>NW_026889801.1:5062500-5455000 GCF_033153115.1 Saccostrea echinata | reverse complement strand
ACTTTCAAAAAAATTTTTGGCCACGGTCTGTCTCATATTTGAATGAAACTCTGTGTATTATTAGATATTGGTGTTTAACAGGTAAAAAGAAACTTGTGCGAAGATCTGACTTAGCAACAGTTGTCATTGAAAGATATATCATAACAACCAGCGGTGGAAGTATTGGAAACATAAACAATCTCGCAAAAAAGAAATATATTGAAAAGACAAACACAAAAAAGCATATTAAACGGTTTATTTTAAACGTTTAAAATCAAAAAAAGTTATTTACCTAACCCAAAAATAATGTGTAAATAGGAATTTTCAGTAATTTCACTGTTCTTGAGAGGAAAAAAAATGTTTTGCCCTGTCATCTGGTGTAAACATTTATGCTAGAAAAATAATATGAACATTTGTTTAAAATATGGAAGCCGTTAATTTATGAAGAAATTACAGATAAATCTTGAATCTGATTAAATTACTTGTGCACTTTGTGAAGAAAACGACAAAGAGTTACAATTCTTGATGAAATTCTTTTGTATTGAATGGAAGAACGGCCTTCATTTGTTTCCAAAATGTCAGGAGATGGAACCTGCAGTTTTCATTCCTTTCATTCTTTAGTTGTTTGTTCTAATGTAGAGACTTTTCGTTCCATTGATTCATCGCCGTCAACTTTGAGTTCAATTATTTTGACGGAATCGGGTTTGATTTACGGTAAATATTCAAATTCATTAAACATTTGCCAATTATTTGAGTTGCATTCAAGAGAAAAAAACCCCTCGGTGTAGAAAAGTAAATGTTGCCGAATTCGTCAGCATCTGGCATCACACTCATTAAAAAAGGGGGGAGCAAAAGGCAGACAGCGACATAACTATTAATCAAGCGGAAGGCATAGACAGGAAGTATGGGACAATTCTTCCTGTAGGAACGCTTAAGTAGTATAACTTTATAAGCCCTATCTTTACACTAATTTGAATAAATTTCAGTAGAAAAGAATACAAAAACGATTATAAATTATGATATAACCATTGCATATTATTTTTCTAAAATGCTTATACATGCAAAGTACAGTTTCTTCCATTGGGGGTTTAGACTATTTAGTCCAACTCTAAAAGCACACATAGACCAGAAAGCTTAGTTGTTACTCAAGAAATATTAATTTCGTTTATAAAAAAAATTATCACAAAGTCTAATCATGGATGAAAGGACTGATAACTGAAAAGCACTTTTACATTTATAAATGAATGAACTTCATGTACTCCAGTAGTAGTGAATATTTAGATCTTTGTTGTATTTAAAAAATCTTTTTAGCAATAACCACTGATATAAAATTTAAATGTGAAATATAATCCTGAAGTAATTTATATACCAATTATCATGATTATTGGTAGCTTTCTGTACTTTCAGCTATATGCACATCTTGTCGTGCTTAACTTAAACAATAAAATGTTTTCTTTGGTTTTTAGTATGGGAATTATTGTAGCAGCTGTTGCAGAAAAAATACATAAGTGGGTTATGTGAATTTTTCCTGCAATAGCGGCGAGGTTAATTCCCGTACTAACAAACAAAGGAAACATTTCATTGTTTATAGTTATATCTTTATAAAAATCATTCAAAGTAAATTAAATATGTTAAATATTGTATTATAGATGTGTATGTCATTGTATGCATAATTGATGGAACAGCCGTTGCTTAAGAATCAATGCTGCTGGCTTGCATAGTGTTGTTTATGGATGATTAACGGCAATAGTTTATATAAGAAAAAAAAGGAAATAATATTCAGTGGATGTAAATATTATTTAGAGAATCCAATGTAGAAAGAGATGTAGAGACTTGCATGGCATTAAGTATCTATCATAAGTTAAATCATTAAATATATTTAATTTAAACATGTAAGATATTATCAAATCAACTGAAGCTGTAAATCAAGATATTTTTAATTTTAAGTTTGGTACTTGGACATTCACCGGTTAGAACGGTACATTCGGGGTGGCGGCAATGCGTGACTCGGGGTGGCGGCACCGAGGCGAGGAAAACACCAACACGGTGAATAAACCTGAATTTTTTTCATATGTTTAGACGTGTTAGATCAGAAAATTGTATTCTACGGAAGAGAGCAAATATCAACCTACCTCTGACCGTTTAAAGCAGCCTATAAGAGTGCTCCGTTTTCTCAAACACTCCTCCTCACTTTTCGGGGTATCAACGTTTTCGACTTTTGACACAATATTCTGTTTCAAAATTGACCTCAGAAGGGTTTTTTCCTTATATCTTAAACAGTAATAAAGTAATACGATAGAATTTAACTTCAATCCTACTTTATAAGTCAATATATTTTACTAATTAAGCCAATTTAGGCTTCAAACTCGATGCGACGCTCGGGATGGCGGTTTCTGTGTCTTGCGGGGTGGCAGCATGTCTGAGAAATAGAGATTACTTTTTCATGCAGCGTTCTCCTGGCCCCCTTTCGAGACAAAAAAGATTCAGATCTCTTAGAAGAATTTAAGATTATGTCATGGTACGATGTTATTTCGCTATAAATGTGGCTATGTCAAACTTAAAGAAGTATATTTTTTATAATTTAAAGACCAGAATGAACAAGGAATGAGCACAATACATGTATAATGATAGTAGTGCGTTGCTAATATTGGTATTACTTAATAATACAGTTCCTACATTTAAGTTTTGAACAGAAGTCCAAGTTAAGCAGAATAATCAAGATAATTACAATCAATGTTTATATACACATATATAAATCCTTGTTGTCCCCACAATAAAAAAAAAACCAACAACTGAATGACTGTTAAATTATAAATTGTGATAATCTGCTTACTCGGGACATGTGTTCAAAGCTTAAAGATAGGAGTTTTAAAAAGTAACAAAATAATTATATTGTGGGTTTGCCCATTTTCTGATCTGCGGTATTCCTGTATGCATCATTTTCCAGGCAGCTTCCTACTAAACTAAAATTGTCGATTTATGTGTATCACAAATCAGGGATAAAATTATATAAATTTTTTGAAAAAATAAGAAGTCTTTTAAAGAAAAAGACAGGGGGTTTCATGAAAAAAGTTGACACCCACAATATAATTATTTTGTTACTTTTTAAACTCCTATCTTTCGGCTTTGAACATATGTCCCGAGTAAGCAGATTATCACAATTAATAATTTAACATGCAGTCATTCAGTTGTTTTTTTTTTTATTGTAGGGATAACAACAAGGATTTATATACAATGTATGTGTATATAAACATTGATTGTAATTATCTGGATTATTCTGCTTAACTTGGACTTCTGTTCAAAACTTAAATGTAGGAACTGTATTATTAAGAGGCAGTCCACCGAAAAACCAGGCAGTATTGTATTAATAGGCGGCACATCGAATGTCAGGAATATTTGATATTTTATTAAAAACAATAACAATGTAGCCTAAAAGGAATAATGTAATTGAAGATTTGTTTGATAATTGCTTATTTAGTAAAATATCCTTGTGTTTTGTGTTTTTGAATGCCCCTATATAAACCATTGAATGTAGGTCAGAAACAAAGAACTGTAATTTCTAATACATTTTTCACAGGACTATAATTCACACTTAACTAAATCTAGAAATATTTCAACTTTTTGTTTAAAAAATAAAATCGGTGGGAAAAACACTTTTGATAGTAGTTTTCTGGCAAAATATAAGGACGTTTTTATGAAATTTTGCGATGCAAGAGTTATCTCCCGTGGCATCGGTAAATCTGCTCAACACCTTTTTATCGGAATCCTAGTGAAATATTTAGAATCGATACACTAAAGAAAATAATTAAGCAAAAAAAATAAATAATTTATTTTCAAAATATAATTTATTTTCGCCTCCAGACGTAATATTTAGATTAAAATTGGCTCTATTATTCAGGTTGAATCCACGTTTCCATTGATGTATCAGTGACGTCATATACCTGACTAATATTGCGTCACAATGAAATAGTTACAAGTTTCCAGAGAAGTTTGTAAATTCTTTGCGTAAAAGTATAAAGAAAAAGATTTTTAAAAAATGATTTCTCTTTTTCTGTTTAATTACTCTTCAGAGTGCATTATTCTAAATGTTAAATAATATTTTAATATCAAAATGTATTTTATACATGGGCGGCGTCTCAGCTAGATGACGTTTTGATAAGTAATTTTATACATGTCTGAGAACTATTTTTTTTTTTAACTGATTTACTAGGATATGCGTAAAAATAATTAATGAAGTGTTTATCATGAACATTTCTTATAAAATTGGGAATCAATGATGAATGTTTTAGATTTACGCAACACTTAATTCAACGAAGTTGAGATGTTTACTTCATGATAGTTGTAAAAACTTAAATATATTTATCTATGCAGTCAAATCAAAATAAACAATCCGAAGTACGATTAAAAATGAAAAAAAAAACTGAAAAATAAGTTATAAAAATATATTTATTGAGTTAAACTACTGCTGAACTCCCCACTATAATTTGGCACTAAAACGGAAGATGGTTTAGTGAAACATTTCGTTTTTTTTGTTTATTTTACTTATTTATTTTTTTAATTTGGCGATTGAAACAATCACACACTCACATTTAATATGGAGTTTAAACATGTGACTATGTTGGCCAATTCTAAAATGTTTTCACGTTCATGAAACCAATTTTTAAAAATAATGATGTCATGAACCCCCCCCCCCCCCCCCCCCTGCTTTTTGCTTGCGATTTATCGGCTCTTGAATAATGATACTATATATGAAAGAACGTATTTTCTTATTTATATAAAATCAAATTTTGTAAAAGAGGAAAAGGCTTTACAGATGACAGGTAAGAAAAAACTTGGATAAAGTCGAGACTGTACACATAAAAATATTTCCTGTATTTAGGCAAGTTTAATTTCGCCACTGATAGAATTTACTCTTTAATTCCTGAGGAAATAAAAAAGAAATTTTACTTGGAAATAAGATAAATAATAAAGCTAGAAAGCTGCCTGCTCTCATTTGTTGCATAATGCATGTACAAATACTTTTTTTTTAATACCGAGTATCTATTAAGAATTCAATCAGATGTTTTACATGTAATCTTCATGTACGTAAAAGACATTAGTAATTTAAATAATATATAAATTTGAATCTATGGTTACACTCATTTAAAAACAGTTAAATGACTGATAAGAAATAAAAGACAAGCATATTTTTCTGATAAATTAAAATGAAGAGCCAAATTTAGGAAATGTTTCTAAATTTACAGTAAAAACCGATCCCGATCCGATCGAAAATAATGCAAAATTAACAAATTTATCAAACTAAAGGCACCTGCCACCTATATAACATGTTAAAAAAATAAATCAAGTAAGTTTTTACTCATATTACAACAAAAGAGCCAAATTTAACATTACAATTATAGTATTTTTTTCTTTATATAATTCCGGTCGGGATCGGTTTCATTTGGGAAAATTATAAAAAAAAAAAAAAAAAAAAAAAAAAAAAGGTAAATTTGACTCCTTTTATTTCTTTCAATATACCTGTTCCCACTGATTTTATTGAGTGATTCAAAAGTTTCTACTTTGTATTCATAATAACATAAGAAAAAAAATCTGTCCTTGTAATGTATTGGGTTTTATTACGTAATGAAAATTGGATACTGAATTCAAAAAGTTACTTGCTTAACTCAAATTTGGACCATATAATTTTTTTCTAAAGAAGTATAAATTGGAGTCTTATTCATTAATAAAATAAAAGATAAGAGTCTATTCTATAAATAATATTCATCGACACATCCAGCTTTTTAGTATCTGTTACATATAAAACAAAATAAAAACGTAGTAATTTTTTTTACCCTTATGTTGACCTTTTTGCACTTAAAATTAAGCATTTACCAAAAATAGGACTAGAGGAGCACTAAAATTTTTTTAATGTTGTCATGTGTAAACACTTGCTTTAATAAGTCTACATGCAAAAAATAATTAAAATCCATGACATGCGATGTGCCACCCATTGCCTGGTTTTTCGGTGGACTGCCTCTTAAGTAATACCAATGTTAGCAACGCACTACTATCATTATATAGTGCCCATTCCTTGTTCATTCTGGTCTTTAAATTATAAAAAATATACTTCTTTAAGTTTGACATAGCCACATTTATAGCGAAATAACATCGTACCATGACATAATCTTAAATTCTTCTAAGAGATCTGAATCTTTTTTGTCTCGAAAGGGGGCCAGGAGAACGCTGCATGAAAAAGTAATCTCTATTTCTCAGACATGCTGCCACCCCGCAAGACACAGAAACCGCCACCCCGAGCGTCGCATCGAGTTTGAAGCCTAAATTGGCTTAATTAGTAAAATATATTGACTTATAAAGTAGGATTGAAGTTAAATTCTATCGTATTACTTTATTACTGTTTAAGATATAAGGAAAAAACCCTTCTGAGGTCAATTTTGAAACAGAATATTGTGTCAAAAGTCGAAAACGTTGATACCCCGAAAAGTGAGGAGGAGTGTTTGAGAAAACGGAGCACTCTTATAGGCTGCTTTAAACGGTCAGAGGTAGGTTGATATTTGCTCTCTTCCGTAGAATACAATTTTCTGATCTAACACGTCTAAACATATGAAAAAAATTCAGGTTTATTCACCGTGTTGGTGTTTTCCTCGCCTCGGTGCCGCCACCCCGAGTCACGCATTGCCGCCACCCCGAATGTACCGTTCTAACCGGTGACATTGGTCTATAATAGTCCAGTGAATTATCAATTTGTACTTCTTATTTTATTTCATTTTAGGCAGTGGAACGGAGTACAGAATGTGGTTGATTGTCTTTCAGACCAAGAATTCAAATACACAATGATGAAAATGTAAGATCATAGATTTAGTTCAATGTAAATTTCATATCTCCTTACTCTTCTTTTTTTGTTATTATACCCCCTACCCCCCAAAAGCACTAAACGTCGGAAGTTTTTTTTTTTGGGGGGGGGGGTATGAATCATATTATCCATCTGCATGTCTGAATAGCTGTCTGTACAAAAATGTCTGGGTTAAGTTTTGTGAAGGAAAATCAGTGGAGGCGTATACACTGTACTTGAAGGTCTTATCGCCTGACTCAAGGTAGAAAAAATTATGTCAGATCCATAATTTTCTAATGAAAAACATTGAATATTCATATTTTAATAGATTACTTATGACCAGAATATGTGTCTTTTTTTAAGCCAAGGTCATTTGGCAGGTTCAAGGTCTCTTCTAGAAAATTCTTTATGGGCTGTTTTAAAAAAATGCAAGGGCGTGGGGGTATGTATCATTTTGTGAGCTTGTTGACAGTGCCTCGAGTTTATACAGTATTGGAATTAACGTTTTACATACATTTCTTAAAACTCTCATGCTTTCAGATATTTTGTGTGGTTTTACAATGTTTAACTCCATGTGAATATTATACAATTATTGCTGGTTTTGAGGTAATTACGATGATTTAGACACCCGAGGAGTACAATATTCAATGAACCCGATGTATTGATTAAACTCGTAAGCAATCCTTGCTATCTTACGTATTTACATTTACCGATGTACTAGCTAAATATAATGAGAGAAACGGGGTTAAAATAAACATAACCAATTGTATTAATTTGGAATTTTTAATTCTCTTTTAGGTACAATGAAGAAAAAATAAATGTCAGGCACGTATATAGGATCCAGTTTAAAAAAAGGGGAGGGGGTGGCATCATAAGGGGAAAATTGAAAGCTTACCAGAAAAAAAATCTTTGACTATAGCCCCACACCCATTCCTCACCCAAGATTCTATGTACCTTAATATTATGTTCTTATGAGTGGAAGTCAAGTGCAAATGAAATAACTTTCCAAAGCTATTTGTATCAAATTGGAATTTCCCAATCTATTTTTAGTCTAATGATGAGAGAAATAAATCCTTATATTCACCTGGAAAGTAACGTGCAGGTGAATATAACATGTTATTTTTCTATCATGTTGAATCTCAGCCAATCAGAGAGATAGGAATTATTCAGTAATATAACAATAAGATTTACTTTGGGAAAGCCATTTGAAGACTGAGTTTAATATGATCAAGAATATTTTTTGTAACTTAGGAGAATATTACTTCATGTTAAGTGTATACCTTTTAAAAAATTCTGATCTCCCCAGAACCTAGCTAAGATGTACATGTAGTTGTAAACAGACACAGCTGACTTTGGCTTATGTACTTGTAAATGGAAAAAAAAGCGTTTTGGGATGGAGGATTACTTAACGACGACGGACCTAATTCATTTCTGCAATAGAGTTTTTATTTAAATTTTGATATGAGGTAAAGTGACTTTTGGTGAGTTAAAATCAATAAAAAAATTATATGGTCATCGATGTAGATTTTTAAAGGGGAGCGTTTCAAAAGTTGGTGATGGAAACCAATAATTACTATAGAAAGTAATGGGAAATTGCCAGTGTACGGTATAAAAGTGATCATCAAAAAAATTCTGCAATAGAATTTTTATTCATATTAAAGGATTATGTAAACAAGCCAATTTACTAGCAAATTATGCCAAAAAATAAATGGGTCATCGGCCTTAATTTTTCAGGGGGGCATGTCGAACTCTGGTGTAGGGCACATTTTGGGGGAAAATTATCATTGAAAATACCTTGGCCAAATAAATTCTGATGTTTCATGTACTTATTCTTTAATTTACTTTAACACTAAATAATGATAATAATTTAAAGTGGTTTGCCAATTTAAAAAAACTCTAAGGATGGTGTCCAAGTATGATAAACGTGAATTATGTGCGTATAATACTCTAGGGATGGTCTCAAAGTATGATTTACGTGATCCGCGTCCTATAGGTCCCTGATGTAACAAATCATTATCTGCAAGCCTGTTCATTTCAGAAGTTTAAAGTTTTCTGAGCAAACTAAACTCAAATACATGTACATGTATATTATACAGTGTTTATCAAATTATACATATGCATAGATGGTAAAAGGCCAAGTGAATTTTAAGGGACTGTTTCAAGATAGGACTTTTTGGTTTCTGTCTTGTTCCGACATTTTACTGTCTTTACTATCTATATAAACTAGAGCTTATTTAAGTCTTTTTTGTACAGGGTTCTGTATTTTTTGGACTAAGAGTTTTAAATTGAAATATGGCAAAATTTGGCATTCATAATCAAAATCATTTTTAATTACTCTTATAGACTCATTTTCCACTAAATATGCTTTAATAGTCAACTTAAAAGATAAAATATAAATCTATGATTGAATACTGATGTCTTAATCATGTTAATGAACTATGATAAACTGTAGAATAAATATTTAAATTGTAGGAGTATCCTCTTTTCTTATCTTTATGAATTAATAATAATCTACAAATTCCAAGACTTTTGATAGTGATACATGTAAATAGTGAAGAAAATATCCATCAGCTTGTAATTTGGGAATTCCTACCCATAATCTTTACAAAGATATATTATTTCAATTGAGAATTCATGTATCTTTTTACAGGATGTGCATGCTATGGGTAGTAAACTCTACAACCTTTAAAAAAATTTGTTTTACAATTATGCACCTGTGTTATTTTACTCTGTGCCTGCTCTCATTGTAAAGAATATATAGAGGATATTCAATGTTTTGTAGATGAATATGGAATTTATTTCACGAGTGGGACAGGATTTTTTGATATTTTCACGAGTGCGAAGCACGAGTGAAAATATCAAAAATCCTGTGTCACGAGTGAAATAAATTCCATATTCATCTACAAAATATTGAATTTTCTGTTTATTTCATTTTCTTTGATTTTCCCTTTGCCTCTGTCTTTTCTTAACACAGTGTCATAGCTAGACTTGACGTCATAGTTGAGCGGTTGAGACGTCATAGCTTAGCAGTTGTGAGATTGAAAACATTACATAGCGTGGATTTTAGCAACATATTTGAGAAGAAAATTGCAGTTTTAGCTCTATCAAAATGTTTAGTTACTATCTTTATCTTATGGCAGGCTAGAAATTATTTTCTACTTAATTTGATATCCTTTCACACTGTGAGAGAATATCATTTTGGTATCCTTTCACACTGTGAGAGAATATCATTTTGATATTCTTTCACACTGTGAGAGAATATCACTTTTATTCAATAAATAAATCACAGTATTTCACTGTTGAAAATGTAATAAAAGGAGTTAACACACAGATATAATACTTTATTCATAAAGTATTTCACACTTCAGGAAAAAATGATGACAGGTATAAAAGATGTAACTATGAAGTATTGAAAAAGTACCATTCAGTATCAAAATGTGCTGAAATATACAAAAACATTTTGTGTTTGTTTATAATGATTTCACTTCATTTACCTGTTAGGTATACAAACTTTAATTTTTTTAACCAAAATTTTATTACAGTTTTATTTTTTTCTGATGAGAAATAACAGAAATGTTTTCATGTGTGGTAAATCTGGTTCACACCAACCGTACAAGTAACTACATGTAGAGTACCTAAATATTTCACCACATCTGTAAATGTAATGAATAATGTACATGCTGTGTAAATGTACAACAACAATATGCAATTTGTTTTATATGAATAGTTTTCCCAGTGGCTAATCATGTATTCTGGTGCTGTAACAATACATTTGTGGAAGATGTACAAAAAACAGCTTTTAACGCTTTTTAAATCATTATGACATGCTCATGTATTTGAAAAACAAAATCACTCTTCCCGAAAATTGTTTTAGCTAAGTTTTCATTTACTTTTGTTACATACACCTTTCCGTCTTCATTGTTCTTCCTATGTACGAGTACACAACGAGCCATTATAAAATACATGTAATTGCATCTCTTAATTATGCTTGGAGGTTCCCAATTGTGGCCACACCCTACCCCTGGGGGTCATGATTTGAACAATTCAGAATCTTCACTGTATGGGTGTTGTGATCACCCATTTTATGGAACGCTCCCTCCTGGTTCTTGGGTCGAAGGTTCCAGCCCAAACAGCAACACTAGCACTTGGCACAATAAAGTGAAAGTTGGAGGTCTTGGATGAGACAGTAAAAGTTGAGGTCCCATGTAAGAGCAGGCATTGGCACGCTAAAGAACCTTCACTCCTCACCGGGCCTTAGTGTTGAGCAAAGGTCTAAATTTCAAGTCATTCTCTGCATTTTGTGATTTCTCATAAGGGTTAAATAGTCTTGCAAGGGATGTTACATGTAAGTTACAATGATCAATTCATGCTTTGATGCCTCGATGGAAATGCTGTAAATTCAAGTAAAATTTCTGCTAAAGATGGGTGCTCCAATAGATGCAGCAATTTGAGTTATATTGTTGTTTCTACCTGGAAAGAAATCCACAAAAAATGATTGTGATATTCAGATAAATAAATATTTAATCATTATCAAGTATACAGTTTACACATGTAACTAGTTATGATGATTTTTTTCATTGTCCAAAACGTTGACTTTTATGTATTTTTTCTGAGGGAAAAAATATAAAACATATTATTAAATATTGTAGTTTAAATATAATCACAATATGGGAACCAAATTAGGATTTACATGATACAAACAATATATAAAATTAAGTACAATCATACATTTCAAAGTTAGGTGAATAAATAGATAGTAAAAAATACATGAATATACTCAAAGTCAAAATACATATTCAAACCCTAATAAAGCATATGATTAATGAGCATGTGCAGTGTACAAAGAACAGGGGAACAGCAAATAAGAACATATTTCACATTTATCCCCTTTTTAAACAAGAGTGATTTTTCAAAAGTATCAACACACTCAACTTACCTGATCATGTTGTTTGTAAATAAAAACAAACATGTCTTAGCTAGGGTTTTTTTTTTCAACAGCAGGTATTTCTTCAGTACATGTATCTCTGTAGATTTTTTTCTGTGGTTAAAAAAAATCAATCATTAAATTTGAAATTCAAAATACATGTGAATATTGTGATGTACAAGCTAGCATCATAACGACCAATTAGCATGATCAGTGTGATTCAAGTATACACATTTTTAAAGCTGTTTAATCATGTTAATTTTTTCAAAGCTTTGTGCACTGTAAAAGATATGAAGGCAACTTATAATTTTGGAGGAAACAGTTTTGTGAGATAATTCAGATAAATATAATTATCATAGTTAAAACAAATGATTCAAGGGTTCACTTATATAATATGGCACATAATAACACACTTGATTCTGATGATTCAGCACTTTGGTAAAACAGGGAATGACCAGTTCCTATATAAATCTATATACTTAAAAAGTCTAACATTTCCAATATTTTACTGAGTGGTCATTAAAAAAATCAATGTTTGACCTTGGAGTGAGATACTAGTATTGGACCTGCCGATGAGATATTGGACCGGTTACATAACACAATGGACAGGATCAGCTAAATCTCATTAGCATTCATTTGTGTTTGACAGTGACGGAATTGACCGATCATGAGTTTCATCAAAGTGCTGGTATAGGAAATTTATATTAAGGAAGCCAGCACAAGATACATGTATTTTAAAAAATAAAAGGTATAGTAACAAAATATTTATTAACTGTTTACTCAGGCAAAATGTTTTGTTGACCCCTAAAACCAAACTGTTTGCCTTCGTCTTAACACGTTTCCTTTGAACCCAGTCAATAATATATGTATATTGTGAGATGGTATTGCACTCGCATCAAGACTGGAGGACTGACTGAGCAAAAAAAAAATTGAAAGGCTCAGGCATGTCAGGCGGCTTCGACATTGTGTCCTTGGAGATAATTTGTATTGAAAGTGGTTTATTCTATGACAAGAAGCTTTTGATGGAGATACTCTGGTGAAGACAGTGAACTATTGTACATTTGCAGTCCTTTCTATCTTAGTTATGTTTTACCATAGAAATACAATATTTCTATTTATACTGCTCACAACATAAGCTGGGTTATTTGATTCTATTAGCATGTAGCCAGGTTTATTTGGCTTAGTTCAGCTCGGTCAAATTCTATCAGAATCAAGTATGCTTATAAACTAGGTTACCCTAATTAGGAATTGTCCTTAATGCAATTTATGTTGCATCCAAAATCCTTTTTACAAAGTTATTGATAAGATTTGTCTGCATTGATAAAACTGTATTAATATTTATGAATAAATAATATCAAATGTAACATTGAAAAAATATATAGGCCTATATTTAAATACGGTTACCTGTTCCAAATGTTCAGGGTTCGAAATTCACTATATACAACTCGCAAAACGCGAGTTAGAATTCCCAAATTGCGAGTTAAAAATTAGGTAACTCGCAAAAACTTGCGAGTTGATTTTTTTTGCATTGAAACTGTACCAAAAATACATAATATGACAGAATACAATGCTTTTGATTTAAATCAGTAATTTAACTAAAAATCACACTGTAGTTGTATTTTGTGTATTGCACAGTAGTTACTTTTTCCTTAAGTTACATGTATTTTAATTTATATAAATTTAACTTTATATGAAAATTGCGAGTAGTCTTACAAAATTGCGAGTTCACTTTCTTGGTACTCGCAATTATTTGCGAGTTGTAATTTTAGGGAGTTTCTAACTCTGATGTTCAGTGTTGATGTCAACATGGTCAATCAGAAAGTTTTAGCTTAGGTCCTGGCATTCCTGGTTCTTGGTGTGTTTTCTATTTCATTTACATGTTTACAAACATGCACTTAAAAACTTTTTATGTTCATTAAGTTAAACTCCAGAATGAGATGCCAATATATCTTAGACATTCTTCAGAAAAGATCGTTCTTTCAAATCGATGACATACCCTGAGTCTTAAAACGTCTTCAGAAATAATACGGGTACCACAGTTTATCGTCTTCGTCAGAAACATCAACTTGAACTTCATGATCATCGTCTCAAGCCACGGTTACCGTTCAGAGTCCGCTCACAGAACCAAGAATGGGAGCTCGAGGATCGTACAATTTGGCCGTAGTGTACATAAACCGTTCTCTCGTCGTTTTTTAATTATTATTAACATCATACATATGTGTTTTTGTACACCTAGCCTGGTTTCCCGTCCCTGTTTTGCTTCGTGTACCTTGGCAAGGATGAGCCAGGGGACCAGGGGGTAACCCGAATTACCGAAATGCCCCCGATTTCCCGAAATGCCCCTAGAAATTACCGAAATGCCCCTGAAAACTACCGAAATGCCCCTTTAGTTATATTCTTGAATACATTTTATTGTAAAATATGTTAAATTTTTATTCAAAATATGCCGTAATTTTAACATAAGTACAAAAACGGTGTTTATTTTGCTCAATATCGCGATTTCAAAGAACGATAACTCTTGCAATATTGTTATTGATTCCATGTTTTCTTTTTTTTCTTCTTTCTTTCTTTTTTTTTTTTTTTTTTTTGGTGTGTGTGTTTCATGAAATTATTTACTTTAATTTATTTTTTTTGTAAAGATTAATAATTTGTATTGTTATTTGACCAAAAAATTCGTAATGATTATACAATGACGACAAACAATACTGACAATTTCATTCCACCACTCAAAAAAACGAAAGTGTGATATAAAAAGCATTTCTAAACTTGACCGAATAACATTTTTTTTTTTTGTCGCTGACAGATTTACTATTATAACATCCTCATTAAAAAGATAGATTTCAACTCTCATTCTCAACATATGCATGAAATTGTGTATATAATATATTTAACCATACATGCATTTGGGGTTACAACATGAACATTTGTAAAACGTACATGTATTCCACTGCAAATCTTCATGTCGATTTTCTCATTCACAAATTTCAAGACCAAACAATTAATACATCTAATTCACATCTTAAAACAAACGTTGATGTATCTATTGCAAAGAATTATAATTTTCTATTGTTGACATTAATTCCAGGCTATTTTTGATATGCGCTTTCGGTAAATGTCGTAAAAAATAATTTATTTATAGAATCAATAAATGAATATAAATCGAAATGTTTACAATATTCTGGAATTGAGAGGAAACGTTTAAAACTCT
Source organism: Saccostrea echinata (assembly GCF_033153115.1). Classification (NCBI taxonomy): domain Eukaryota; kingdom Metazoa; phylum Mollusca; class Bivalvia; order Ostreida; family Ostreidae; genus Saccostrea; species Saccostrea echinata. The sequence continues at coordinate 5,440,060 of NW_026889801.1, read as the reverse complement.
TCAAAAGAATTTAAATGTATATTCTTTTTATCTTTTGCGATACATAGTTACGTCAATCTGATTCAAGGCATATGCGCGGTTTTCTGTGCAGTGGCGCGAAATTTCGAATTAGGTCCGTCGTCCTTAACACCAACTCAATTACCACGTTTCTTTTCAAGACTCTCTCAGAAAGACAGAAAATGCGATGCTGGATATTTCTTGGCAGCATCTTTTGACAGGAATTTGAATGATCTGAAAGAAGAAGTTCTTTACATATACATGTATAATATGTTGCAACTACTAATGCATGTATATTAATGAGGGAAAATACATGTGCTTTTTCCATTCTGTTACACATTTTTGTTAAACATTTCAATTGTTTACCAAGTCTGATAGTCATCATTATGTACAGTGTGCTAGGGGAAATTGAATTTAATAATCATGTGTGTTCATTTTCATCTAGCTGTGAAGAGTAGAATAATGAGTTCTGATATCTCTTATGTGTCATCTTTTTTGAAGTTCATAATTTTTTTTAGTCAAGATTACGTTGTATGCATGTGTATTACAAATTGCATTTCTCCTTGTCTCCTGCTAAATATTTTAATCCACCCTGAATATAGCAAATACTGCCCAAAGTTAATTCTACGTTAAACGTCACGTACAAAATTCAAAACCTACGAGGGAGGAAGGAAAAAAAAATGAACAAAGAAAAATGTTCAACAAATGTTTATATATTCTAATTAACCTATTCACTAGATAAAAAGAACGCTGTTGAGTAATAAGAATATAAATTTGATATCTAAGGCTAAGACAGTTTTGCAATTCACAAGTAAAAAAGTTTTTCCTAAGTACACATATTGGTTGGCAACCTTTTTTTAGCACACGAAGTAGATTTGATGTGCAGGAGAGTGGCTCGCAACACAATAGGAAAATGCTTCTTCTTGTGGAAATAGTTGACCAGTATCTACAATTAAAATGATGCCCATTTTTATTACATTCTTTTTTTGAAATATATTAAAATTGAACATATGCTATGTTTCTCTATTATTTACACTGTTTTAGTCTACTATTTGGTTTTGAAAAGGAAAATACAATATTTGATGTACCATAGCTGTTAGATAAGTTTTCCTACATCCACAACTCCCCCACTCTCATTCTTTCCTCTTCACTTGAAAACCCTCGTCTTCTGTATCAAAGCTTTTCCCTGCTAAAACTTCAGTATCTAATATTTATATTCCTTTGAAGTACATGTATAATCAGTCACATCAACTTACTTCTTTTAATTTTTATAGCAATATTTAAAGATGAAACTACATGTATTAACTAAAATTAAAGTGATATATCTCACTGTATATTGTAAAATCTCGGTTTTCAGCATTCTACACTGAATAAAACCTTTGCAATTATTCTCCAATACAGTGAATGGTTCAGCAAAAATATTACGAACTGAGAGTCTGTTATCTGACTACTGACATAAAACACTCACCATAAAAATTTTCATTAACCTCAGTTATAAAATAATCCATGTTTTTTTTATGCTGTTTACATCACCAGTTTCTTCTTGTAACACACCGACCCTGATTTCACAGCACATTTTCCTTCACTACGGGATGCCAAATTTTGTCGCTAAATGTAAAACCAAACCGGAACGGATACTTAAATTCCGAATTGTTGTTTTTTCCAAAGACAGATTTTTCTTAAACCTACGCGAGCTGGTGCAGTTTAAAGTAGAATTGACTTTGGGCAGCCAAAATTGCATTTTATCGCAAATTAAGTGCAAAAACATACACTTGTATGATATCATGCCATGATTTCTCTTATGTGCAATGTTTCTAAATAAATCGTTTCATGCATTTAAAAAAGTCTGCTTATATACTGTTTACTATTACATTCATTCCATGTATTTCCCAAAGTTTTAAAACAAGCATGAAATATTAGAAAAATTAACTATTTTGGCATAGTGCCAAAATATACAATTTTAAGCTATGATTGCTCTTTTTATAAAGTTTAACCTTAGTTTTTCAAATGTGTTTAAAAAGTGGAGATTATGCTTGTTATTTGCTAACAATTACATTTCTTCTCCATACTTGATACTTAAAAAAAATACACTCAGAAATAGAGTAAGTTACACTTTTTGGCCAAAGTGCCAAAAACATATGACTTTCTTGCTATGGTTTCCTTAGAGTGTGATGTTTCTCCATTAATTTTATTATGCTTTTTATAAGTCAAGATTACGCTTGTTTACTGTTAATAATTGCATTTATTCCATGTATTAGCCAAATGTTTTAAAATTAAGCATGAAATAACAGCAAAATCCAATTTTGTACACTATGCAAACACCTTTTATCACAAAGTATGATTGCAGGTATAAAGAGATCTATCTGTAAAAAAATGAAATTTGTAATCAATGTTTGCTATGTATATTAAATTTAATTAACTGTGTCATTATGATTAAAAAGTTCCATATATATATATATATATATATATATATATATATATATATATATATATATATATATATATATATATATATATATATATATATATATTCTCATATATTATTATATAATTATATGTAATTTGTTAATATTTCGTAACATGTGCAGGAATATTTAGCGATTATTACAACATTTTTTTTCAAATCTTTCAAATCTCTCATACCGTTTACGGTAGCTCAGTCGGTAGAGCGCTCGCTCCGTGATCGGGAGCTCATGGGTTCGAATCTCGGCCGCGACTGACCTAAGTCGATAAAAAAAAAATGGGTAGCAACTGTTCCTTCGCCATGCGCTCGGCACTTTGAAGTGAAAGCTGCGGGTCCTTCGGATGAGACCTTAAAAACCGAGGCCCCATGTCACGGCGGGAGTTGGCACGATAATGATCCCTCACTGCTCAATTGCCCTGAGTGCCGAGTAAAGGTCAAAATTTGAAGCCCTTCACCAGTATATGGTGACGTCTCTATATGAGTGAAAAATTCTCGAATGGGACGTTAAACAACATACAATCAATCAATCAATCAATCAATCAATCATTTTAGCTTATAGAGTTGAGGAATTATCGTTCTTTGTGTCACATTTTATGATATATCAGCTTTTACATCCATGTGGATTTATTTTTTGCAGGCAAATGCAAGGAATAAAATCATAGGGTATAGCAAGCAACACATTCTTCTTTGGAGCATATTAACTTTACCAATTTTTTCGGAGACTTTGCCCTAAGATGACTTTATAGATAACTATACATTTGGATTGCAACCTGAAAACAAGAGTGCATTTGAACTCATTTAAAAATATGAACTGGCAATTTTTGCTTGGTCCCTGCTCTTTAACTCTGTTTGGTATAACATAGATTGGGTTTTCTTCTGTCTCCGTATGGCGTCATCTTCTTCATTTGCAGAAGGTAGGGAACCTTCTTGTTGTTCTTTTGATTTCTTTTCATTAGAATTTTCCAGTGATTCAAAGCAATGATATAGAGGGTTGTCCGGAAGTCCAGCTTCATGAGCTTTATTTCTCTGCAGACCACAACGGTTTTCTTGACGATATTTTTTACGTCTGAACAAAAAATACATCATATTACACACGTTGTTTCAAGTGTACGTGATATTGACTTCAGTGACAAAAAAGTCGATCGGTCGAGAGAGAGAGAGAGAGAGAGAGAGAGAGAGAGAGAAAGAGAGAGAGAGAGAGAGGACATACCTGAAAAGCCAAGTAATCAAACAAATTATGGCTATGATTATTATAATAACGGCTCAAGAGATTCCATATGTACTGCCTAAGAAGCAAAAAAGAAAAAAAAAAGTTATTTAACATGAATTTTAGTATGATAGAAAGGTTAAGTCTTACTGGAATGTAAGATAAGAAAATAGTTTCTTGCAATCATTTAATGGAATATTTTTGAAAGATATTTTAATAGGCATCGATAGATAACTAGAGAGGAAAAAATTACACTTTGCATTTCAATAAATATAGGAAATTGTATCATTGATTTAAATATGATTCTTGCATCTTCAAATGCAGATACATTTTATAAAATGAATTTTAATTATCCTCATAATGCTAAAAAACATCATAAAGGAAACATCATATACGCACCTTTGATCCTTTGGTCTGAACTAATGTTGTCAATTTGGATATTAGTATCATTTGTTAAAATGTCTAAGGTATTATCAGTGAAGACTTTCTCAGTATAGACGTTTGATTTCATGTAGTCTTGTTGGATACTGGCATCATTTGTAAATGGCCTTGAAGGGGAATTATTGCGCAACGTTGCATTGATAACACCTTTCCTTGTATAGTCCTTTTGAATATTTGTATCATCCGTAAAAACTTGCTTGGTGGTGCCAACGGAGGATATATGTACATAGCCATCAGCTGCAAAAGGGTTGTGATTTATTTTTGATTTATTTTGGTTTGTTTTGCCATTATATAGTGTCGTACATTCAATAAAAGTAAAAGACTCTCCCTGAAAACTTTAAATAATAATTGATGATAATTTGAAAATTTGTTTTACTGTACGCGTTACCTACCACATTGTAAGCAATTACATGTCTCAAAGAAATCTATCACAAATCAGAACAAATCATTCGAATAAAAATATGTCAGAAATATTGAAATAAATGAAATTAAATAATAAAATATTTTTATCCAAAAATTACTTTGAATCGTCATTGGACCATATTTGCTGCTTATATTTACTTTATTATCATAAATGCTTTTAATCAACACTCTGGTTTACAATGTCAAATCTTTGAAACTTAAATTTTCTATTTCCCCAAAATATTATTTAGTTTACTTGTTAATTTATTTGTATATATTAATGTTTGTTAAGGTTATCTGAAATCCAAGCTTAAAATTGTATTGGAGACATTTTACACAAACAAATATAACAAGGTAATCATGAGAAAAGTTTTCACATTTTCTGTTTTGCAAAATTTACACCGAATTCTAAATACTTTATATCATAAAGGTACTGTGCTTGTAGAGGCCGATATTTGATTTTCAGGCAAACGAGACATCTGAGACTAGGTATTAAAAGAAGTTGAAGAAAAATCATTTTTGGGCACTATGTTCTATTTTAAGCATCTTTTTTTATTTTCATCTTCTGTCGCTATCTTTCTTTGCCCTTTTCCTTCGTCTGTGTTAGTTCCTTGCATGTTTGAGCTGACGCCAGAAACTGAAGATCGTGTTAAAAGATTAAACTTATCACTTTTATTTCTTCCTTTCAAAGTATTTCCTTTATCCTATATTTGATATATTTTCCTTGATATTGAATATTTATATTGAATATTCAACAGTCACATTATTTTAGTATTTTCAAAGAAGTCTCTGCATATTTGAACATGAATGATTGCATTTATTTCATTTATCTTCATGGTGGGGATCATCAGTATAAACTATGTTAATTAATTATAGATGGATCACCATTACAGGTAAACATAATTGTGCAAACTTGTTTTACAAATCTAATCAGAATGTCTCAATTTATCACCTGTTCAGAATTTATTAAGACCAATTAGTCAGAGTGAGCTACTCGCTTACCATGGACAGCAACTATGAATAGGGCCCTTGGTCTTGAAACATTTTACGTTAGAAGATACACTCTTGCTTGTTGTACCTTTGATCTAAAACAGAATTGAATGTTTGAAGATATTGTTCAGGTATACAGTAGACGATTTCTTTCTAAGAAAAAAAAAAGAGATTACAAGGAGTTGAACAAAATTATGAGTGTTGCACTAAAAAAATACTATATAATGTTCATAATGAACCATAGATTAATAGGAAGGATCAACTCCTTACTTCGCGACTCTAGAGCAGACGCTCTAACCACTGTGCCACGCGGGCGACACAACGCTTTTAACACAACGCTGTTGTAAAAAGGCAAAAAGATGTAAAGGAATTTTTGAAGAAAGGGACGTTTACAGAGATTAGTCATCCTCCGTATTTGCTAGATCTTAGTCATTGTGACATTTTTCTTTTTCAAAAAAAAAAAAAAAAAAAAAAAAAAAAAAAAAAAAAAAAAAAAAAAAAAAAAAAAACTAGAAAAACTTCAAAGGAAGAAGCTCCTATTTTAGATCTGTCACAGGTAGTGCTTTCCATTAGTGTCCTTTGCGTTACCTCAAAAAAGAATATGCTGAGTTGTTACGGTAATATGTAAAGAGACTGGGACACGTGTAAGGATTAACGGGGAATACTTTGAATGATTAGATATACAGTATAAAGGAACTGTTTTTGTGCTTCTCTTATTTTTTGATGTCCTTTGGTATTATTTATTGAACGACCCTCGTATAGTTAACAATAAGAACTTTTTCGATACTTCTATTTACTATAAAGCTTAACTTTAGAACTTTTTAGGGAGTTTCAAAGCTTGTAATCTCTGAAAAAGGATAATAATAATAATGTAAAAAAGTAATTCGCAAATTATATACACAAGTAATGTTTACATTCATTATAAAAAAAATATACGGTATTTTTATTCACAAAAAAATGAATGGGATTGGGCAGCAGGCAAAGCCTATTTTAGCCCTCTCCCTATAAAAAGGTGAAGATAAATACACTCAATATATGTATAATGATTAAACAAACATTGTAGAAAAAGAAACAAGGTGTACTTTTCGACCCGACCGGAGTTATATTGGATTTGAAAGCAAATAGCAAATTCTCTCTTAAAGTTTTGCAAAATTTCAAATATTTAGAAATAAATGATTCGTGTTTTAGTTCAGTGTTTGTATACATAAGCGCTTTTGATAAACATTGATTATATTAGTCTGCCATCAAATTACTTGCATTATATTTTAACTGACAATGTATTATATAACCGCATGTTTGAGTTCGTCTCACAATATGCGTCGTTATCAAAGCTCTTCTCTGTTATTAATGGCATCATTCGCCTATTATTTTGTGAGAAACTAATGATAGTGTCGGTACTTAGTCACTATATTTTCGGGTTATCGCCCCTTTTTTACGCATCAATGAATGTGAAAGGTAGGTGATGAAAAAGTATAAGAGAGGCATAAAAAAGATACAATTGTATACAAAGGCAGTAATTAACTTTGAGATAAAATTGTGTAAAGTCAAATACATACAGCACAAGTTGTTGTGCTTTACAATGTTGTATTACATTAATGCATTATATGTATATGAATAAAACAAGAAGTAGATGTGTATTTAATTGTTCAACATATTTACTGTTGTGCACATGCAATAGCAAAACTCTAGATAGGTAAAAATGAATGCATGAATGATGACTTAATATATTTGAGACATAAATATCAGTTGGATGGAAGCATTACAATGAGCAGTTCAGGCTATTTGAAATGGAAGCATCAGCACCTTAGGTAGAATTGTACATTGTCCACCAAATCTACATTATCGTCAAATTTGAACCAGCAGCATCCTCACCTGTCAGGATATCGCTTTTCTTAACGGACTTAATTGGCAAGGAGGACAATTTCGGCCTCCATCAGACCAATAATAGAAGGACATCGCAATTTAAAAACACAATTGGTCACCAGTAAGGGTAGATAGGATTCCTCACATTTTTAATAATTAACTAAACTTCTATCAAGACTAGCTACCATTTTGCTTGTTGGGATATTAAATGGGTTCATATTAATTAATGTGGGGTCAAAGACATGTTTAAGATATATAGTCTGTGTCGGCTCATTGGTTCAGTCAATATTATAAAGGAAATCAAGGAGGGTCAGGCTTTTGGTTCATTTTCAAAGCTGTGTCCACTTTACAAAATCATGAACTTCTCTAATAGCGCCTGTACTTTAATTGAGTGAAGGTTTAATGATAACACGTTTGTTGTCCTCTCTCCTGCCCCCTAAGGCCCTTTGGTATTGATACATAAGTTTATTAGTTTATAGAGTTGTGTTAAGTAAAAGTTTTCTACCTTCTCAAGCTCACAGGTACTTGAGGACAGGACCCCCTCCCCGATATTCAACCCCAGGGCACAAATTATATTTATTACACTTATTCATCATGCCTACCATAGGAAAAAATCGTGAAAACCCCAAAATAATCGTTCCACACAAAAATACCCCGCTATACATTATAAGAGAGAAAGGAATACCACTCTGGTTTGTTTGCGTTGTACCCCCACTTGTCTTTCTGGGTTTAAAAACATGTATTCGTTTTATTTTAACCTAAAATGTCGGTTCACACTGTCTCTACATATATTTCTGTCTTGGTTCATGCTATTGGATTGACTCTGCATCTCGTAAAAATCCCATAATTTCTCCTTAAACAGCATTGCAGTCAGTGCGTTGAAAAATAACGTGACAAGTTTATTAGGAATATGTACATTAAATCTATCTGTCTTACAAGATCAGGGGGTTAGTGAACCTTAAAATATGATTATGCAAATTAAATTTCCTGACCTTTTACAATTTTTCTCCAATAACTTAGTGTGGCCAAATGAATAAATTATAGTGTTCTTAAGTTGTTACAGTCAATGCAGGCATATCGAGATGGGGCTGTGGATGTGAATGTTTTGTTTTTGGTTGGGAAGGGGCATCGATCTATGGTCAAGAAGCTAGGGAAAAAAAGCTATAATAAGACAATGTTAAATTGGGGACTAATTTTTGGTCAGTGATGGTTTCTGTTGTGTCTCTAAGTGGAAAAATAAAAAAAAAAGATTTGTAATTTAACCCGGGTAAAAATTGTTTTAGTTCAAATTTTAAATTCACAGTTCTTACAGTTCTTAAACTCACAAAAAGTAATATGTTGAGGAAACTGGTTTTTATTCATCATGAAATGTAAAACATTAAAAACTAAGCATAAGGAAAGATTTACTATTAATCTGCTATGCTAGCAGATGCAAATCCTTGGGGTTCACGGGGGAGGGGGGTTAGACACATATTGTTCCACAGGCTTGAGTTGAATAGAATCTGATCCATTTCCATTTCCTGCAATGTACTGTAAACCAACTATTATTCGCGTCAACTTTTATTCGCGACTCGTCAGTTTGAAATCAATCCGCGACGATTAATTTTCGCGAATGAGGACACACATTTTCTACAGATACAAAGCAAAATAAATGGTTCGCGGCGATTAATATTCGCGAATTAAAGTAGGTCGCGAAATTCGCGAATATTTCTCGCCCGCGAATAAAAGTTGGTTTATAGTATTGTATGTAGTTCTCAGAAATGAGGCTACTGGGTTGTTAAAGATAGCAATTCTGCAAAAACTGCTGACACATACATATCTCATGGGCATATCTCCACTGAAAAATGTCAGTTCAAACCCATATGCTAAGTACATATGTCATTGGTGTACATCCCTCAACTGAGTAGTTAGCATACATTATGTTTATATATTAATGTCAAAGGTGATTCAGATGCATCAGTCATTTCATATGTAGTTACATATTGTAACATCCATGTATCAGCGGGTGGGTACAAATGCAAATCTGAAGGAGTTAAAGATTCATTTTAGCAAAACCTCCCCAGCATTTTAGGGCATTTAATAAAGGATAGGTAATCATTGGCTTAGCCCGTACTTTGACAATTAATATGTATGTTGTCCGTCATATGTATATATGTATAACTTGAAACAAATCTGAAGTCCATATTTTCCCCCCAACCTAGTCTTTACCATATTTTTGCGTTGGGGGAGGGATGGAGGTAACCCATTCTGAATTTATGTTACAGTTTCAGTATTCCTAGGCCTGAAGTAAGAAGTTTAAGGTGACAAGTTGCAGATTTTGAGAGAGAATCAGCTAGGCAAGGGACTGGAATATAAAATTTAGTCGTATAGGTACTACATGTCTTGTGCAATACATATATATCTACAAATACTTTCGAAACATTTCATAGTCCTCCATTGTGTCTCTTGGATTGGAAGGTAATTAGTATAAGTTTTAAGCAATTTTCAATGGAGAGGCTTTGGCAGAGCTTATTTTCAAAAATAAGTGGTATATCCTCATTCCTTTAGAACCAGCGCAGCTACTGTTGCACAACAATGGTTTTCCAATTAGGTAATAAAGATAGCAGGGAGACAGGTATCCCTTAACCTGTTCTGCGATTTACAAAGTTTGAATGTGATAATACTTAAGATTTTGTCATTGCAACAATGCAGGACCAGCAGCCATATGCAGTAGGAAAAAGGGGGGGGGGGTTAAGGAGGATTGGTGCTTGTCGATCTTATTTATAATCTAAGCTGAAAAGTAGTTTAGAACTTTCCAAATTACTTGTAAAAAATTAAATAAAATGAATAAATGAATAAATAAATAAAAATACAAGAATAGGGTTAGTCGGGATTAGAGATTGGTATTATCTTAATATTTTCTTACACCATACTAGTTAAGTTCTTATTCATGCCTTAGTAAAAATAACCTGATGTTACTAAAAATATCAGGGTAATAAACAGACCCAAAATCAGAATAAACAAAAACTTGTACTAGATTCCAGGGAGGATGTGGGGTGTTTTTAAGTACACTTAGTGTGTAGGGAAACCAGATCAATTATCTTAATACAGCAGGGATTACTGATAAAGAATTGATTTAATCTTGTATTTAAGATACAATGGGTGGTGGAGGCAATGTTGAAGTGGCATTCACAGTGGGTGGGGTGCTGAGGGTTTGGAGTAGGCTAGGTATCCACGGTGGATGATTAAATTGAAGCTGCCTACCCCCACCAGGTATATATAGCTCTATATATCTTATATAGAGTAAATCTAAAGCAAAATTATGTAATATAATTAATATAATTAAGTATAATTAATATAATTTAAGATAATTTTTGTTGAAATGTGTCTGTAGCACGATTGAGGTCAATCCAGCGTGCTACTTTTCCCGTCAGGGAGGGCAGAACTTAATTGGTGATGTTGGGTGTATGCCAGTTTGCCGGCTGCCCCACTGTTGTGTAGACCACTGTGGACAATACCTGCCAACTCGAATAAAACATGTCAAATAAATAAGGCATTTGTTTTAATATATTTAGATCTTTGATAATGTCGTTTTTGATTCCAAAATAAAAAAATAATAATAATTATATTTTTTACAAATATAAGAATTCAAAAGACTCTTGATGAAAATATTACAGAAGTATACCAGATATAGTCTGGCATGTTATTTCTCTATTTAATTGTTGATGGAAGGAAACTTTTCATGTATGATATAGTTCCTGTTAGGAATTTTGAATTGTGCACAATTGGTTCTGAGGTTATACGAAGACCAAAACAGGTCTAGCAAATGCAAAATATATCTTAACAGATGTTTTCCTCTTAACCTTGTACTTAAGCATTCTGAGGATAGTTAGTTTTTTTGTAGCTTTTTCATGAACTGTTTTTGCAATGTACACGTACAATGTAGCATCGAATTTTTTTTTAAATTTAGACCTTAGTGGATATGAGATATATTCTGAATAACATGTGGGCTATGTTTCCCAAATCTAAAAGGGTGGTATATTATGTTTTTTCGATTAAAGTCAACGTTAATAGATTTGTTTCGATTTAAATCAACTATAGCCATTTATCGATAACTTCTAGATGGAAAGTTAGCGATTGTGCTTCATTTGTGGCTTCGTTTTCTACAATAGCATATAAGGGAAAAAGCCGTACATTATTAACTTAATCATCACAAATATCGTTTATGTACAAAAGGAATAGCAATGGTCCCAGAATAGAACCTTGAGGACCACTGGCATTTCCTGTTTCATAGTTTGATGGAAAACCATCAATTATAACTTTTGATGTCTATCACAAAAATAATTCACAATCTAACCTAATGTTACCACCGATAATATAGTTTATTTTTAGTTAAGATAAAAGATCTTTATGTCAAACTTTATTCAACGCTTTTCAAATATCACAAAAAATAAATCAAATATCACAAAAAATAAATCTGATATCTTTCTTTTGTCAAGACTGGAAATTATAATGTTATATATTTCTACTAGTTGAATAATTGTTGAATCCCCAAGCTGGAAACCAGACTGATATTTGTAAATTACAGTCTGTACAAGTTGAGTTACATTCAATCACAATCACATACATTCTCTCATTTGTACTTTTACCTACAAAGATTCCTTGAAAAGATTAGAAAACGCATGTGAGTTAAGGCTAGGTATAGGCGTTTCTATGCAAATGAGCTGATAAAAACGTGTAAGAGGTATATTTATTATTCAAAGAATGTTTTGATTTATTTTCTTATGCATACTTAGTACCCACGATATGTTATAGCCAGTACACATTATGACGTCATATTATGACGTCATTGATCTTACCTACTGGTGGTAATATAACACATCAACAAAACAGCTTCGGCGCAAGGGATTACCCTATTTATTTTTACATAAAAATTGTATAATGCTAAGAAGAATATTCTGTAGATTAATAAAATTGCTGCACAAATCCTAGGCATTTTCTCATTTGATCGGAATTTGAGGAAACTTATACCGGACTGTATATTTTTACCCTGATTCAACTTAAAACTTTACAAATAGAAATTATACAACTGAGCTGTTGATATTTGTGCAGCAATATCAGCAAACGTTGGAATATTTTGCTTCTAAATTTACTTTGTTTCAGTTAAATAAAATAGAGCATGCCCTTGCGCCGAAGCATTTTTGTTGATGTCCATTATAATCTTGTGTAGTAAAGAACAATGCCGTCATAATATAACGTCATAATGCGTACTGGCTATCTCATGTCGTGGGTACCAAGTATGTATTAGACAATAAGTTTTAACTTTCTCTGTATGATAGATATAGTCCTTAGGCATTTTAATTAGTTTATTTGCATAGAAATGCCTAACCTAGCCTTAACTCACCTGCGAAAAAAAAAAAAAAAAAACCCTGTAAAATATGAATACTACTTCGCATCCAATTTCATGCAGCATACGAAATATATTTGAAGTAATTGAAGACAATACATTTGTAACAATGGACTAAAAGACGTATTCCATTCGCTTTTTTAATCTTTTTTTTTTTTAATTTTGAAGAGGAACGTAAATGTGGGGGTCGTTGTCTTCAGGCTGATATGACTGATATGGAGGATTGTCACGAAGTTCATCAGAAGTATCATTATTTTGCTGTCCAGTGTTCGAATCATCATTCGGCCCAGCTGTCTTTGGAATTGATTTTGTTTTTCTGCAAGGTAGAACTGATACAAATATGTATAGATTAACACAGATTAATGGTATTTAATGTTTTAATCTTTAAATCAATGCAATTTCTGCTTCATACCTCATATGATGAACAACAATAGAGATAATGACTGTTAATAATACTCCAACTGCGGCTCCAGAAAAACCAGATATTATGGCTGACAAAAGACAATTAGTAATTCTATAAATAAGAGTGCAAAAATAAACACAATTTTTACATGATATTTGAGAATTCTGATTTTAATAGATTTGAATCTTCCAATTCGAATACGAGTTGTATAAAAATAGCACAATTAATATACTAGGGTTACTACATTTATTGATAAAAATACTTCATAAAAATATTAGACACGTTTTTTGTTGAAGTTATTAATCCAAACTTTATATGCATGTTAAAATGAGAGAACATTATTATTTCTCATTATTGTAAGAGGAGAGAGGAAAAGGGGTTAAAGAAAGAATGTATACGTACAATTTGTAGACGCACACTTTGGTGTAGGACTTGATATTTTGTTTTCAGTTTTGATATCCGTTGTTAATATTTGTGACGAGACAGGTATATTTAATGTTGTATCGTCTGCGGTCTCAATCCCTAAATTTGGCTTTAACGTTGAAAAATCGGCCCAACAAATGACTGAGATTGTGCCATTTATAGTTTTATCTGAAAAAAATGATTTACCTTTTCGGAAAGTATTATGACTACATGATTACACAGTTAAAGCAAGATGAGTTTATTAAACACTGATGTCCCCGATGGCAGCCTATGGCGAAGGTTAAAGTTTCTCAAATGTCAGTTAAACTCCAAGATGAAGAAATCAAAAATGTTGTTTTCCAAAGAAATGATTGGCCTCAATGTATATACCTTTGAAATTTGACACCCAAACACCAACTGTTCAAAAGTTATGTCAAGGCTTATGTTTTTCAAACAAAGGTCAATCTCGAAGGCAAAGTCGCACAATCAATGAAACGTAGGGGAAGAACTTATCACAAGAAATATACATGTGAAATATCAATGCCCTAACATCAATTATTAAGTAAACATGCCCAATTTTAAAGTTTTTGAAAAATAAGTCAAACTTCAAGGTCAAGATCAAAATTGTTGGTAGCTAAGAAAGGTCTTCTTACAAGAAATACATCAGTGAAAAATGAAAACCTTAGTACTTATTGTTCAAAAGTTATGGCCAAGGCTAATGTTTTTCAAAAGTTGGTCAAACTTAAAGGTCAAGGTCTAAATGTCAAAAATATTTTACCCAACGGAAGATTTTTTCAAAATTAAGACACATGTGAAGTATGGAAGTCCTATCACAAGCTGTACAAAAGTTATGGCCAAGGTTAAATTTTGATATAATTTTTGCAGAAGCGGGTCAAACTTCAAGGTCAAAGTCAAGAGGTCAAATTTGTACGCAACTAAATAGACATTCTCGTTTCTTTACAACGAGCTTTGCTCTAGTTTATTATCACATTCTTTCTTACCAATTTTGTACACGTCAGTTCTCGGAAACGACTCTCTCGATTTTTATGAAACTTTCAGGCTTATTTGAATACCAAAATATCTAGAAAATATTTTATATATTTTATTTTATAAATTAATCATGATGACGTCCCATCGGTTTAGTTATTTCAGCAATTTTGCTATTTTGAAAGGGTCATTTTGACTGAACTTTTTTCATTAACAACTCAACAAAGAAACATGAAGTTTCAGTAATGATAGAGCAACATACGCAGAACTGAATTTCATATTTTGTTACCACCGGAAGTACGAAACGTCGACGCGTCTCATAATGATTGAAATATTCTCGAAGAAACGTTAATTAAACAAACAAGGAACGATAAAGAAAAAAGCAAACACCAAAATTATCAAGGAATGATTTTAAAAAATACAGCAGCAATGCTGTAATGGAAAAAAAGTAATTTTTGAAATCACAGACAAAGGCAAACTAAGCACCGTGGGTCCTAGAAGATATCATACCGCACCATTGAATGTTTCTCTATATATAACTTTTTAAAAAATACCCATTTTTAACTCACCTCAGCCAAAGAATCTATTGAGGTTGTCTGATCAAAGAGTGTCCGGCGTCAGTCTGTCGACTGTCGTGTGTCGTCTGTAAACTTTTCAGATTGTCGACTTCTTCTAATGAACCACTGGGCTATAAATATTCAACCAAACTTGCCACAAAACATTCTTGTGTAAAAGGCATTTAGGTTGTTTACAGGAATTGTCATGCCTTCTTTCAAGGAGATACATTAAGAATGTGTGAAAATTTGGAGGCATCATTTAAAAATCTTTCAAGAATTGCTGGGCAAGAAAAGATAAAACTTATGCGAAAGCTTCATTTCTTACTCTAGGTTTAGGTGTGTTTATATCATTACCCCCCGGGGTAGGGTGGGGCCGCAAGAGGTGGTCGAAGTACTACAAAGGAATATATAGGAAATGTCTTTAAAGATCTTATCGAGAACAACAAAGTCATGATTAGTCATATTATTATAGAAGTATCATCAGGTAGTGTAGATTCAATTTTATTTTCCAATCATGATCCCTAAGCGTAGGGCAGGGTCACTACAGGGGTCAAATTTTACCATAGGAATATATAGGACAAATCTTCAAAAATTTCTTCTCAAGAACGGCTACGTGTAAGTAATAATCTATTCAGTGATTAATTAAATGACTGTTTTGGGGTTATGTTCAGATTAACTATCTGAATATTTAAAAAAAATGTAAATTAATATTATAAAAAGATAATATTATATTAAAACAGTATTGTTTTACACCAACCATTAAATACAAAAATTAATTAGGAAATAATTATGAAAATGAAAGCACACCATTTCCTGATAGATATTTCAATCTTTAGACACAATATTTTACAGATCTTTGACTCAGACACATATCATCAAGATATGGTACTCCTATGTTGGCAACTAAAGATTTCTGAAGAACTTTGCAGTCCTTCAAAAAAGTTGCATACCATTTACATTATCAGAGTTGTGTAATTTTATTAGATGAAACAGTCTTAAATTTATCATCTTTACTATGACGTCAGTCAACGTGGGTGTTGTGATAAACAGGAAGGGTTGATTGATTTGCATGGTGTTTTGAGTCAACGAGCTTTTCACTCATGTGGAGATGTCGCCATATACCGGGAAATGACTTCAAATTTAGACAATCTGACATTTACTCGGCACTCAGGAACACTGAGCAGTGAGGTATCTTAATTGTGCCTACTCCTGCCTTGACATGGGACATCGGATTTTAAGATCTCACCCGAAGGACCCGCAACTTTCGCTTCAAAGTGCCAATCACAACACTTCCAATCACAGAGCTAGCGCTCTACCGACTGAACTACTGGGACGGGAAAGCAATAATAAAAGATACACTGAATTGTTTTTAAAGAATGTTTTTACATACCTTCAAATATCGTAACCTCTTGATGAAAAGTTCCAGCCAAAGAACTGGTGTATTTAGGTGTCATAAAAAGGACACTTTCATTGGTTACATTGAATCCGCCAGAAGTCCTTGGACCACACGCAAGTCTTAACACTTCATCCGGCTTGTCATTTTCAAAAATGTTTATCTCCGTGTTACAGGAAAATAAAATCACATTAGAAGCAAATTTTAAAACCCCAACAAAATGAGGTTTTATCTGACACTCGCAGTGAGATTTCATTTCACTATATTTTACTTTGATTACGGAGCCATCCTTTGTACTACCATCGCACGTTGTAATATCGACGTATTCAGTAGCTGTA
This sequence comes from Saccostrea echinata, assembly GCF_033153115.1. Taxonomy (NCBI): domain Eukaryota; kingdom Metazoa; phylum Mollusca; class Bivalvia; order Ostreida; family Ostreidae; genus Saccostrea; species Saccostrea echinata. The sequence goes on along the minus strand of NW_026889801.1, from coordinate 5,423,230 downwards.
AAAGAAATGTACAGTTTATCATGATATCATCCACATCATAATGATGCTATTATACGTGACGTGGCTTCATAAATTATATATGTTACCAATGTGCATGGTTAATGCTAAGGAAATGCATTAAAGTCAGTTAATATCTCTTAATTCATAAGCACTCGTACAACCCGATTGTTTGGCATAAAAAAAAAGAAATTTAATGTGATAAGAATAACAATTCATCATTTAACAAAAGAAGTAAAAGTGAAGTTTGAAACAGATGTTTTATCAAAATATCCTGAGTAAGTGAGATTCAAGATTTTTAAAAGTCTCCTCAAGTTGAAAATATTGGAGCAATACTCCTGCAGGAGAAACACGACTTTGATGAAGATTTTTAAACTTTGAACTTTAAGTTTCACTTTTGAAATGATCTTCGAAACAAACATGATGCTATATAAATATGATAATTATGTTTGTATAAGGAACAAGGTAGGTTTATACTGATATATTACATTGAATTTATTAATTGCTTGAAATGATCTTACGTAGCATAACTTAAGAGAAAAGATCAAATAACTCTTTTAATTTCCAGTCTTTGAAGAAAATACTTAAAATGCACACTTATTCTGAGATAGAATATATACTGAAAGGAAAAAGAAACGCAGGGTAACATAATATGCGATTTTTTTTTTACTACTTAACCGAAAATTATAAAAATTGGTCAGAGGGATATCTTGGTTACTGTGCATTAAAATTAGTGTTCAGAATGACTCAACCGTGAACAGTTTAACGTCGCGTAGGGAAAGTGGTAAAAAGCCGAAAACATGTGCATATTGATGAAGACATGTTTTTCAACACATCTCTTAGTACCACTTGTTGCACTTAAGTTATACACATCGTTTTCGGTATTTACAAACGATGTGCATTTCTTGCAATCATGGTACGGCTGACTGAAGTTCCATGGGGTTTGGCTATTGCGTTGCATCAGTAAGGACAAAAACAACAACAAGTTTCTGTGAAGATTGTTGTGAATTTTTTCACCATAGAACGTCTTAACTGTCGTCAAAGAGGGCCTAGAAAGGTTTCCAACCAACCGTGACGATGACGTTGACGCGTAACAGCGCCATGTCAAGATCGGGCTATTCATCTTGCCACCTGTATAATCACCATCACATTACACTAAAACTGCTATTATTACAGTAGGCTATGATAGTCGTTACATTCACCCCAAAACTTAAAGAAATCGATTGCGCGATTTTGATTTGTGAGCTCGTCAACTTTACGTTGGTGTTCCTCTCAATCCGGCACACGTGCGTCGTTTGCCTATTTTTTTTCGGTTTAGGCATTTTAACCCCCGTCCCGATGCTGCCAGGGTTTGTCGACTTTCTCGCAAACTATCACATTCATCCACATGATTAGTCTCCGTAAAGTCCAACTTTTCCGCATCGAACATCGTTGGGACCACGTGGACGATAGGGTTCAAAATGCCCAAGCTGGTCTCAATCAACTTAGGGCTGCCTTGTCGGAAGAGTTGAATAATATCCCTATTAGGATAAACACACTGATGAACTCCTTGCATGGGAGAATCAAGGCTCTGACAGATGCGAGAGGGAGTCATGTGAGATAATGAGAATTTTCAATTTTCACTTTTGGGGGGTACCGTCATATGAGTTTCAATAACTCATGAATTATTGGGGAAAATCAAATGAGATTTTGGTTACATGTTTATTAAAGATGAAATTTAATGTTAGATAGGAATACTGAAAAATACGTCTGAAAAATATAACCTTATTTCACCTAAAAAAGTTACCCTATTAATGACTCACCAGTAAGTAGTTCTCCATTGTCAGACAAAAGTAAAATGAATAAAATATAAATCCCAGAAGAAGACATTAAAACCAAGCCGTAAGACAATAATAATATATTTTTTTAATATTTTGAAACCTTTAAGAAAAGTCGGCGTGAGAATAAAAGTAAATAACTGGATGTATCTTTTAGTATCTCATAGATAGTGGAGGCTTTATATTCCGAGTGTTGTCAATACCTCCGGTTTTCATATCACTGTAATAAAACAGAGCCTACACTGTCCAGACAGGAAAATATGTATTTGTAAAAGGAAATTTTAGTCATTTGATAAAATCTTTATTGACTTACTCCCATCTGTACTTTCCTTGTTATAGGTACATTGTAATTAAATAACGTACATTACTATAAAAATGTCATCACTTAATGTCCGCAATTTAATATGACACTTTATTTAAATATATCCAAAGTGTTTAATTTTGATGTTATTTGATTCCCATTTAGTTTAAGAAGTATTTTATTCACGATATACATAGAAGTATATACAATGAACATGGATTGAACAGCAGGCAAAAACGGCCTATATTAGTTCTCTCCATTAAAGATCAAGATACAAATCACGAAATGTTACAATAATATATATATCTCAACTTTTACAAAGACATGTATTTTAAACAAATCATATCTGTATATGTATTTTCAGTCTACATTAATGCTTATTACATTTTCACATTCTAAAATCTTTTAGTGTTTTTTTTAAAAATAAAATTATGAACTTGATCAAAGAATAACGAATTTTCTCTAAGAGATAGACAATTATAAACAGACAATACAATATTGACATCTCTTGGTATGTCATGGTCAATCATATATGTAATCAAAGAGTTCCTGGCAAGATCAAAATATGGGCATTGAAAGAAAAAAATGAACATAATCATAAAAAAATAATTGTTGATTATGTTAATAAACTTTGTTTATATATATTTATTTCGTAACTTGTCAGAATGCTGAGGGAATTGGTTAATTTCCCTTTTGGTGCCTCATTATGTATTCTGTTATTTTTATACAGCCTCGTTTTCAGTTTATATTACAGCGTCAGTAGCCATTGTTACCCTGTGAAATATTATCTAAATCTTATGACATCCTTGCTGTGCGGACTTACCAATCGTGATGAATTTACGATTTTAACTATCTTTTAGCTGTGTTTTTTCTTAGATGTACTTTATTAACACTGGTACATTTTGGATTGTATCAATTTTTGTGATCGAACTCTAAACTTTGAACTATGGCTACTGGTCGTACATCACGATCTCGTTTAAGCTTAGTACTAACGGAAGAAACTGACAATCCTTCCAATTGGACAGTAGCTGTTTTGAAACAAAAATTAGCGGATATCGGTATTGTGTTGAATGTACAACTCTCACATAGTGTGTTAAAAAGAATTTATTTGGACAATGTTGGAAACAACGTGAACAATGTTAATGCTGTATCTTCCGGATTACTAGCTAGCAATCCTGTACCTGTTGATTCGTCGTCGGGAAATGTTGTAGGAATACAGGCTAACATTTTCATACCAATTCCAAATGGAAATCAGACAGGTCAGATGACTAATTTAAATCCGGATTTGGCAAGACCGTCTAGTACGCGATTACCTATCCAGACTTCACTTCCGGCAACAACAACAATGGCGGCCGACAATCAGAACGTTCTTCTAACTACCTTACAACTTTGTCAGCAAGCCATTTTAGGCAACACAATGAACAGAAGGAAGATCATTTAATTTAAGCACTGCTATGTCTAATTCGGATCCAGGAACTCCCTCATCACAAATTTCTGCCGTTGATTTGGTATCTCCAGAGGTTCGATCAGACATAGTAGCAGCTAAGGACGTCAATTTAAACGTCTTACTCATACCGAACTATACCACTCCTGCTCACAAGAAAGTCAAAGAAAATGACGAAAGGTTACTGAGAAATTTAACCCTTGACGAATTTATTGTGGCGTTTGGACGATATAAGAGAATTATGTGCAATGCATACCAAACAGAAGAGAGGAATTAGATTATTACCTGACCCATATCATAGAGACGGCTAATATTTGGCCCGAAAGGTTTTATGAATACCATCAAATCTTCTCTAATAAGTGTGCTTCTATGCTGCTTCAACAAAATGTCAAGGTCGATTGGTCTAAGTGAGACCATGAATTAAGAACATTGGTTTGTGCTGGTTCACCTGTAAAATGTTGTGACTTTTGTGGTTCTAACATTTATAGCGCTCTTATGTGTCCACAAAATGCTTTCAGACGAAATCAATACACACGACAGCCAATGACCCATCGCTCAATTAGACATGCAGTTGACGTACATGGCCGTGACGTGAAGTTTCATGAAGGTGAACAAATATGTAATAATTTCAACTCCATCAAAGGTTGTACTAAACCGTATTGCCGTTACTTGCATGCTTGCAAATTGTGCAAAGCAAATCATTCCAAATTAGTGTGTCAACAATCTAAGTCAGAAAATAGCAAAAACAAAACTCCTCCGTCTCCTACTACATCTAAATGACTAGGTTCCCTCACAAACATTAACACTGACAGACTTAGACTTAAACTTTCAAACCATCCTGATTTCGACTTCGTCCAGTATTTGTGCTCAAGTTTGGAACATGGGTTCGATACCTTAGTGTCTTGTGATGATCTTCATACTCATGAATGTAAAAACTCTTTGACAGCTCGACAAAATCCGAAAGAAGTAGACGAATTACTTCATACCGAATAATGAAAGGATATGTCAAAGGCCCTTTTTCAACTCCTTTTGAAAGATATAGAGTAAGTACCTTAGGAATAGCTACACATAAATATTCTGGCAAAAAATACTTGATATTTGATTTATCTTCTCCACACAACAAAGAAGAACCCAGCATCAATGATCTAATTGATAAAGAACTGTGTTCTTTAAGTTACGTGAAAATTGACGATGCAATAAATAAAATACAACAATATGGAAAAGGAAGAATTTTGTGCAAAACAGATATGACAGACGCCTTTAAACAGATCCCTATTGTTCCAACACAATATCATTTGTTTTGCTTCAAGTGGAGAAATTCTTATTATCATTATGTACGTCTACCTTTTGGATGCAGGTCAAGTCCTAAATTATTTGACAATTTGTCCTCAGCGATTTGTAGGATTGCACAAAACAACTATGGTGTTGATGTCATTCTACATTTACTAGATGATTTTCTAACTATAGATAAACCAGACGCGTGCGGTGAAAGAACTATGGCACTTTTGTGTACTATTTTTCATCGACTACGTTTACCAATATCTGACAAAAAGACTGTCAGACCCACCTGTCAATTAGAATACTTAGGTATTACATTAGACACCATCAAAATGCAGGCAAGATTACCTACAGAGAAAATCGATAGGATATTAAAGCTCATTCAAAATATTTTGTCCAAAAAGAGTTGTACTCGAAAAGAACTGGAACAATTGTTAGGACATCTTAATTTTGCATCAAGAGTGATTTTGCCTGGACGCTCTTTTGTGTCCTACTTGTACAAACTTATGTCCTCGATAAAGGAGAGTTTTCATCACGTACATCTTGACAAAGAGTGCAAAGCTGACTTACACATGTGATTACATTTTCTGAAAAACTGGAATGGAATTTCCATGTTTTATGATAGGTTCACAGTGAATGCTCATGATTTGGATCTTTATACAGACGCGTCTTCCACTTTAGGGTTCGGTGGTTACTACCAAGGTAATTGGTTCAACAGCAAGTGGCCTTTAGAATTAACTAGCATTGTTGATTCTTAACTTTCTATGGCTTTATTAGAGTTATAACCCATAGCTGTAGCTTGTATCTTGTGGGGTAAACATTGGTGTGGAAAACGAATAGTATTTCATTGTGATAACCAGGCAGTTGTTCATATCATTACTAAAGGCAAGTCCAAAGAACCAGTAATAATGAAACTTATGAGAAGACTACTACTCGTATGTGTGCTGCAAACAATAACTTTGTTGCATATAGTAAACATATACCAGGTGTTAAGAACGAAATAGCTGATAGTTTGTCTCGCTTTCAGATGGGCAGATTCCGTCAGTTGGCTCCAGATGCGGACAGAAACAACACTCCATGTCCACCTTTGTCGCAAGTAATCTGGACAGCGTCGTGAATAATCTATGGAACCAGTCCATTTCTAGTAAAACCCAAGCACAATACAAAGTTGGGTTGGACAGTTATGTTAAATTTACTTTACTTAGAGGTTTCCATGTACATAAAGAATATAGTCTACCTCCTATCTCTGAGCAGACATTAATATATTTTGTTGCTCATTGTGATGATCATCTCCATTTGTCATATTCTACGATCAAATTATATCTTAGTGGCATTAGATTTTTTTTATCTAAAAATGAAAGGTTTCAATCCTTTAGAAAATGTGTCAATTATAGTCGATAAAAATAGGGAGAAGTACCTGACAATAACAAAGCGCAAACCATTATTTGTTTTATTTATTTCAACTTAATTTTTTTTTTACCTTTTTGTTATACTTATACATGTATTGTTTTCGGTAGTTAATGGGCTAGTGACTGGCAACCTCGGGCTAGTAACTTTGTTACTGCCACTAGCCAGATTGGCTAGTAACTAAGTTTTGTAATTGCACACCGCTGACCAGGTCATTTTTTTTTTAAGAAACTGAAATTCCTTTTGTCAAAATTAGGTTTCAATCCTGGCAATTATAATGGTCATTCATTTAGAATTGGGGCAGTTACAACAGCACAGGAAGCTAGAATTGAAGATCACCTTATTAAAAGTTTAAGGAGGTGGACTTCAAATTGTTACACTACTTATATTCACAGATTTTCAACAGTTATCCAGCAAGCTCAGAAACAATTGGCAATGACTCACTTGTAGTGTAGAAGAAATATACTGTAGTGTAGAAGAAATATATACTGTATGAACTTTGACAAGTATATGAGTCATTCTGTAAATATGAACATATTACTTTGATTAGCTCAGCATTGATTAGTTTCGATTAATTATGTGTACTTAGTAAATCTGAATATATGCAACTTGTTCTTGCAATTTTGAAAGGTGGTGGCAAAATTCCAATTATCTTACTATAAATTCAAACTTGGGGGCTACAATTGTTTACAGTTTTCAACTTTCAACTCTTGTATTTGGCATTCTTGGTTCAAATTCATATTAAATTTAGTATTTCACCAATCTTCCCCCATGTTTTCTTGAGGGGAATATAATTGGTTATAGTGTAGATTATGCTAATACTCATTGCAGATGGGGTTTTCATTTTTTTTACAGTATATGTCAAATTCAAACTGTAAATTTTTTCTCACCCTGGCTTGGGGTGTTTATGCTTTTCAGTGTTTATTTAGCCGAAAGTTTATCATTTAGCTGTAAACTTCGTCAGTCCCCAATGTCCAATATGGAATGTTTAGTAATAAATTATTCTTAAACTGTATATTCTTTTGTTATATATAAATTGTTGATTATGTTAATAATCTTTGTTTATATATATTTATATCATAACTTGTCAGAATGCTGAGGGAATTGGTTAATTTCCCTTTTGATACTCATTATGTATTCTGTTTTTTAAAACAGCCTCGCTTTCAGTTTATATTACAGCGTCAGTAGCCATTGTTATCCTGTGAAATACCACCATCCACCCCGCCACTCACCTTGAATAAATTGCCTATGGGGATTGTTTATTTTTGCTAAAAAATTGTAGTAAGCTTCAATGTTTTAGTTTTTGTTAGCTTCAGCTTTTGTTATTTAGTTTGTTTCCTTCCTATTTATGCATTTATTGTTTCGTATAGCATTTTATTCTAGCACATTTATAATATTTTGCGTATCTTAAACGTACATAGAACTCCATGAAGTTTCGAAGCTTCTGCTTCAATTTTTATTATTTATGCTAATGTACGACACGAGAACACTCTAATGTATGATTTCCATCAAGCTTCCACTTTTATCTCCTAATCATGCTGAGGTATAACATCTGATCATGCTAACGCATGATATTCGTTAGTCTCCAAGCTAACGCTCAATCTCCTAGTCATTCTGACGTATGACATTTCATCATGTTTACGCATGATATTCCATTAAGTCTGCAAGCTTTCCCTCAATCTTCTAGTCATGCTGACGTATGACACTCCATCATGCTTACGCATGATATCCCATTAAGTCTCCAAGCTTACACTTGTATTCTAATCATGCTGACGTATGAGACTCCATGATGCTTACGCATAATATCCCATTAGATCTGCAAGTTTACGTTTGTATCCTAGTCATGCTGACGTATGACACTCCATCATGCTTACGCATGATATCCCATTAAGTCTCCAAGCTTACACTTGTATTCTAATCATGCTGACGTATGAGACTCCATGATGCTTACGCATAATATCCCATTAGGTCTGCAAGTTTACGTTTGTATCCTAGTCATGCTGACGTATGACACTCCATCATGCTTACGCATGATATCCCATTAAGTCTCCAAGCTTACACTTGTATTCTAATCATGCTGACGTATGAGACTCCATGATGCTTACGCATAATATCCCATTAGGTCTGCAAGTTTACGTTTGTATCCTAGTCATGCTGACGTATGACACTCCATCATGCTTACGCTTGATATCCCATTAAGTCTCCAAGCCTACACTTGTATTCTAATCATGCTGACGTATGAGACTCCATGATGCTTACGCATGATATCCCATTAAGTCTCCAAGCTTACGCTTGTATCCTAGTCATGCTGACGTATGACACTCCATGCTGGCATTCTTGGTTCAAATTCAAATTAAATTTAGTATTTCACCAATTTTCCCCCATGTTTTCTTGAGGGGAATATAATTGGTTATAGTGTAGATTATGCTAATACTCATTGCAGAGTGTGTTTTTCATGTTTTTTACAGTATATGTCAAATTCAAACTGTAATTTTTTTCTCACCCTGGCTTGGGGTGTTTATGCTTTTCAGTGTTTATTTAGCCGAAAGTTTATCATTTAGCTGTAAACTTCGTCAGTCCCCGATGTCCGAAATGGAATGTTTAGTAATAAATTATTCTTAAACTGTATATTCTTTTGTTATATATAAACCACATTTTAAGCATTTAAGTGAACCAACTAATGATTAAACAAATCTGCATTAAGATTACTTGACAAGTTTCTCATCTGATAGTGGAGTATATTTAATTTCCTTTGTCCATAACTGTATATTTTGGATATTATTTTATCATCAAAATTTTTATTTTTTATACTTTGTTTGAATTTAGCTACACTTGTTTCAGATTTTGAGCCATCAGGCAAATCATTCCATAACTTATTTGTAGATGGTAAAAAACTATTATAATATGCAACTGTTCTAGTGATTAGTATGTGATACAAATTATTATTGTGTAACGCATAATTATGTGAAACAGGTAGACACTGTTTAACCATATCATGCAAATATTTAAGTGTATAATTATTAAGTATTTTGTACATAAGTGTAAGCTGTGTTTAGTTCTTCTTTCACTCAGTGTTTCCCATCCTAATTCATTATATAAATTTTGTTTCGAAGAATTGCGCCTTAGTCCAGTAATGATACGCCCAGCCCCTATTTGTACACTTTCTGATAGATTACTCTGCTCCTGTGTACAATTATCCAACATTACATTGTCATATTCTAAAATAAATCTTATGAATGCAATATAAATTTTAATAAGGGAATCCCTGTTTAGTTTATATTTGAGTGTGCGAAGAACATATATTTTGGAGATATGTTTGGACCAACCGCCATTGGATTGCAATATAAGTCCAAGGTGACAATGACTTTGTTTCTGTTCTATGTAGTTTTGTGTGTAACCAAATGAGATTTGTGGATGTGATTTATTTGGCCGTGTAAAATTAACATTTACATTTTTATTAGGGTTGAAATCCACCATCCATTGTCTGGACCATTGTTTAATTTTTTTCCAAGTCATCTGTTAAAGAGAGGGTAGGGGTTAGTGTATCAGAGTCTACAATAACAAACAAAGAAGTATCATCTGCAAATAACCTAATTTGATTTTCTAAATTTATGTCATTGATATATACCTAGAAGAGAAATGTCCTAATACAGATCCTTGTGGAACACCTGCATTTATACTTTCTCTAACTGAGGAGTAACCTTCTAATAAAACTTTTTGTTCACGATCAGTAAGATAATTTTCAATCCTGTCCAATAATTTTCCTGCAATACCATTTTGCTTAAGTTTATATAATAATCCATTATGCCAGACCTTGTCAAATGCATTTGATATATCACAGAAAACAAATCTTACATCTTTACCTTGGTTTAAACTGCTTATAATAGTATTGTCTATCTCTAGAAGTTGATTTACAGTGGAGTCCCCAGGTTGGAATCCAGACTGATTTTTAGATAGAAGATTATGCTTTAGCATATAGTTGTAAAGATATTTGAATATAATTTTTTCCATAATCTTGCAAAGAATGCTTGTTAAAGCAATTGGTCTGTAGTTTCCTGACTCTTCAGGACTCCCTTTATTTTTATAGACTGGAGTAATATTTGAGAGTTTCCAGATATGAGGAAGCTGTTTATTGGTTAATGGTGCATTTATTTAAACAATTTTGCTAGGGGTGCAGTAATCGAAGGAATTATATTTTGTATATGTGGAGAAATTTCATCAGGTCCAGGGTGTTTAGATGGGTTGATATTTTTAGTTGATCCTCCACATCTTGGGGTGTGATGTGAATTGTGTTTATTGAATATGGTGGGCCTGGCCCTTGTGGGGGTAGTTGGGGTTCTGTGCTAATATCAATATGTGATATTTCTTCAAAGTGTTTAATAATTATATTAGCTTTATCAAAAGAGTGTATAAAAATTCTACCATTGGATTTTATTGGTGGGGGTGTAGTATGTTTTTAGAGACTTTACAATTCGCCACCATTTCCCAGGTGGAATTGTTCTATCTAATATTTGCGGAGTAGTTTTTTTTTCTTTATAGGCTTGTTTTGATTTACGAACCATACTTATTACTTCATTTCTTAAAGTTACATAATAAGTCAAAATCAGGTGTTTCTTTTAAGATAGTTGTATCACAAAACAAAAAAATTATGTGAAATATGAATATAGCAAAGTTTCGAAAACTCAACTCTAATGTTAAGCAAAAAAAGAACTGCAAAATGTAAATGCCGGAAAAACAAGTGTTGTTACTATCGCATAATTTTTATCGTCAATGTCAACAATGTCAAGGTCACGCGTCCTTTATTTCTAGAAAGGAACTTGTAAACAACATTGACTTGGAGCAAGCAAAAGTTAGGAATAAGTTCCGATAATCTTTTTTGAAGATTGTATCAAAATTCTCGGTCATCCGACATTTATATCTATGGAATTGACACCATGGTAAATTCTTCAACTTTTCAGCGCATGCGTACAATAAAGAGGAAATAGTGAAGCAATATTTTTGTGTTGGGTTATACAAAGATATTTTTTACCTTTATTTTACTCCATAATAGTAGATTTTTTAGGTTCTGAAACCTGTAATTTTCTGAAAACTAATATCTTCTAGAACTGAACAAAAATATCATGTAAAAATTCTGTTTTTGTCAATTTTCCCGTTTTTCCGTCACGGTGTCACTTTAAATGACGGTATTTACTCCACTGGTATTCCTTATTATTTAGTTTTGCCTTTTAATGTACTCTATTTCTTTGTCGCATCTTATATCTGATAGCACTTGTCATAAATGGTTTATCTGAGGGTCGAATGGTCACTACTTTTTGGGTATATTTTTGTCAACATATTAGTTCTATACTTTCATAAAGTTGTCATATATGTCATTAATATATTGTGAGTATTAAGTACCTCCCTGTCCCAATCAACATTTGACAAATTTGTGCATTGTCGTGAGTAGTAAGCATTTGCATAATTTCTTAAGTATCTTTTATATGAGTGTTGCTTGAAAGTTCAACACCAATGCAGATCAACACCAACTGGACTATGTGTGCTACAAAAAGGTGTTAAAACATTTACAGTTTCTATTCTTTAAACAGCATCGGTGATAATAAGATCAATACATGTACCTTTTAATGTTGAGAAATTTGTTGGTTTTGTAACGACATTTGACAGAGAAAAAATTTTGCAACATGTGTTTAAATGCAATGCTACCATCAGCTAATATATCAAAGATAAAAATCGCCTGATAAAAATATTGGTAATTCAATATATTCAAAGCACTTTCTATGAATAGCGCAAGCTGATTTACAAAGTCTGCTTTTGCACTTGGTGGTCTATATATAATACATGTACCAACTAAAAATTATCATCGCCATTTTCAATTTCAACCCATATAATTTCAATATTGGAGGTGAATATATCATGTTTCTTAAAACTAAGGTTACTTTTTACATAAAGCATAACACCACCTCCATGCCTGTTACGGCCAAGTCTAACAGGTGCCTGAAATCCATGAAGTTCAATATCATTTATTTATCAGTAAAAGAATGATCTAAATGGCTTTCAGTTATGGCAACAATATCATAATCACATAACTCATTAAATATAAGGTCAACTTTAGGGAGAAGGCTACAAACATTGTTATGTTTACTTTTTTATATATTGACGCTCAATTTATGACCTGGATGGTTTCAATGCCTCCTATAATAAGTAAATAATATATTACAAAATCATAATATAGGGACATATCTTTAAATATGCCATACCTTACACATAGTTTTCCGCATGATTGTGGGAAATGAAATAGGTAAATCTCAGTCATTTGTGTCAAAAATTAAATAGGTATGGTCAGGAAATGCAATAACCACTGTAAAATTGACATCTTTGACTTTGCTAACAATAGAACAAATGTAAACACAGAAAGTGCAGTCTACTGAGCCTTGAGAAGTAGTTAGAACCGAGTTGAAAACATTTGGTGTAACAAAGTAGAACATAACAAGTAAAAAGTATACAATATAAATACATATATACATAAATGTATATACAGTAAAATTGAAAACCATATTGATGTAATATATGGCAAATTAAAATAGCTATTCAGTGTGTTAAATACATGGACTGGTCATGTATTTCGTTAATTAGTCTGTTCTGCGTGAAACGTATAGGTAACCGTGTCACAAGCGCTCCAGAAACCCTGAGTGTTTTCACAGGTGGAACATTGACAGATTTGCATCAAATTTGCCTCAAGGAATTTAAACGTTTACGGCCGTCGAATTAGATTTGTATCGGTAATACTCAATACGTAAAACGTCTAGTCACTATAGGCAGCATTAGCAGGAGTTGAGGTAAGTGGTACAAAATCTTGATGCAGTTCGGGAGACAATTAAGGGATCACTTGGCGACTCAAAAAAAGTTTGAAGTTTTTGGAAGCCTTCCTCGGTCTCTATGGTGATTTTTTCTTCTTTAGTGTCTTAACAATTATTTTCCCATCGTAGGTCCATGCACTATCCAGCTGATTGTTCTTTACAAGTTTCCTGACTTCAAAAAGGAGTTTGGCTCTTTTCTTTGTGATTGCCTCATTGATAAATATTTTGTATTGATTCCCATTTACTTATTAGAAAGAGTTGCATTCGTAAGTTGCTGTTGAAAAAACCCCATTTATCCTGCACTGAGCTAAACTGGAACCACATTAGTTCAATGGGACCTTTGGACTTATGTATCATTGTTAAATATTGATTAGCTATGTAGCTGCACAGCATAAAACTTGAGTTCTTTTGAAGTGAATTAAGACCCTTTTCCAGGCTCATCATGGGTTGATTGATTATTGTTTTACGTCCAATTCGAGAATTTTTCACTCATTTATAGAGACGTCACCATATACCGATGAGGGGCTTCAAATTTAGACCTTTACTTGGCACTCAGGGCCATTTAGCAGTAAGGGTTCTTTATCGTATCAACGCCTACTGTGACAAAAGTTTTTAAGGTCTCATCAAAGTACCGAGCGCTTGGCGACGGAACAGTTGCTACCTATTTTTTTATCGACTTAGGTCAGTCGCGGCCGTGATTCGAACACACGAATTTCCGATTACGGAGCGAGCGCTCTACCGACTGAGCTGCCGTGATGGTCCAGGCTCATTATGGAAAATGAGCAAATAATTCAATAATTTTTACAATGACTTAAGAGGTCCTTTCCAATTTCCATTTAATACTCCAGAGAAAAGAGTTCTTGGTTTGCTTCATTTTACTGAAAACGAACTCTCTGACTCCGAAAAACACATGCAAGTTTCGAATTCTAAACGGCAAACGCATGCTGTTAAAAAAATCAACTACCCGAACATTTTTATTAAAGTGAGATAGAAATTTCGTGTTTGATTTTTTTTCTTTTAATATTTTCAGATACGCTTAGAGAAAAGCTTCTCATAGTATAAATCCTTACGTAGTGCACATATGTGTTATTTCTTAACCTCTTAAACAATTCGTAGAAACGTAGAAATATGGTCTTTTAGAAGTGGCAGACATCTGAAGACTTTTCTGACCCGATAAAAGAAAGCTAAAAATATTCATTGAAAAGCTGGTTTGTCCCAACTTTTTGTAGTTTTTGTAGCATAGTTAAATCATGGTAATTTGGTAAGGTATCTATCAAATTTGTTTGTGAAAGGGTTTTAGATACACCCCACCCCCCTCCGCCCTAGTGTCAGGGGTTCTAGTGTATGGACAGGATTCTTTGAAAATTGTCTTTAGATCTGCTCCGAGCAATTACAAAGACTGAGTAAAAACTTGAAATGATTAAGGGTGCTTTTACCTAATTTGTGAAATACATGGCCTCTAGGTAGGGATTCTTTTGAAAAGGTGGGGGTCTCCATTGGTCATATAGTGAAAATGCATTATTTAGTTGTCAATCTTCTTCTCTTCTCCTTAGTATCAAGCAGTTAAAGTATGTGCATAATAATAAGAATGATTTACGGTATCTTTTCCTAAATTGTGAAATTTATGAACCCCAGTTCAGGGGTTCTAATATAAGTTAGAGGGTTTATTGAGCACATGTATACAATCATGCAATGTATTTTTTCTTGAAAATCATAGCTCTTCGGTATTATGCATGTCACCTTTTGTCGGGGTTCTGGTATCTACGCTGGGTTCTATTAATCATATGGTGAAAATGTGCTTTTTTGAATTCCTTTGCTCAGCATTTTGGGATTGAGCAGGCAGACCAATGCAAAGTTGTCATGATCAATAGCAAGGAGTTTTTACCAGGTTTGTGATTTTGCGTATTAACAGATAATTTATATTATTCTATCGATACTTCATTGCCCTATTCCCCTTGTTTGTGAGCAAAATACCTCTCTATCCGATAATTGTTTTTAATTATATAATTATCATACCGTAAATCTGCATGAGGGTTGTATCATGATCAGTTGATCGTAGAGGCCCATAGGTATACTGATTAATTATCACAGACTTTATATATCACTTACACTAGTTATTAAATCTATTTAATTTATAGGATAATTTACCATAATTTATAGAACCGGGGAATAAATAAAGAATTCATATTGAATAAGACATATAATAGTGTGCTTTTTATCAATTCTAATTAACATGTTTGTAATTGGCAATTTTTCTGTTATAAGTGTTCGACATAAGATGTACAGCTCATACGTCCGCCTAAGTAATTATATTTCTTTTTTTTTTTTATCTTTAGTCACTTCCTGTTGCGGTTTTTAGAAGACCTATGGCGTAAGTCAAGCTCTACTGTGATATAAGACTAATAAGTACCATTGATGTTACACAATCCACATGCACTTATTCGAGCCATCTCTGTACCCTGTAAGGCCCAAAAATGTAGCTGAATATTAATTTGTGGTGTTTAAAAACAGAATTGCAACAACGAGTGTATGTGTATGTTAAGTGTTAATTTTTACAGAGTACACTTTAACTTTTAACATGATGTCGATGGGTTACTCTGATTATCGTAGGAATTTAATGCATCGGCAGTGTGTGATTTAGCATATTTCTTTTATCTCAGTTTGAATGTTAAAGACCTATTCCAGTTATTTTCCTTCTTCTGTATTCATTTTCACCAAGAAATCACACTGTTATTAATTAAAATAATTTTAAGAAAATCATTTTTTGGCACTATTTACTTTTGTTTACTGTGGAATCATCATTGTTCGTGGGGGATCAATGTTCGTGGATTTCGTGGGTCACCCTTTCCCACGAATTTACATCCCCACGAAAAATTTTTTTGTCAACGTACTGATTAATTAAATCTACCAAATAAACGAGCTGCCCACGAAATTACATCCCCACGAACCAATAAAATTTTGCTTCCCCACGAACATTGACCGCCACGAATTTAAATGATTCCACAGTAAGCATCTTTTCCTCATTTTCATCTTCTGTCGCTTATCTGTATTCACCCTTGTTCTTCGCCTGTGTTTATTTCCTTCCATGTTTGAACAGACGCCAGAAACTGAAGATCGTGTTAAAGATTTAACTTACTGATTTTTGTTCTTCCTTTGAAAGTTTTTTCTTTATCCTACTTTTGATATATTTCCCCTTTACATTGAATATTCAACAGTCACATTTTCGAAACTTATTTTAGTATTTTCAAAGAAGTTTCTGCGTATTTAAATGGAACGACTTGATTTATTTCATTGATCTGCATGATGGGGATCATCAGTAGAAGTTATGTTTATTAATTATAGATAATTAGACAAGGAGAGCTAGATTTATCAATCCTGAATATCTTGTGATTCACCATTACAGGTAAACATGAAATCTAATCAGAATGTCTCAATTCATCATTTGTACAGATTTCATTCAGATTCAATTAGTACCATTGTGCTACTGAACACCAAATATGGGTAAAACCCGAGATCCTGAAACACTTGAAATTAGTAGACGCATTCTTGTTTTATTGTGCCCTTGAGATAGAATAAAATTGAAAGTTTAAAGAAATTGAGTTCCACAAAAGTTTTATTGGAAACTTTTTTCTTCAGATAAAATCCGACATTTCAGAAGTGTTACTGTGACGGTACATATTGTCGTTTTGTACATATTGTCGTCGGCGACAATATGTACATACCCTCACGGCACATATTGTCGTCCATCGGTACATATTGTCGCCGGCTGAAAAGTAACACATGTACATATTGTCGCTGGCAACATTATGTGCCTCACCCTCACTGTACATATTGTCGCCCTACAAATATTGTTGTTTAAAGATTTCTTTTGTTGTGTTTTAGTAGTTTTGTGAATGTAATTGGTGTGTGAATTACACTGACGTGTCGCATATGTTATTTCATGCAGGGTGATGTGACGGCACATTTTGTCATCCTGTTCATTTTGTCGTCGGCGACAATGTGTATCTATCCTCACCTCGCATATTGTCGTCCATCAGAACATGTCGCATGACAATGCATGGCAATGCTCCATATAAATATGGCCAGAGAAACCAAAAACTTCAACAATGGTCATATACAATTAATCTGTTCGCCGAAATATGGCTGAAATATTGCCGACTCGGCGTTAATATTGTTTATTATTCCTCTACTGATTATTAGATCGTTAGAAGTGACTAATTGAATTTCCAATACCTCTATACACAAGGCATCCGTCTGAAAATTAAATCGGTATAAGACCTATATTTTTAAAAATGAACTTTAGACTATCGCTTGGTTCCAACTCTTTAATTTTTTTTGGTTCATCATTCATCAAAGAAGTCACGGGACCATCGAGTTCTTTTGATGCGTTCAGAATTTTCCAGTGGCTGATAAGAATGATACAGAGGATTGTCCGGAAGTTCAACATCATATGTGACATTTTGTGGCTGATCAAGTCGATTGTCTGGTACTGATTGTCTTCGTCTTAAAAAAAAGAAATTAGAAATACGAGGTTATTTAAAAATGCATTGTTTAAAAAAAATCAGAGAGAGAGAGAGAGAGAGAGAGAGAGAGAGAGAGAGAGATACCTAAAGCACCAAATGACTATACAAATGATGCCTAAGATTATTAAAACAGCAGCGCCGGTGATTCCACATATTATATCTAAGAGAAAGAAGTAAAGAAAAAATGCTTAGTTCATGTATACACACACTAAAACATGATAGAAAAGATAAATAATTTTAAAGTGAATATTTTTTTTGCTATATATTTTGTAAGATTTACATCAAGAAGCTCAGAGTTTAAAAAAAATAGTTATAAAAATACTTCAATCAATGTTACATTTACACATATACAATTATGTTTTGAAGATATATAATATAATCTTGCAATGTATGGATGCGTACATGTTGACGTTAACGTTGGATCTGATTTCATGTTGTCATTAGCTTTACCAGCTATCGATGTGGTACTAGGGGATGTTTTAACATTAATCTCCGTTCTGATGTAGTCATTTTGGATGGTGATATCAACTGTTATAGCTTTTGTGGTCAATTAACACAGAAGTATTACTTAAAAAACATTACAATGAATATAACATTTACTTACGTACAATTATCTTTGGAAAATAAATAATAAAATCTGTAATGTCCAGATACCCACATTTGAACGTTAGGTGTGACTTCGTGTTCTCACTATCTGTGCCTGCTTTCGATGTGGTATTGTGGGATTTTTTAAAATTGACATCGGTTTTCAGGTAGTCATTTTGAATGGTGGTATCAACTAGAAGAGCTTTGGTGATCAAGAAACATAGAATTATATTTACCCCCCCCCCCCAATATATTTTACACTTAAGCATGTACAATTATCTTTGAAAATAATATAATCTGGTAATGTCCAGATACCTACATAAAAATTTTAGAAAAATATTACATTTTTTTAACATTTACACATGTACAATTATCTTTGAAAGATAGATAATATAATCTGGTCCAGATACCCACATGTGGACGTTGGGCGTGATTTCCTGTTGTCACTAGCTGTGCCAGCTTTCGATGTTGTATCTTTGGAGGATGTTTTAAAATTGATCTTCGTTTTCATGTAGTCATTTTGGATAGTGGTATCAACTGTAGGAGGTTTCGTTGCATCTGTATTGATGGAGTCATTTCGGGTTATGGTATCGAATGTTAAAGCTTTTGATGCGGTTTGAATATATGATGAATCTGTTTTTAGGTTGTCGTTTTGGATATTAGTATCATCTGTTACAACCGTGGAGGGATTATTACCGGTAGTTGTATTAACATGGATATCTGCTGCAATTGTTGGTGAACTTGACACCGAGAAAAAATTCCCACAAGTAACAGAAATTCTACCGGTATACGATTTTTCTGGAATATAAATTCTCTATTTAAATCGATTACCAAGAACTCTCACCTGTGTATCGAAATTCTCCATATACATGTATTTAAAATTTGTTTAAAAGTGCTCATAAAAAGAAATTACCATATTATAAACACTGAAATTTATTCATGACCCAAACTGCAAACTGAAGAATGGTAATAAAAAATTCAATCATAACTGCGGAGTTTAAAATATTATATTCAGATCTAGAGGAAATTGACTGTTTGATGAACATGATGAATAAAAAATGCAAAACAGTGAAATACTTGATATAATTGTATAAAAAAAAATTCGCGTTATATCCACATTCATAGGTTAATTCCTTTCTAAACTGTTTTCTTTATTGTAAAATGCTTAATTAAAAAAAACAATAAAAAAAAAAAAAACAAACAAAAAACAAAACAAAACAAAACAAAAAAAAAAAAAAAAAAAAAAAACAAAAAAAACACAAAACAAAACCAACCCCCCCCCCAAAAAAAACCAACCCCCCCCCCCAAAAAAAAAAAAAAAAAAAAAAAAAAAAAAAAAAAAAAAAAAAAAAAAAAAAACCCTCCTCTGTCAGTTATAGAAAACCTCTTCGAATGGCCTGTTCCTACAAAACGCACGCGTTCTAGTTAATTCTGTCTTTGGTACAAGTATTGAAGATAAATAATTGAATACTGTAGGGATAAAGAGAGGTTTGGAAACTAATTTAGGATCTATAATAAATTTTAATGGTCGAGTTCTTTTTAGCGAATAAAATTCGTGATAATAAATATGTTTTTATTCATTAAAGTCATATGGAGTTAAATTTGAATAGATATAAATTTCAGAAATCATGTCTTTTTACCAAATGTCAATCCCCTTTGTGATAATGGATTATATATTCATGAATCTTAATTCATTCATTTTTATTTTTAATTTAATGCCTTTCAGAACTGTATGTAGTTCCTATTGTTTATCAATCTCCTATGCAGAGTTGTCGCTCGTTCTTCTCTCATACACCTCTGCAATGGGCTCACGTCAAGATTTTTGACATAACGTTAAAAACATAACATTTCAAGGATTATTTCAAATTAAACTTATACTTTCATATCTATTTAGTAAATATCTATCTTTAAGGACTATCATTACCCCAGACATTTAACTATAATGAATTAAAAGAAACGCACTATTTCTCGTGCTTATCACTGTGATATACGCGAGCCAACGACAGAGGTGAATGTATGAGCCGATGCCAGAGAGTGATTGTTTATTTAGCGCACAGTGATAAGGTTCTGTGTGTGTTACACGTGTACAGGGAGTTAAATGTTTTAGATATGTTGTAGAAATGTAAATATAAATTAAATTTGTTTTAACAATTCCTTACAATAAATTTTGACAGCTATGTAATCTGTGTAAAATTGGATACAAATATGTATTTTGCAGATTTATTGTATCTGTATAGAAATAATTTGAAGAATACTAAAATTACGAAAGCTTATTTCGTTAATTCGTTAATATTTTAATTGCAGTTATTATGTCATGTAAAATTCGATATAACGAGATCAACAATTTTATAACAAAATAATTTTGTTCAAACAAATTTGACAATATGACAATTTATTATATCAAACTCAAATCTAAAAGCCAAAGGAAGTCAAAGGAGATTATTTTTATAAATAGAAGTCGAGATATAACGCAGATTTTTTTTTACTCCGGGGTGTATTTAAAGCAGTTATTTTTTATAACAGTTCTGCATTATGTAGTAGCTCGAAATCACTTTACAAACCTTCAAAAATCTTTATTTCTTGATAAATCCCTGCATTTGTAAAGTCGATATATTCAGGTCTCATAACAAGGGTACTGTTTTTGGAAACACTGAGTGTAGTAGACTTCCTTCTGCTCCCACCTCTACATGACAGTTTCAACACTTTACTGTCATTTTTCATATAAAAAATATGGATTTCCGATGAGCATTCATTAGATTTAACAGAACTGTGGCGTGTAGAGGTTAATTGTAAAATCCCTGAAAAATGAGTCTTTATGATACACTTGCATCGTGAATTAATTTCTTGATAATTTACTCTGATAAGAGATCCATCTCTGGTCTGGTCATCACAATTTGTTATATCAACAGTTTCCAGAGCTAAAAAAGAAACATGTTAAAAACTTGTCTTATTAAAGAAAACGATGTTATAATTTATATATGTACACACTTGTTTCTTTGAATTAGGAACAGGGACCTATGCATTGATTTTCTATAAAATTTTACTTTAAGAAAGCAAGAAATTAAATAATAAGAATAATGGATCTCATTTCGTCTCTTTTCAATTACCTTTACTTATAATCTGAATGTTTTTTGCTTTGGAACAAACGATCCGTATTTTCAAAACAAAACACATCAGGTGTATGAACTAGGATAAAATACATATATGTGCAATTGTCTCCAATACGTAAGCCTCGGCTCGATTTTTCTTTAAGCATATCTTTAAAAGTTATCTCTTTGTATATATAAGAACATAAAAAGGTGAAAAATGTGAAGATAAGAACAGTGATCGATCTCACGAAATTTACAAACAATTCTGTGAAGAGGGCATAAGACAATGTTTCCCGGAAATTTCAGAGGTGGAATCAGGTACCTGTGAGAAGTAAGCATCCTCTGTTGACGAGGCACACCCGCCGTGATCCCAGTGTATTGATCAAGTAGACGGAACATTCAAATGTCAAATGTGGTATAAAAACAAGAGCCTAACAATTGGTATGAAACACATCAGCCATAATTAATACTACCTAATGATTAGCTTTATTTGTTATTAAATTAAGGCCATTGTAACGACCATAGAGTTTTCGAAATGATGATTTTAAACGAGGTTGTTGAAATCCCTGTTACATCAACTTATCTGTAAGTAGCTTGCCTCGGTTTAAAATTGATCGTTCTCAGAACATGCTGTTCAGTTGCAACTAAGCTGGGAAATGGAAACCCAATATGCAGGTGATAGTTGAAAATTACTACACAAATAAAAAAAATATGACGATGGAGAACTGAAGAAAATAGAAATAAAGTTTTTGACCTATCTATTTTGACTTATAGTACATACGTTATTAATGACTATATTTACGTAAAAAAAATAATAGAAGAATACCTACTTTTAGTACATTTACAATTTTTCTTTCAGGATTTTCAATATCAATAGATTACTTTAAACGTCCATTGATGGAGTAAAGTAAACATGACTTTTATTTAAGAACATCAATATAGATAAAACATCGACAACGTTTATTGCTAAATCATTTTGCATGGTAATCCAACTTATACTCTTAGTTCCCTTTCTAAGGAAAAAATTCTTCAAAATCATATGTCAGTTTTGAATATTTCTAATATTCCAAACAACAAAAATGAATTTGAATTACCATATTTATATTGGATTCCTAAACTTCATAAAACCTTTACAAACAAAGATACATAGCGGGTTCCAGTAAATGTTCAAACAAGCCTTTTTCTTTACTCCTCACTAAGATATTAACAGTGGTGAAGGAGAAACTTCAAGAGAACTGTGCAACAATATATTCGAGAAGATGTGTAAATCAGATATGGATACTTGAAAATTCCAAGGAACTTTTGGAAAATTTGAAATCACAAGATTTTACCAAAATCAACAGCTTAAAAACTTACGACCTCTCTACTTTATACACAACCATTCCCCACGATAAATTAAAGTCCAGGCTTTTTGATATAATTGACAGCTGCTTTTTCAATAAAAATGGAACTCGTAAATAAACTTACCTTGTCATTGGTCATTTGCAAAATTATTTTGTTAAAAAACATTCTGATTGTACATACTCTGAAGTTGACATTAAAAAGATTCTTGAGTTTCTGATTGACAATATCTATGTGGTTTTTGGAGACCAGGTCTTCCAACAATCTATTGGAATTCCCATGGGTACCAATTGCGCCCCGTTATTAGCAGATCTTTTTTTGTATTCAAATGAAGCAGAATTTGTCCAAAATCTTGTACGTGAAAAGAAGAAAACACTTGCTGTGGCCTTCAACTAGACATTTAGATATATCGACGATGTATTGTCAATTAACAATGGCTATGTCCATTCTTATGTCGATACGATATATCCAGGTGAACTTGAGATAAAAGATACCACAGAGTCTGACACATCTGTTTCGTATTTGGATATTTTACTTGAAAAAGACGTTAATGGTAATCTAACAACCAAGCTTTATGATAAACGTGATGACTTTTTTTTTCAATCGTCAACTTCCCTTACTTATGTAGCAATATACCTTCATCACCTGCATACGGGGTATATATCTCTCAGTTGATTCGATCGCAAGAGCATGCTCTACGTATGCACAGTTTCTAAAACGAGGTAAATTATTGACAAACAAGTTGATGAAACAAGAATATCAGCTGTCTCGTTTAAAGTCATCATTTCGTAAGTTCTCTGGTCGATACAATGACCTTGTCAGCAAATACAATTTATCGTTGAGTCAAATGCTGACTGACGTTTTAATACTAATTGTTAGGCCATTATTTACACACTGAATTGTCGACGGATTTTTCCGTTATTTCCCGATCATGACAAAGAGCACACGGCGGGTGTGACCGGTCGGCAGGGGATGCTCACTCCTCCATGGCACCTGATCCCACCTCTGATGTTTAGAGGTCCGTGTTTGCTCTGCTCCTATTTTGTATTGTTTTATGGGCTTTTGAGCTTGAATACTGTTCGTTATCTCTATATATTTCATAGTACATGTATACTGGAATATACATTCAATGATTAAATTAAATAAAATAGCGAAGCAAATAGATAAATAAAGACTGAAACAGAAATTGTTATTTCATAACATAAGAACATGCTTAGTTTTAAAAATAGCTAATGAGACTCACCAGCTATTTCTCCTGCGCTACACGACAACAAGAAGTGGACGATCGTGTAGATTACTTGAAGCATCAAAGAGAAGTTGATGTACATAAACACAATCTCCATATTTTTCTCCAGATCCTTTAGACATGGTATTTATTCCCATTCTTTTTTAACCATAGTATCCTTCCTTGTAGTAATCCATATATTGCAGATCAATACTGATTCACAATTGTAATGACATTCAATTAAGTTAATTTTTGATGTTTTTTGTAAGATCTTTCTTAGTCATTTTCATCTATCATAATTGATGGACTTTTCACCCTCTTGTAAATCCAAAATTATGTATAATAAATAAGGAAACTGCTGTTGTAAACTTTTTTCATACACAAGCGTGTGTATAAGTGTTTTAGTGTACATCGTATGTAACAAATCAAATTACAGTGGCTTATTGTTAATCCGGACACCTTCGGATAAATCCGGATAAGTCTGGATAAAAGGTAAACACGGGAAATGAAATCTACATGTTTAATACAATAAAACGAGGAAAATAAACAAAGGTCAAACAATTGTAATTCAATTTAGAAGTGTTACAGCAAGAAGTAAACATACGAGCTCATTTTAAATTTCTTGAAGATAGTATAACGAAGATTGGCTTAGTCCACGACCAACCCTCGTATTTAGTATCAAATCTTTCTTAAAACCATTGCTGGAAAAAAAAATTATATGACCCGTTTACGTGGAGTATGTTTTATTCT
This sequence comes from Saccostrea echinata, assembly GCF_033153115.1. Classification (NCBI taxonomy): domain Eukaryota; kingdom Metazoa; phylum Mollusca; class Bivalvia; order Ostreida; family Ostreidae; genus Saccostrea; species Saccostrea echinata. Next base: position 5,398,619 of record NW_026889801.1, on the reverse strand, counting down.
GCTGTAGCTGCATCAGTTTATTCCTTGCATCCTTTTGCAGCTTATTCCTTTATCCTTTAAAAATGATATTATTGAATTAAAAAAAAATATTAAAAATGTACAAGTTTTTTATGGGACAATCCTTGTACTAGTAGAAGTACATGTTGACTTAGAATTCTCCGTTCATTCAAAATATGTATGTCGAAGTATATTCAGCTGGAGGTAATCTAATTATGAATGAAAATATAAACATTTATAATATAATAAACATACTAGAAAATTTGTCTTCAAGTATATCATCACCATTGTCACGTGTAAGAAAAACTCCTTTTTTTGTATCATAATGTTTATAATTTACATCAAATTAGTGTTATTAACATTATAACTCAAATAAATACAATTTAATTATTTTGCTGCGTTTAAGTTTGTAAAACCCTGCATGGCAGTATTTTCGTTTGCTTAAGGTGAAGATCTCACCAAAAGGTAACGATGATTTATGTGAAACTGATGTCAATTCCAATATTTCATCTTACAAAAGGCACTTAAAGATAAGCGAAAGCAAGTAAGTATCGCTGTGTATCCAATTTGAAAGTAATTAAAATCTTTTGTTATTGTTTATATGATCATTAAGTAACACAATCCACGTTATACTTACGTATAGTATGTAAGAAAGCTATGGAGAATATTTTGTCTTAGCAGCTCTTCTATTAAAACAGACGTGTGCAAGTAAGTTTTGTTATACCTTTAAAAATTGTTTCCTATAGCTATATAATTCTATACTAAAAAAAGTCTAAGATTTCCAATGTTTTACTGAGCGGTCATAAAGAAATCGATGTTTGACCGCAGAGCGAGATATTGGACCCGTCGATGAGATGTTGGACCGCTTACGTCACAGTGTAGGCGGGGTCAGCTGTATCTTATTCGCATTTGTTAGAGTTCGACAGAACTTTACGGAACTGACCAAGTTTAAAATGCAGTGCGGGTAAACAACATTTACATCATGTTATGTCAAAATAAAAAGTAAAAGCCTTAGGTATAACAAAACATTTATTGACTGTGTTCTCGGGCAAATGAGTTTTGTCGATCCCTCGAACCAAACAGTTTGCCTTCGGCCTAACGGCCTCAGACAAACAGTTTGGTTCTTGGGTCCGACAAAACGCATGCTGCCCTCCAACCCAGTCAATAAATGTATAATATTTGCTGGTGCAAGATAAGGGTGGCTTTTTATCTAAACTGGCAGACAAATTATCATCTCTCTCTTCAAACAATGTTAGCAAAAATAAGGTACACAACCTAGAGACAAAATAAATATCAAGGTGTCAGCATACTTATGACATGAATTCATAAGTTATCAAAAAGAAACTATTTATATCATGAAGTTCTCGTTTAATTTACACTAGCATCGATTAAAACATGCTGTCAATATTATATTTTTAATGAAAGATATAAGGAATCATAATAATGTTCAAGTATATTTGTTCTTGGTCTAAATAATTATGCTTAATTTTGAATTTAAATACTCGTGTGTCAGAACCAAAAAGAAATTAATTAAAATAAATACGTAAATTCTATATAAGTTTTAACGAATAAATATCAAATGAAACATTGGATATATAATGCATAAATAAATAAAATTGAAGCTTGAAGAATTCTGAGAAATGAAGTCCCAGTATACATATCAAAATTGATTACCCGAAAAGAGAGTACTTAGAAAATGCATACTTACGAAAACATTCTATCAGAAACCAGAAGTGCTTCTTTTTGCTATCACTTATTCTAACGCATCTGCATTGTTACCACAAGTTGCTGTGGATATAAGGAAAGGGAGAGAAACTCAATATTCTTCATCTGATGTTTGGCCGTCACGCACTCAGTGACAGTGAGCCTTATGGATTGATAAGCTAGACGAAATACACCGTAGTCAAAATTAGGTATAAAGGCAATTACTTAACAAAGGGTATGAATCATCTCAGACCAAAAAAAGAAACCAACAATAGGATATATTTACATTCAGTATAATTTTCTTTATGAAATCCATTGGAAATCTACAAAATTCAATACCCTATAACACACACGAAACCTTGCTACTGCGCGGGAGAATACACTGCAGGAACTTCAAACATCCTGTTTGTCATATACAATGTAGTTAGTTTTTACTGTAAATAAGTTATTATACGCGACATTTTTTACCCCCGAAACATCAATGAAAATTGGTCCCCGATTTTTCCTTTCTTATAAACTTTTCAAGGTCTTTCATTTCTAAAAATTACAAAATTTGTAATGGTTACACATGTTCATTGGAACAACGACTATAACGGCGATCTGTGGTAAATATAATCGCTTTAAAGTTGTCCTTTTGAACTATACTAACATCATCTGTAATGATGTGTCCTTCTGGACAATAGTTGAAAGACGTAGAAGAACAAGAACACTTACGAGGATTTCGCTTAAAATGAACCCATCAACTGTGGGAAGGAGTTTCAACATTGTGACCTTATTCGTACTCAAGAAAATGTGTAGAAATTCCCTCTATCTTATATTCTCAAATATAGAACATTTCAAAGGAATACAATATGTAAACTATGATTATTTATGATAATTAAACGCATTCATTCCCTAACAAAAAATCACTAGAGTTTCAAAGTTTTCACTAAAAAAGTATAAAGTAAATCAAAGTTTGAACTTTTATAAATCGAAATATTTTTATTATGGATATCAGATCGTATTTCAAAATTAATAAAATTCCTACAAGCAATTTTCTTACATTACATGTAAAAGAAAATATTACTTGTATATTTGCATCTAATTTAAAAACTTTACATCCTTGTTATGTATTTTGAGAAATATTAAGGCTCTTAATATTGAAAAATGTTCTAGAGTCAATTAAAGTTTCATGGTAAATCAAAGTATCAAAGTATTTACTACAGTTAACTAAAGTAAATTATAGTTAAATATAGTATTTTTACGGTTGCTTCTTCACTGAGGATTTCTGTATCTGGTCGATATAATTCAAAGAAGCAAATATCCTCTTTTTTACAATTCGACGACTCATTTTTTTTATCGGTCTTTATGCTTAAAATATATGTGAAAAAATTATGCGCAACGAAAAGACAAATGAATAACTATTGCATGTTTGTTAACTAACACCATACTTTCTTATGTTTACATATCATTTAGTTTTTTTAACAATTAAGATAACATTTAAGGTTATATTTTTCAATGGGATGAACTTGGGCGAAATTTGACATCTCATTAGTAAGATGTTTATGTATTATGTCAACTTGCAAAACTGTAACTTCATGTTGAAAAGTTTCTTCAATATGTTGATATGCAAATTAACAATGTTGATATGCGAATTTAAAGTATTTCATTATTATAAAACATTGCAATTTGCAAAATATTTTTCTAGTTTTTGTGATGAGTTAAAACATAGTGAAGTTTATATCTATGTTTATTACTGCTTGTGAAAGGGAAATTCCCATCCCCGAGTTTAACTATCAATTAATGGCATTATCATATGCATAAAACAAAAGAGAAATGCAGCGCTAGCAGTCTAATAAACGCATATTTTTGCTTTATCCCCTATTGGGATGTACTTTTTTTTGATTTTATAATTTTGTTTAATAAATATTATTGAAGAAATTTTTGACGTTTGATTACAATTTGAATATGATAATTATTGCTCAGCAAAATTGATAAAAAGAATAGTTTTGATAGTGTACAGTACTTATATTTACAAAATCATGAAGGGATTGATTATAGATCAAGACTAATAAATAGCATGAAACTTAAATTTCCCGTAAATATTCATTAAAATTCTTTAATTTTTCGTTAATTGAAAAACTGTCACAAATTTTCCGCAAAAAAAAAAAAAAAAAAAAAAAACAAAACAAAAAAAACAAAAAAAAAACAAAACAAAAAAAAAAAAAAAAAAAAAAAAAAAAAAAAAAAAAACAAAAAACAAAAAAAAAAAAAACAAAAAAAAAACAAAACGTTGAAGTACATCATTTGAGCAACCCTACTCTTATTTTTCATTTTTACATATAAAACGTCACATGTTGCTGACCATCTGAGCCATAAAAAAAAATGTTTTGTAAAAAATATAAATTATTCGACGTAAAAGGTTTATGCAAAAAAATATTTACACACACTGGTACTCTTAATTTTTAAAAGAAACACACACCAGTACTCTTAATTTTTAAAAGATTTTTCTAAATCAAAAGTTTATTAGAACATGACTGTTCAACCAAAATTTATTTTCTGTATATCACATTTTCCCTTAAAATCCCTCGTTTATACCTGAACTAAGGAGTACTACAAGTGTTGTTTCTAAACCCCAAAAATGTGTTTATGTAAAGTTTTAATATTCACAAAAATATTAAAGTATGATGGTAAATCAAAATAGGCATAAAATATTATACTAAATTAATATAATCTAGTATGTACTATAATGATTAATAACAATATCTGGTATTTTATTATAATAAAATCAATGTACAATGATTCTTTTTGTTAGAACACATCCTGATACTTCAAAAATATTTATGAATTAAATATTAACTGTTCTAATGTTTCAGTTTCAAGTTCAAATCATTTGATTTCAACTTCAGCGCATGTAAAATTTACCGATATTTTTTCATTGTGTTTGATGAAACTTTGGCGTCGAAATGATCTACCTCCATGTAGTCAAGACCATCTTGATTCAATTTTCGAACAGGAATCTGTAAAATAACTTTCTAGGACTTGTTTACTTGAGCATAAACTACATCGCCTGTAACACCTGAGGATTTATTCTTAGTTTTTTCAGGAATTGCATACACAGGAAACTCAGGCACATCTGTTACTTTGCTTTTAGTCGGCTTAGCATAAACAACTGGTTCTTGGTCAACACTCCCTTTCACGGATGACTGAAGACCTGCTTGTGAATCCTGAACTGAAGAATATCCTACTTCGGTAAAAGATTGATTGGAATGGTATAAGGGATTACCTGTTAAATTTCGATCATATACGTAATCCTTACCACGATCAGTAGTTAATTCTGTCTTTGGTGGTATATCCCTTTTTCTCTTGTTTCTCTTCCTTGAAAGGGAATATATTTCTCAAGGTTTATTGAATGAAAATACATATTAAGGAAAACAACTTCAGAATAGATACAAAATAAATATAAAATACATACCAAATCGATAATGCTAATACGATACTTGTTAGACCAATGAATATTAGTCCGACACACGTGGAACTAACTACTATTATGTCTGAAATGTAAAACAAAATGCAAATATATTAAAACAATCATCATATTGTCAAAATATTTTATTCATGTTGCACTATCATTCATGAATAAAAATGAATAACACTGAACACAACAAGGAATTGGTAAGTGAAAATATAAAAGAAAAAAAAAAATGTGCAATTAACGTTGGGAAACAAACAAGAAGTGTATTTGAAAAGAGCAATGATGGAAAGTTAATCATGAATGCACGTGTTGAGCAAACAGAGTTCGAATTGTGATCGAACAATATATGCACGGTTAAGAAAATACAATACACCACTCTATTATGTATCTCTTTATAACTGCTAAAAACGCACTATTAGATTTTTCTTCATCTGAGACTAAAGTATATATTTAGAAATTTGGCTTCATCCCTCGCAAGAAGAAGTGTCATAATTGAAGACGATTGTTCCTAGATGGCCCAAGTGAATACAAAAAATTTCGTACGTTTTTAGACACCCAATTATAGAGTCTGTGATTTATTTTTATTTAATTGAAATGCTGCCGAGAATTTTCTGCAGAATTTGAACACCAAATTAGATATCATTGCAGGAGATTTTTTTCTCTTGTGTCAATTCGCTAATTTGAAAACAGCCCAATTTTTATCAACCGCGCCCGTCAACTTGACAGAGCAACGAAACCTTTGAAGAACCATTTGAGCATCCTACTCTTTATATTTATGAAAGGTCACAAAAAGTTCAGTAGATGACCACTTAAGTGAAATGAATTGTTTTGTAAAGAATATGAATTATTTGATGCAGAATGTTCATGTACTAAAAAAAAATTTAAAAAAAAAATATATTTTACACACTTTGTTCCCTTTAATTTTGAAAAAGGGCTTCCTAAATTTAACAAGTTAATTTGACAACGCCCATTCAATTTTTCCTGTATATCAATTTTTTTTCTTTACAAAACCGTTGTTTATACCTGAACAAGGAGGTACTATTAGAGGGTATAACTTGTATAAGTAAACTCACGGTTAAATGAATACAATGTACGATTCTATCCTCTGTTTATTTACAACTGTTAGAAACGCACTATTTGATTTTTCCATCCTTTCTTGATTTTAAATATAACACTTTAAAGGCAGAAATTTTAAGCACTGCCTTCGAAAATACTTGGTCTGTGTACCCCTGTCAATCAAGTGCATTAAGGTACATCATTGGGTGCTAGAACTTGATTGACATTTACTTACTAGTCCCTGTGTATACCCTGTGCATCTTGTTTGGCACTTGTGGTGACCTTCAAATTAACTTTTGATCCTTTGATATTTACCGCATATGGTGTGAACACTAAAAAAGCTGTATCACTATGAAATTTTTAACTTGATAATATATATACATACCTTTTATATTTGAAATAGTTACGATATTCTTTATGATAATTATATATCATAATTTGGTATAATAAATTTTTTTTTCAAAGCTCAATAAATACTTTGAATAATAATATTTTTTTAACATGTGCGGACGCTTTGACACACATTCAAATACAAATTTAATTGATATACTAGTAAATTATTGACATGAAACTGTATTTACAACCTTTTTCTTTTAATTAAAAATCATCTCAAAATCCCAACTCAGGTAAAGTTTGACTTTACAAACAACCACAGGTAGACTGCTAGCCCTCCAGGCATCCACACCTGTACAAAATAAGCCCTTCCCTCACCTGGAATTTACCACCCGGTAAAAATCTTTGCCTTTAAGCATATATTTAGGATTTGGTTACACCCCTTGCATGAAAAGGGCGGTAAATGGCCCAGGTGAACAGGTAACATTTGGATATCTAAATATTTCTACGAGTTTGGTCTTTTTCGCAATAGCATAAATGTTTTCTGCTTAAATCAATATTTAAAAAAGTTTTTCATTGTCTAGTTCAACACAGTTAAAATTAAACTTCACAGGAAATATTAACAATACACATATACATAAGTATATTAAAGTATACACATATACATAAATCTCTAATTTCAATATAAAAAAGAGTAATTTGATTTCTATCTAAGAGCCTATGGCAAGGTGACAAAAATCATAGAACTGTGTGGAGAAAAAGGATACACAACGTCCAACTTAAACTGCGGGAGATTTTTTATCAACTTGTTTTTCATTTCATGAAATTTAAAGCAAATATTTTAACGAGCATTCAATTTTGACATCATTAGCAATTTTTTGCGATAGCCAAAAGTGAATTTATTTCATATCAGTGGGTAATATCCATCTCTCTTTTCATAAAAATCCGTAAATTTAGTTCATGCTAATAATATTTACAACTTTTAAGAATAAATCAATACATTTTCTCCTCGCGAAAAATTCATTTATACGTTACTTTAATGTTTGCTTTTCGTCCTTTGTCATATGCCGCAAAACGTCAAAATTCGGTAAGAAATGCAACGTGAATGGTAATAAAACATAGTATATGATATGAAAAGGCCTTGGAATACATAGTGTTTGATAAAAAAATCATTGAGAACGATTGTCAGAGCAAACACTATATATTGTGTAGTGGAATGTTTTAGATGTTATAGGTAATAATTCATCTATTCAGCTAGATGCAAAATTTAAGCTATAAATAAAAAGGAGAACGATAGTTTATATTACTCACATTTTGAATTATTTTCATCAGGTTTAGACGTTAATGTCGTGCTTAGTGTGTTGTTTCTATCCCCTTCTGTTGTGAATTCGTATGCCACTTCTGTGGATGTAAACATCGATTTTGTTGTATTTCTACACATGACTTTCATATTTCCTTTCTTTATACCTTCTTAGTGAAAAAAAAAACAAAAAAAAAAAAAAAACAAATATACTAACGGAATGAACCATTGAGTATACTAAATCTGTTTATAAATTTATAAACTAAATATGTTGCATTATGTATATCACTATTTCATATTATGCATTTTCGTTCAGTTCAAACATCAATCACGAATTATGTCCATTATGGTTGATACGAAATTCCACTCAAAATAATTTTACAAGTTGTATGGCTGTTATTTGCAACAATGCATTCTTCACTCAGACGACGCATTGAACAAATCAGGTTAAGCAGAAATGCCTTGGGATTCTTTCGCCAAATGAGGAATAAAGAGCGACACAATGTTTCCAGCGTAATAGGGGGGTTGACTTTTGATGTAGACGTTGTTCCATTGCATCACAAACATGTTCTATAGGCGATAAATCCGGCGACTTCACAAGCTATTGTAGCACATTCACGTTTTTCAGCGGTAGATAGTCACACAACGCATGCAATGGGCGGTGGTGCATTGTTCTGCTGCAGAATGATGTTACGCTACTTGTCATTAATGACAACTATCAACAAAGGGGTCCTTCAGCGTGTTGTAATTCCACCCTAGACAATAACGCTCCCTCCACCCGATTGGCTGTGCTGAATAATGCAGGCGTCAATGTAGCATTTTCTGGCACGACAGATAGCCCAAACACGACCGTCACTGTTGTCGAGATCAAATCTCGATTCGTCCGTAAACAGAACATCCGCCCAAACTCTGTAATTGAAACGACGATGCCTGCTACACCACGCTAACCTCGCAAAACGGTGGCGCGAGAACAGAACTGAATGTAGAGCAGGACGCCGAGGACGGCTGTTGGCCTCTCGCAATCTGTTCCTTACGGTACGAGGACTTATCCATCGATGCCCAGCCATGCTTCTAGCAGTCAACGAAGCTAATTCGAATCGATTACGCAAATGTGACTTCGTATATATATAAATATTGCCGGTGTGATGTCACACGCGGTCAGCTTGATCGCTGGGGGTCCCGAATGGTGCAAGTTTGCTAATATCGTCTCCATAGAACATTTACAGTGTAAATACGAACTCCAAATTGACTTGCCATATTGCCTAGAAATATGCCTGGTTCCAGAATCCCTTAAACACGCACACATTTTCAATCATACGAGGCATATCTAGGTCAAAATGTTATTCCCAAAATAATGTTTTTCTGTTTCAATACATTGAATACTGTCAAAGAATGCAAGAAATTCTAATCGATTACTAAACATGCGTCGCTTAGCTTCAAAACTCAAAAAGTGCTGTGGCCATCAAGGTGAAACGAACGCGATATTTCACAACTTGAGTGCTCAAATATGTGTTTAATATATTCTGACAGGAAAAACAAACGCAGGGCAAACTTTTTAGGTGAAATAAGGCTATATTTTTTCAGACGTATTTTTCGGTATTCCTTTCTAACATTAAATTTCATCTTTAATAAACATGTAATCAAAACCTCATTTGGTTTTCCCCAGTAATTCATGAGTTATTGAAACTCATATGACGGTACCCCCAAAAGTAAAAATTGAAAACACATGTCCCCCTCGCGCATCTGTCATAGCCTTGATTCTCCCATGCAAGGAGTTCATCAGTGTGTTTATCCTTCTATATTATTTAACCCTTCCGACAAGGCAGCCCTAAGTTGATTGAGACCAGCTTGGGCATTATGAACCCTAACGTCTCCACGTAGTCCCAAAGATATTCGATGTGGAAAAGATGGACTTTACGGAGACCAGTTAAGTGGATGAATGTGATAGTATGCAAGAAAGTCGTCAAACCCTGGCAGCATTAGGACGGGGGTTAACATACCGAAAAAAAATAGGCAAACGACGCACGAGTGCACGAGTGAGAAGAACACCAACGTAAAGAGCCCACAAACCAAAATCGCGCTATCGATTTCCTTCAGTTTTTGGGTGAATATAACGACTATTATAGCCTACTGTAATAAAAGCAGTTTTAGGGTAATGTGATGGGGATTATACAGGTGACAGGATGAATAGCCCGATGTTGAAGTGGCGCTGTTACGCGTCAACGTTTTCGCCATGGTTGGTTGGAAACCTTTCTAGGCCCTCTTTGACGACGGATAAGACGTTCTATGGTAGAAAAATTCACAACAAACTGCACAGAAACATGTTGTTGCCCTTGTCCCTACTTAGGCAATGCAATAGCCAGACCCCAAGGAACTTTTGTCAACTGTACCATGATTGCAAGAAATGCAAATCGTCTGTAAATACCTAAAAAAAAAAAAAAAAAAAAAAACGATCTGTATAACTTAAGTGCAGCAAGTGGTACTGAGAGATGTGTTGAAAAACGTGTCGTCATCAACATGCACGTGTTTTCGGCATTTGACCACTTTCCTTACGTGACGTCATACATTTCACGTTTGAGTAATTCTGAACACAGATTTTTATTCTCAGTAACCAAGATATCTCTCTGACCAATTTTCATAATTTTCGGTTAAGCAGAAAAAAAATCGCATATAATGTTACCCTGCGTTTCTTTTTCCTTTCAGTATATTAAATTATGGCATTAAATCGATACAGCGAACAAAGAGTACTTTTAATGTTTCTTTTTTTTTTTTATCTAACTTTTAAGTATATGCACTTTCTATTTGCAGCTAGATATATATGATAGGAACAAATTTATCTTTAAATTTTTAGAAGCAGGCGTAAAAAGAACAAGATATGTTTGTGGACAACTGATGAACCTGTATGGCAACTCATGGCTAAAGTTTATTTTTCAAAGGTGAGTAAAACCCCAATGTAAATGTCCTGATATAAAAAATAATGGCATCCAAACAAAGAGGTTGCAAAAGAAATATACAAGCATCAACCATTCAGTAGTTATGATAAGTTATGTTGGTTTGATCTTTCAAGGGTAGGTCAAACTCCAAGGTCAAGGGCATGAGGTCATAATGTTGGTACCCAAAGAATGAAATGTCATATGAAATATGAAAGCTCTAGCTCCAACTGTTTAAAACTTTTGGGCCAGGTTAAAGTTTTTGTCAACAGATGAACAGATAATAAGCTAGAAGTAGAGGACACAAAATATATGCTCAGACTCTCGGATTATAGGGACATTAAAATAAACTTTTATCATGGAAGTCAATTACAATGCATACATGTATATAACATTGAACAAGTTGTAGAACGATACTGTTTTAAACGTCTTAAGATAGATATTGCCAGTTAAATATACAACGAAAATCTTAATGTGCATCCTTTAAAATCTTCCCTGATTTGATTGAATAGAAAAGAATATTGCTAATCGTCTGTAAAACATTAATCACTCGCAGGATTCAAATAGTTGCACATGTTGTACATGTAAGTAGTAGTATCCCCTTATGTATTTTTCAATCTGCAATTTCCCAAATATTTGGTTTTAAAATCACTCAGGATATGTCTCAGTTGAAATTCTAAGAGTATATAGAGCACATACACCACCCAAAGGAGAAGGGAAATACATTCCCAGGGGTAACCTATATTGTAAGATTGGCAGTTATGGGATTTTCCAATCGTTATCATTCAACATAAAAACTGATCGCAGTATTGTTTATTGATACAATATATACATGTTTGGACCCTACAAAAAGAAATCTTTACACAAGTGAAATTGAAAAATTATGTTCGACAAATGTCGAACACATGTTGCAATTCTATCTGTGTACCGTTTTTGAATGCGTGGTCAGATTAAAATTAAGATTTTTTACTTATGTCTATACTTTATTATATTTTATTAATCAAATATGCATTGATTGACTTCCGACAGATGCATTCTATCATATCAGACTTTTCAGTGTCTGGATGAATAATAATATATATTTTCTCGAAGAAGTTTCTTCTGAAGGAACTAATTTTCCTGAATGATCCACTTTTGCAATGATGCTATATAATTGGAATACACATGCAAACCTTCACCTGTATATCGAAACGTCTCTATATGAGAGAAAATTTCTCCAAATTTCGGCGTAAAACATCATACAATCAATTAATCAATCACATGCACACCATACAGGTACGTTTGTGAATTAAATTTGGCGTTTGACCCATATTATCTGGATAAGTGATTTAATGAAGATGTGTATAAAAGGGATCCGTTTCCAAATCTTTGTTTCATCTATATCTGGAAATCTTATGAGATTGTTGGTTGTGTGTAAGTCTTTTCCAAAGTAACTATAGCTCGTACTTGACAAACTTTGCATCCTTGTTGCATCTTTAGATTTATCATATATGATATGTTTTGGTTGCTGCATATACCCTGTGTTATCTTGGTGAGTTACAAGATTGAATGCTTTTGATTTTCTTTTAGCAGCAATGAAAAATATCTTGTACACAAAAAATGCAAGAATATTTAAGAACCCTCTATACACTGCACACTTAAGAGTTCTAATTCTAGGGTATGATCGACAAGTGCATGATCGTACATATCTAGCATGTGTTGTTTACTTGCTGAATACATCAAAGCCAACCCCGAGGCATTAGCAAAACAGATCTTCTAATGACAAGTTTCATAAGCAACCAAACCCTTTTGATCAAAGGAAGAACGCCTGTAGAAGTCAAGATAAAGCCAGATTGAACATCTTCATGATTACTGGTACATATGTTTTCATATACAATATAACAACAAACATATGAGGAAGACAGAATTCCAATGATTAAAGTAAAATTTTAAGCATCAGCGTGAATGAAATAAAGAAAAGAAACATTTAGACGACTGTCTCTAGTCTGTCTCTGTAACACAGACGTGTCACGTAGGCATATTTCATGAAGCGCGCTAGCGCTTCATGAAAAATATGCCTACGTGCAAGTCTGTGTGATTTACACACGAATAATTCACACTCAACTTTAAAACATTCCTTATTTTTACATTTTACCTGTTTAAATACACCAAAAATATACTCAATGTTTGAATTTCTCGCTGCCCTATATCGTCATATTTTTATAAACGTCTCTGTAGTCTCATTGTGACGTCACTTTAGCGCGAGTTTCTCCGTGCATATTTCTACGCGTGAGTATACACAGAAATGGTTTTCAAATCAATTTCACAGTTGGCTTAATAGAAAAACACAGCAAATGTAAAAATATGAATTTTAACGTCAAGACGGAGCAGCGAGCATATATAAAATGTTGTGTAGAGCTGAGTAGCGATGCAGTTCCAGGTTAACAGACATGTGCAAGTTTATAATTTCATCGAGTCTTATCTTATGATTATATTTGCAAGAAAATTGTGCACCTTTGCTTTATTTGTTCTTGAAAAAAATGCTGACAATTTTTTTTTTTATGAATTTGACTCTTTCATTAATTTCCGAACAGCCCTCGTATGTTCATATTTTACCAGCGATTTGTTGATATCCCAAGCAGAAATAGGATTGTTTCTGAACGTTGTTTGAGGTGTTAGGTTCAATAAAACTGCTTGAGGTATAAGTTAGGTTCAATGTAACTGTTTGACACATTGTGACTGCAAATTCTGTTGTATATGGTCTGCAGTTAATGTTGTAGTAATTGGAAGAATCATTTATCTGTATCGATGTATAGCATGTGTCAACAATTGTTAGGGATGTCACTTTCATTTTGCCTTCAAAAAATGGGATAAAACTACATGTACAAGGAGGGTAAATGTTATAAAAGTCAATGTAAACGTCTTCTCCTGTCAGTTCTGACCAATCACAATGCTTGACTGAATAATGTTTTACTGGAAAGAAAAACAATTTTTAGATGAATTGAAAATTGTACCACATGTATAATCGTTGAATAAATCAAATGTGATTTTCAATTGTATGAATAAAATTAAAACTCACAGTTCGACGGGCACTGTCCTAAATGTATAAATAGTAATAATTCATTAGTAACATTGTGATATTAATCAAACAAATGTAATAAATGTAAATGTAACAGAAAATATAGAAATAAATGGATTGAGAGTATAATGTTATAAAGGTAGCAAAGCGTTACAGGTTGAAAGAACATAGGTTCGGTGCAAAACGTTTAGAACTGAGTTCAAAATAAGTTTTGAATTTTGTGTTGAACAGAACAAAATATACCCATACAAGTTTTAAACTCCAAGATGATTTCAAAATAATTGTATTTATTACATACAAAAGGATTTGTATCCTTCAATGCTTTATTTAATTCTTAAATGCAGTTATATATTTCACATGACTGAATTGTTTGTGTATCAGTGTAATTCTGAGAAATAGAAATGTGTTTCTTACAAGGTTAATGTTATCTACTAGGCCTTTTTTACTTAGATTGCCTGTTTGATGAATAAATTATGAATATGAAGATTGTAAATGCTACAGAACACTGCAAGTGCTGAAAACAGAACCATGTTGACACCATGACTTTGTTTTCTCGAACACTCAGAAAACCTTAAAAAATTATCCCCTACCAATATCTTGAATTCTCAGATATCTCAATTTCTTAATCTTGGTCCCATGAAGTTTGAGATAAGGAGTTCTTATTGTGATTTTTATAACAAAAGCGAAACTATGCAGTACAATCAAATACCAATGTAAAAAAAGACAGATACATAAACTTACCATGGCAAAAAGTTATCTAATGTTTAAAATATTTAATCAAATACCCAAATTTCAAATTAACATGTCTAATAAGATGGGGATAGTATTGCAGTCATTTAAAATTAAAATTCTTACCTCCTATTCTGGGAGACGAAAATATTATCGCTATCACGGCAAGTAAATAGTTCATTTCTACAACCTCTCTTAGCAGGTAGAAAACACACCAGCACTTTTTAATAATATTGAAGTACATACAAAGGATTATGGGATAAATGCCATTGCTTCCGCAGATTGTTGAGGCCTACTACATGTACGAGGAAATAAACGGAATATAAACATGTACATATCATACCTTTGCAAACTGAATTTATTTTGTAAAGCTATTATATTATCACATGACTTTAATATCAATAGAAAAAATATACTTCTATAGTATACCCCACTTTGTATTGAGTTTGGTTTGGTCACGTGATAAATGCATACATTGTGTTTTGCAAAGAGGTCATAAAGACATTTCCATTTCGCAAGGACAAACACTAGTTAAAATAAAATATTTAAGTGATAAATTGTTTCTGTAGTTTTTGGAGAAGTGCTGCTATTTTAAATATAACATTTCCTTTATTTAAATTTCAAGATATTTGACTCAAGTTGAAATATGTGTAACCTTCACCTATTATTTTATGTAGGCATGTTCAATATTCACGCTCGTCACCTCGTCATGCTGTTCATTACTCTTAGAAAATTTAAAATCGCAATTTAATTTCATTTTCTGTCATTGTGAGGAATCGTTATTTTGTGTGATGTCTTAGTAAACATTTCCTGTATAAATAAGTAACGACCCTATATGTGTAGCCTTTACACTGCTACCAGTCAATACAGGAAACATTTACGTTAGGTGCTTTACTCTAAAAGTGACCTTATAAAGCGCTTATTCTCTATCTATAATATGAAACACCGCTAATGCCTTATGTGGATAACATTTATGTTGTAATGATGTTTCTATGTTATAAACTACTACTTTGACTCTGTATGCTGATAATTTTTTTTTTTATAAAATGCTGATACTTTAACATTGTATGCTGATAAGTGAACATTATATTTATATGTTGATACTCTAACATTATATGACGATACTTTGACATTACATGCATATGTTAATACATAAGTATATGTAGATACTTTATAAGCATTATATGGTGATTCTTTTGCATGCACTTTATTATTCTGCAGAATTAAATGCTCGACAATATAGTTTAGGTGAAATATGGAGATAACGAACAGTATTCAAGCACAGTCCATTCAAACAAAACAAATCGGGAGCAAAGAAAAAACACACAGACCTTCAAAAACATCAGAGGTGGGATATCAGAGGTCTGAACAGAATGTACTGAAAATCAGGAGGCTTCATATGATAAATCACTACTGAAATACGTTTGATTAAAATGTACGCTTTATTGGCTTTTGTGACTAACTATGTTGAGAGAGAGAGAGAGAGAGAGAGAGAGAGAGAGAGAAAGAGAGAATAATTTTCCTTTACCCTAATATTTGATATATGTTCCTTCTTATATTAAATATCTACATGTACAGGTAGCTATCATCTTTTTCAAACTTATTTTACTTTTTTAAAAGAAGTCTCTGCATAGTTGAACATGAACGATTGCATTGATTTTATAGATATCATATACTTATTATATACGTAAATCAGTACAGATAATGACACTGGAAGAGCTAAAGATCATTTGTGATTCACCACTACAGGTACTTGTAAACACGACATATGAAATCTTGTTTAACAAATCTAATCAGAAAGTTTCATTTGTACAGACTTCTATTGGACTCTCCTATACATGTAGTATGACTGCGAGCACCCTAGCAAGGACGTATGGGTAAGACCCGGTCGCGAGGTCTCGGAACACTTGAAATTAAAAGATACACTTTTGCTTTTGTACCCTTCATCTAGAAAAAAATGGAATATTTGAAGAAATAGTTCGGGTATACAATACATGTAAGATAGTTTCTGTAAATAAAAAAGGGGAAGAGATATATTACATTGACATTCAATTTTAAATTTAGTCTTTGAATGTGGAACCCGACCTGGAAAACCACCAGGTTGCATAGCCAAAAATGGTATCTTACTGTCTACGAAATAGCCAGAGATGTTAGAATATCAATGGACAGTGCTTTTTTACATTACATTTAATATGAATTACACTACTTTACTTTTTTTCAAGAAGTATTTCACTTACAAAATAAATGTTAAAATATTTGTTGGGTGGACTTGAGTTTAAATTTGAGATAAAAAGAGATGTGCTTACTTCAAACGCCAAAATATAACCATATATTTTTCTGAAGCTTTAAGGATTTTCTATACTGACAAGACCGATTTGGTTCATACTAGAAGGGTTTTGACTTCACATTGATACATACACGTAATCAAAGCCACCCACCCTTTCGAAGCACCCTGCACCCGTACCTCAACATCATAATGCATGGCCACAGACGAACTGTCTGACAAGGGCATTCCTGCATAGCAACAACATAATATTCGGTTATCTAAACCGACATAATCAAACCCAATTTAGTATGCATGCAAAAAAAAAAAAAAAAACAAAAAACAAAAAAAAAAAAAAAAAAAACAAAAAAAAAAACAAAAACAAAAACAAAAACAAAACAAAAACAAAACTATGTATACTTATATCTGTGCTTCATTTCTTATTATAAGTAGTGCAACTATATATTTTGATTTACTGAATAACATTTTCAACTCAGCGTCAATTGAACAATATAAGATGGCTTATATTGTTTGTTAACATTATAAATATTTAATATTTGATGAACACAGAGGTTTTGAATGTGCACATCTTAAAAGGCTATTGAATGAATTGTTTATTAATAGAAAATAAAATTATACAAGAAGCATAATGAAGCATTCATAGTGTTAAGAAAAGGATAGACAAAATATTTGCCGTGATCATGGTCTGCTGAATTACTGCAAATATTGCACACCAAATAAAATACTGTAAACCAATTTTTATTCGCCTGCGAGAAATATCCGCCTTCTTATGCTCGCAAATATTTCTCGTCGCGAACCTTTTATTCTGTTGTGTAATTTTGTATCATGTTTTCTCAGTCGCGGATGGATTTCAGGCAGATGATTCGAAAAAAGAGGATGACGCGAATAATAGTTGGTTTATAGTACCATTCGTTATGGATAACTTTCTTCTGGTGTTTCTTCACTATACTTCACTATACTGCAAAATAAGTTAACCTGGCGACTAACCTTTCAACTCCCATTTGATAAATTCTACTCACTTTTCTGTTACTACATGACATTTAAAAAAATATTATTTAACCAAAAGAGTTTGCTTTAAAAAGTAAAATAATAGGCATTCCATGTCTCATGTAGAAAAAAATATTTTACACAATCATGTAAATGCTTAAACATTAAATATTGAAACATCACTTGTAAATCAAATATCTATTGGCTTCGCCCGATTAACCATCGATAGAATTCACTTTGAGAACATAAAGTAAAACCAAAATACGTTTAATGTCACAGTATTTTTTTCATGGACATCTTAGTAATATCTGCTAGATAAGATAAGATAATATTTATTTAAAGTCGGGTAAATCAAACAGAAAACATTAGCTCTGAAGAGCTATTTTCCGACTAATCTGTATATGAGAGCTGTTGGCTATATTTTCCAGTCAATAATAAATCGGAACTTTGACGTTTTTGCCATAGTTATTAAAAAAAATCAAATGGTTCCAAATCTCATAAAATTATTATTCTTCCTCACATTGAAATTACAATTCTTGTATTTTGTTCACTGAAATTGTCATGTGCATTTTTTTAAAATGGTAAAATCACTTGTATATTGAAATATTTCCCAATATTACCCTTTAATACCTAAGCGTGGTAGTTATTATTTCTAGACGCCCAAAATATGAAAAGAAAACGTTCATGGGTTGATTTAATAAAAATGTTATACAGGCCATTAATGTATGATGGTAGATCAAATTAAGTATTAAATTGCTAGTGCAAGTATTAGAACACGTGCTTTGATACTAAACTATATTTTATAGAAAAAAGATAGGAACAGGTTCGTATAAACATTATTTTTGTTAGGAAATATCCTGACCCCTTTAAATCAAAAAGCTGAATAAGACTGTTTCAATTAAAATCTACATTATTTAAGTTTCCACTTCAGCGTATGTAAAATTCATCGACATTTTCTCATTTCAACTTTATAATTCTTGGCCTTTCAAAACGCTAGTATGATCGACATCCGTATAGACAATGCAATCTTGATTCTGTCTTTGAACAGGATTCTGTTTATTGTCTCTCTGTGCTTTGTTTACTTGAGCATATACCACCAAGCCTGAAACGCCCAGGGGTTTATTTTTAGGTTTTGTAGGGATTGCATACAGAGGGATTTCAGTCACATTTCCGGTTATCATTTTATTTTTAACTGGTTTAGCATAAACTGCTAATTCTTGCTCAACACTCCGGGTTGTTGGGGACTGAAGCTCAATTGTTTGATCTTGTACCGTAGAGTATTCCACCTCGTCCAAAAACTGATTGGAATGATATAAAGGGTTACTGTAATCCAACTATTATTCGCGTCATCTTTTATTCGCGATTTGGTTGTTGAAAATCAATCCGTGGCGATTAATTTCTGCGACTCAGGAAACATTCTCTACAAATACAATGCAAACTAAATGGTTCGCGGCGATTAATATTCGCGAATAAATGTAGGTCGCGAAACTTGCGAATATTTCTAGCATGGAATGATATAAAGGGTTACTGTAAACTATGTGATCATTGTCAAAATAGGGCAATTTGAAAAATCCGTAAACAATTCATTGATAAAATAATAGCCTAAAAATTTGTATGTGAAAGGTCAATCAACATTCGATTTCTATATTCGTTGAGTTTTGTTATGTGAAGTACGTCACGGAGTGTTGTGATTTTGCGTCGCTCTATTATGACGTCACAATCGAAAGTTTTCACTCTCGTTAATGCTCGTTTAACTGCCTCAAACGTCATTGCATTAGCCAATCAAAAATCATTTTACAATACAATTGCATTAGAATTCATACTCTAAATCCCTTTATGTCCCTAAATTTATTGATATTAGGTTAGTTCTTTAAGAGAAGCTGAAACTGGAAAAAAAAAGTTTACAAAAATGCACATTGCTCGAAGGATTAAAACTTTATAGCAATATGACATCGGGTCGACCCATGAAATCTTAATATGGGTAGTAAAACATTCAAAGGACTGTGTATAATTGAAGATTGAATCTGAATATTTTTAAGAGTAATGTATCCTTCGTAATAACATGATCAATTGTTTTCAATTTAAATTGATAATGGAAAAATTATCTTTTTTATCATATCTTTATATGTTTGAGTGCAATTAAAATGTAACTGCATCCTGATGCATTAATACTTTTATGCTTGTTTTTTTTTTTTTTTTTTTTTTTTTTTTTTTTTTTTTTTTTTTCATTTTTGCCTTTTCCGAAATTGATATCGATAAAATTCCTTGTTTCCTTGATTCTATTTATTGAATTATTTCAACTTCTATACTTTTCCCTAAGTTCTGAATTCGCACGCTCTTTATTTATAGGATATCATTAGACCATGGAATACAAAGACCGTATAGTATATAATCGGAATACAGAGAATGGGATGAAAATTTAATCAACATATGATACATGTAAATATATAGATGCTGTCACAAAATATCCATGTGTGTGTCAAGTAATTCAATCAAATTGAAATATTAAAGTGGTCTAGTGCATAAGTTATCTATTCAGTAAAGGCTTTTAATATTTATTTTTGTTATGAAAGGTAGTTAAAATAACAACAGTTGTTAATACTCACAATTGAAATTATTTTCATTATAGGGTTAGACGTTAATGTTGTGCTTAATATACTGTTTCCATCCTCTTTTGTTGAAAATCCGCATGACTCCATCGTGGGGGATATCCTCGTTTTTCTGCAATTGATTTTTATAATTCCCTTTTCCAGATCTTCATAATAAATAATAAATAATCAGATAAGGAAAAAGTCCTCAACCAAAATTGTAAGACAAAACGCCATAAGATCCAAAAGTAAGTATCATGAATGTCAATTTCAATACATTCTGTATATATAACATCTAACAATTTGTTTGAGGATAATATTTGAAATGTCTTAAGACTAGCAGGACTAATGGAATATGTAGTGCAAATTTAAAATTCGTTCGATTATACCTGTCCTAAATGATTGAATAGGAAGAAAGCAAGGGTTAGACTACCACCAATCCTAAATATAAATCGCATGTAGGAATCAAATGGTTGAAGTACTTGTATCCCCTGATGCAACGCGCCTGTACAATTTTGACAATAGTTTGGCTTTGCTTATAAAACTTGTGTGAGTTTCTCTGTTGTATGAATTCACTTAAATTGGTTGCATTATCTGAAGTATTGTTTTCCCTTTTTGATTAATATCAAATACACATGGTTGGACCCTCAAAAATTTACCTTTACTATGAAATTATATCTGCTCTAACTTTAATTTGATTATTGTTTTAGAAACTTTAAGTAACAAGCTGGATTGAAGACATCGTTTATATACTGAAATGCACAAGAAACATAACTTCCTATTTTAGCGGGAAATATTATATATAGGATATAACTTTGTGCCAAAACAGTAAGGACATCTTCAACTTCGCAAATATCGGTAATTTAACGGTTGAATGATTTTCTTACCGGAAGTTGAGTTTGGCCATCATAACAGAAATTAAAAATTGCATATTTAACAACAGTCTTGGCAGTGATTTGGGAATTTAATGGTTTGTATCTGTTCATTTTAAGAAATGCAGCAATATTCCAAAAATAGATTCTCCTTTCTTTTCCTGAAGCGATGCCAAGGCTTTCTGAAATTGACTTACATGTAAGTACGCATTTTCACTGGAAATTTTCAAATTAAAGATAATGGAAAGTTGCTGATGTAAATATGCACTACATCACGACTCAACAGGCTGATACATATCATGTGTATGAATGACAGTCCTTGGACGTGAAGTCCAAGGGTTAATACACTGCCCTAAGTTCGAGAAAATTCGACCTCATCTTTTAAATAACAAGCACTTAAAAAATGCCAAAGAATATTTCTTTCGTTCAGATCTCGATATTGATCAACCTTATGCATCAAGCTGCAAATGTTTTGCATGGCGGTCTCGTACCCTGTCATTAAATGGCCGGGGGGGGGGGGGGTAACCATTATGGGTTACTTTCTAAAGTAAAATGATTGTCATTTATCATTTTTATCAAATCTCTGTTGTTTTTAAATCAAGTTTTCCTCACTATATTCAGTTTTGAAAATAATTGGACAAAAATTCAAATATTTATAGTTTACTGGTAGTTGAATACATTGTATCTTTTTGCATGTTAGTATAGTTTACCTGATTGTAAACATACCTGCTTAAACCTGTATTTTTATTAACTTGTGAATACTCTAAAATCTTCCCAGGCGCGTTAGCAAAAGAAAATTTGTTTCACACACCACTGCAGTTATGAGACTATATCTTCCAAAACATAATGATTCAATACTTATATTTACATTTTTGAGCTCCTTGCCTCGACTGCAAGCGCAGCACAGTTAAGGCTACAAAAAGGGGGCGGAGCCTAATTTGTACGGGAAAAATTAACTATGACATCATACAACACCAACAATTCTTAAAAATACCACAGAATGAGGTGATTTGTTATTTTATCCCGTAGGAAACCATCAAACTACATCAAATATTACTACAGCATGCTGTTTTGTCGTTAGTTAAATCCCACATTACAAGGTATAAACAAGTCACTGATCACAATGCACTTGTCAATGTGACGTCATTTCGTACCACTTTTTGTTTGTATGCAGTGAGAGGCGGATCAAGTAATATTTTCTCAACGAAAAATATTTTCTATAATTAAATAAAATATTATTTACAGATATTTCATAAGCCATTAACTTGGATTCAATGTCTTCTTAACGATTTTATTAATATTTTTCCGTATATTTCCTATTTAATTGATACTGCCGTATATTTGTATGCAAGTACATCGGAGGGTAATATGAAGGTCTTAATAAATCGATCTAGTGCAAGGGCATACACTCAATGGATCATAGTAAGCTTTTAAAAATCATATCTAGAAGTAATAAGGTATCTGAAAAGTGCTGCGATCCTGATGAAATTTTGAAAATAATTTAATTAGATCAATATTTCATGCCATTGATTAGCAAAAAATACAACATTCGGTCATACATAGGAAATATATGTAGATAACGAACAGTATTCAAGCTCAGAAGTCCATTAATCAATACAAAATAGGAGCAGAGCAAACACGGACCTCCAAACATCAGAGGTGGGATCAGGTGCCATGGAGGAGTGAGCATCCCCTGCCGACCGGTCACACCCGCCATGTGCTCCTTGTCATGATCGGGAAATAACGGAAAAATCCGTCGACAATTCAGTGTGTAAATAATGGCCTAACAATTAGTATGAAAAACGTCAGTCAGCATTTGACTCAATGATAAATTGTATTTGCTGACAAGGTCATTGTATCGACCATAGAACTTACGAAATGATGAGCTTAAACGAGACAGCTGATATTCTTGTTTCATCAACTTATTTGTCAATAATTTACCTCGTTTAAGAAATTGTACATACGTAGAGCATGCTCTTGCGTATCGAATCGACTGAGAGATATATACCCCGTATGCAGGTGATGAAGGTATATTGCTGCATAAGTAAGGGAAGTTGACGATTGAAAAGTTAAAGTCATCACGTTTATCATAAAGCTTGGTTGTTAGATTACCATTAACGTCTTTTTCAAGTAAAATATCCAAATATGAAACAGATGTGTCAGACTCTGTGGTATCTTTTATCTCAAGTTCACCAGGATATATCGTATCGACATAAGAATGGAAATAGCCATTGTTAATTGACAATACGTCGTCGATATATCTAAATGTCGAGTTGAAGCCACAGCAAGTGTTTTCTTCTTTTCACGTACAAGATTTTGGACAAATTCTGCTTCATGTGAATACAAAAAAAGGTCTGCTAATAACGGGGCGCAATTGGTACCCATGGGTATTCCAATGGATTTTTGGAAGACCTGGTCTCCAAAAACCACATAGATATTGTCAATCATAAACTCAAGCATCTTTTTAATGTCAACTTCAGAATACTTGTGTGAACAATCAGAATGTACGATTTTAACAATGAAATAACAGAATCTAGATAGGATCGCCGCACTACAATGCGTGTTGAAAATATTTATAAACTAAACTTAAAATTTTAACTAGGGTATGCCCTTGCACTAGTGAAATTTATGGGTGACCTCAATACTGCAAGTAAACATGCTAAAATCACGTGACTTCCGCATCACGTGACAAGTCAAAAAATAAAATCTAATCGTCCTCAATATGTTGTTATTAACCATAATTACAATTATCCGATATAAATAATGTACTAAAAAATAATCGCCATCCTGATTATGAATACATTTTTAATCACAAAAAATTGTCGATATTTCCATTGCGCAACTTAACTGTACTGCGAGGGTGTTTTACATTTCAAAATCCCTGTATTATCCATCGGGTAAGTTACAATTAATGGAAGATTTAGCGCCATTGCAACAGCTTCTGTTCAATGTGAGCGTGAATTTTTCATTTTCGCTTATTACGTTGCACTTCAACGGCGTTCAACGTTTGTGATGTCAAAATAAAAAGCATACTTTAAATTTTGACCCCCTGTCCTTGTTATGGTGTTTTGAATGCCGTAGCTTTCTTCATACTTTATAAGCAAATTATTTGTTGATTGTAAATTTTATGTTGCAGCATGTTATAATTAATAAAGCGCAGGAGAGTTTATCAAACGAATGTTATTTCTACACTTTTGTTGTCCAAAAACAGTCCTGATTCGAACCCAAATAAAAAGATCTAGGATCAAATTAAATTAAAAAATACCTAACTTTACTTTAACATGCTAACTTGTAGATTAAAAGATATTGGAAAGTACTCTACAGAGAACAGTGCAGAGCTTCAAATAAAGAAAAAAATAAATAGAGGGATTAAACTTAATTTTAAGTTTTAAATTAAATTTTTTTATTCATAAAATCGTATCCATATAATTCAACTTAAGGAGCTGGGGGGCTATGGAAGGTGTAAATGTAAGGGGAGCTATACTTAGGTACACTAAGGCCATGGTATCGGGATATACATCCTTTTATCAAATGTCATTTGAAAACAAGACGGAAAGTTCACTGCTCTTTACGGTCAAACCTAATTTCTCAGCAGGTGATTATACATTTAGATACACGATGACTACTGCTTACATATACATATCAAAGATTACATAAATTAATCTTAAGGCAATTAAGAAAAAAGGTTTACAAGGCGTAAAATTCAAAATGCAGATTACAAAGTATCAATGAAAAAATATGTTCTCGCTATGAGGTTAAGACAAATAAAAACAAACTGCAGATCAAAAATAGGTCTATTTTTCTGATTTACGTACATGTACGTGCATGTATAGGTAGACCTAATGTTTTGATTTTTTTTATTTCTTACATAGGCGGGAAAAAGATAGATTTGAAATAAATGTAAATCGGAAAAAAAAAATAAATCAACTTATTATTGATTGAATATAACTTTTTTAAGAAATGAAAAAAAAAAATACAGAAAAAAATTTAATTGTATTTTTTTCAAATTACTGCGTTTTATTATTATTGTTATTATTTTTACATGTATTTAACAACCTGTCTAAAAAGATATTCATTGTATGATTAAAATTCTGTACATGTTTAAAACAATACTTATAAAATTTAAGTTATAATTTATGAAAATTAATAAATAATTATGCAATTATCTGACAATTTATTTTATTTTTTTTGTTTAGAGAAATATAATTCATAAATATTTAGTACATAAATAAAAAGAAATCTAAATTGTACATAAACACTCATTGCTTATACTCTAAGTGTACAGTGTTTTTACACAGGAGTGCAAACCGGCCTGTTGACTGGTCGACGCACTGATTGGTCGACGCGAAATCCTGATTGACAGCTCTGTTACGTAATAGCGAACTCCGGACTCGATTCCTGGCTCTAGCGGACCCCGAGCGAATCCGGAAAGCAAACCAAGGGTTCAATTGGGGTTCGCGTTTTGTTATGTTGTGTCTGGTCAGGGCTGCAATGTTAATATCTTTCATAAAGTTTCAGAAAATGTATAGAAGTCATTCAAAACATAGAATATACAAAATTATTTCAAACATTTTTCTGGCAGATAAACAAGTTCACCAGTGAGCTGAATTTGATAGTTGATCTGACCTTCCATATTCACAATTTATATTTCTTGGCTTCAACTACATATAATTCAAATGAAAAAGTACACTGACTTGGAATAAAACGTTCATATCAAATATACAAAATCCTACTCATAATTTAAAATATCTTAACATTTCAAGAAATTTCTAAGTGTCATTACTACAGAATCACACCGAACTCTTTATGGTCAATAAAGAACTTATAATTCTGAAAAAAATGGGTTTAAGAAATTGGACAAAAATAATACAGTGAGATTACCATTATTAATGAAGCTACAGTTCAGTTCACTAATAACAGTTTAAAAGTGAACGCATACCAAAATGTAAAAGCACAATGTTTTTGCAAGAATGTAATGTACATGAGAAATATACAATTACGTTCATTTTTTGGATTGATTGATTTTATGTTGTTTAACATCTAATTCGAGAATTTTTCATCATAAAGAGACGTCACCGTGTACCGGTGAAGGGCTTCGAATTTAGATCTATACTCGACACTAGAGGTCATTGAGCACTGAGGTTCTCTATCGTAACAACGCCTACCGTAACACGGGAGTTCGGTTTTAAAGGTCTCATCCGAAATACCCGTGACTTTCACTTCTATTGTCGGACGGTTGGCAAAGGAACAGTCACTACCAATGTTTACATGTACGTCTTAGGAATGACGTATCACCGGGAACTAGAATCGAACCCGGTACCTCCCGATTACGAAGCGAGCGTCCTACCAAGAGGCCACCATTACCGGTTAATTTATTTTAAAAGTACATACACATGTACCTGAAAAAATAAACATAAAATAAATTGCTTACTTTTTTGCGTTACATAGCCTTAGAAATATGTGTATTGAAAAGTTATTCAGCTATTTAATGCTTTTTGCTTAGCTTCTGCTTCAAACTACATCTGCATGCTTGGTTTTTTTTTTTTTTTTTTTTTTTTGAAAGAGGAAGGGGTCAGCCAAACAAAAAAATTAAATTAATTTAAAAAAAAAAAAAAGAAAAAGAAAGGAAAATTAGCCTGAGAAATCTTTGACCAGAAAAAAAAAAATGAAACTTTTGCAAACCAGAAATCTTATTTCTTGATGTTGAGGTGTTAGGTTTAAACTTTTTATTTATTTGAGAACTTGACTACGTATACTGCGACAGAAATTAGGGGCGAAATTCTTCCAAAATATGAATTGGTTACTGCTTAAATTGTAAGAGGAATTCGAAGAAGAAGAAAATGTGGCAGACAAACGGACACACCTTGATAACAATACATACATACCCAATCTTACTTAAGAAATTGAGGGTATTATGAAACTGAGGATACTTCCTATTATTTAACAGATGGAAAATGGAAAGGGAATATTGTTACAATCTTGAATACAGTGATCCTTATCGCACGCTTTGGTAAAATTAAACAAAACGTTAATAAAAAAAAAAGTTTCTGAATGCTGATATATTGGTGCATACAATTACGCTCGGATATGTAAAACAAATCCACTTGCATATAGATAGCTCAAATTCCCTAAATTTGAAATGGATTACATATAAATTAAATTTGATAGTTGTCGTCGTTTGTTATTCGCGACCGTTTATGCTGATTAAAAGGTTGCAAACTTTATTTTAAAAGGCGACGCCCAGCGCAATACTACTATTTCTATCAGTCGATAATATAATAACAAATAGGAAAATAGCTATTATAATAGTCATTCCCATTCTAATACAATTTACTCATTTTGTCTGATGTTTACGTGTTATATTGTTTTTTTTCTGTGGTTAAATGAAATGTCACGAACCGTTTCTGCTTGAGGTTGTGTTTTTTGTAATTCTTTAAAGACGTCACAATAAAAAGCTTTTCATCTTCTTTATTCTCGTTTAACTGCCTCAAATATCAGTTTATTAGCCAAAAGAATGCAGATTACAAATTAGTTGCATTAAAAATAATAATTTTAAAAAATCTGTTAAAATGTGTTAGTGTCGACATCAAGTTAAGGAAGCTTTAAACACTGCTCTTTAATGTACTCTATGGTAGTTTTATGCTGTTAAAGTAATCTGTCCTTTGATCAAAAATGAAATAAATGGAAATTACAGTAAAAGACACAATTTTAAATGGATTATACAATTCCTAACATAATATGATATCAGATCAAGATAAAGTGCTTGAAAAAATTATTTACATCTTTATTCCTAAAGTAAACATGTCAAGTGATTTTGTTTTCTGGTATTCCATTATCGTTGAACTTTTTCCTAGAGAGTTATGACAGGTTTTCTATGTTTAAAATGATATTGATGAACTCAATATTCAAGCCTATATATGATATACTTTTCTCACACACACCCAGCCCCCTCCCCCATATTTATAAGTTTTTAGAGCTTCTTAAAATACTTTTCAGTCAGGTGGAGATTTTCACTGAATTCGAAAATAACGTTTTATTCTTTGTCATTAATAGAGTCAATTAAAAGGTTTGTTAACCCTTTTACTTCTTTTCTCCGCTCGGTATACCGTCTATGGGGATTTTTCCTCATGCCTCCACAGATGAATCAATCAGATTTTTAAACCCTTCGAGTCAGATCCTCCGTCTAAAAATGAAGTCATCATAAGAATTCTTAAAAATGAATGAACTACTTATGTTTGGTTCCTAATCTTTAATTTTGAGTGGTTTGGCATAGATTGGATTTTCTTCGGTGTCTGTATCTTTTCCTGTAGAAGATTGGAGATCTTCTTGTTGTTCTTTTGATGCATTCTTATCAGAATTTTCAAGTGGCTGATAAGAATGATAAAGAGGATTGTCTGGAAGTTCAGCTTCATAAGTGTCATTTTTCTGCAGACCAAATTGCCTCGCGCTCTTTAGAACCGATTGTGTTCGTCTAAAAATGAAGCTAGAATTACGATATGATTTTATAAATACATCGTTTTAAAATTCGAAAAAAAAAATCTTAAATGTATGACATGAAGATGTGCTGTGTATTAGATTGGTAGACTGATTACTCTTAAAAGTAGCACAAGAGAGAGAGAGAGAGAGAGAGAGAGAGAGAGAGAGAGAGAGAGAGAATACCTCAAACGCCAAGTAACCAAGCAGACGATGCCTATCATTGTTACAGCAACAGCACCAGAGATTCCAGGTACAATGTCTATTAAGTAAAAGGGAAAAAAGAGATAAAAAATTCTAGTAGTAATGTATCATAGAAATATGACTATTCCTTAAGACAGACACTTCAATGTACATGATTAATGGACAAAATGAGATATTGTGTGTATAAAATTCAATGAAAATTAAATCATTTAGTGATATATACAAAATACATTTACACATGCAATTTTCTCTTTGTAAGATAAAGAGTCTGACGTTGTCCAAGTTGAATATTTTTATCAATATTTCATATACGCACAGATGGAAATTAGATCTGTATCTGTTTTGCCCTTTTGGATATTAGTATCATCTGCAACAGCTTTTGAGCTGTTATCAGTAGAGGATATCTTAACATTAATATTGGTATCATATGAAACAACTTTCGAGGTGGTATCACTGAAAGATGTCACAACAATGCCATCTGTTTTCATGTCTGTTTGGAAATTGGTAACATCTGAAAGAACTTTTGAAGCTGTATCATTAGAGAATATCGTTGTTGAACTTGATTTGGAGGAGGAAATCTCACCAGAAAGAGAAACACCTCTGTCTTTTAACGTTTTCTCTGCTGCAATTGATGTTGAACTGGACATGGAGGGAAAATTCCCACAAGCGACGGAAACATTGCCTCCGTTCTTTCCTTCTGGAACAGAAATATCAAATTTTGAAAAAAAAACTTCAAAAATTCTCACCTGTTTATCTTTAAATTAAAATTAAGTTTAATTTTTCATTTAAGAACAAGAGATGACGTATGTGATTAATCAAGATATACTATTTGCAATTGGGTAAAATACTTGTGATAATATAAGACTTTCGTGTTATCCTCATATATGATGGTTTTGAATAACTTGGTCAACTTCAAAAGGGAAACAGTTTCCAAATTCATTATTTCCTGCAACATTTATTTTTCTCTGATATTAATTTATTCTACAAAAATGTTTCTCTGAATGTTTTTTTTTCACAAAACAATTTAAAAAGTTTAGTTCCAATAACAGACAAGCAATATACATGTGGTAAATCTGCTTCAGTAAAATACTATAATATCAATTTTAAGATTAAAGGAGGAGAAGTTGATTAAAAAACAAAAAAAAAAGTTAAAGAAAAGCATTGATTATCCAAATACATATCTAAATTAAGTCCTTGTTTACCCTGGGTTACTTTGTAAAAAGATCTTTATTTTGTGAATATAGTCCCAAGCATGACGATAACATTTAACTAACCTTCAAAAATCCTAATTTCTTGATAAATTCTTTCAGATGTAGAGTTGAAATATCTAGGTATCATACGAAGAACACTGTCTGTAGAGACATTGAATGTTTGGGAAATCCTCTTCTCTGTACATGGCAGTATTAGCACATTATCGTCATTTTCCAAATCAGAAATGGTTATTTCTGAAAAGCATTCACGGCTTTCTTTGTTTGTTGATGTAATTTGTAAAACACCTGTAAAGTGGGACTTTATTGTACAGTTGCACTGTGAGTTAATATCGTTATAATATACATAGATCAGCTGGCGTATAGATCCACTTTTTGCCTCCTCATTACAACTTTTAATTTCAACAGGTTCAAGAGCTAGAAAAAACAAGATGTGTTTGTGAAACACTGATGCTCCCGTATGGCAGCTTATGGCGAAGGTTAAAGTTTCTCAAATGCAAGTAAAAATCCAAGCCAAAAGATAAAAAATATTAAATTTGAAAGCCCTAGCTGCAACTGTTCAAAAGTTATGGCGAAGGTTAAATTTTTTTAAAAGTAAGAAAAACATCAAGATCAAGGTCAAAGTTGTTGATATCGAAAGGAAGGTCTTGTCACAAGGATTACATATGTTAAGTATGAAAGCGATAGCACCAACCATTCAAAAGTTATGGCCAAGGTTAAAGTTTTTCGAAAGTAGGTCAAACTCCTATGTCAAGGTCAAAGGGTCAAAGTGTTTGGTATCCAGAGGAAGGACTTGTCACAAGAATTACATATGTGAAGTATGAAAACCCTAGTACCAACCATTCAAAAGTTATGGCCAAGGTTAAAGTTTTTCGAAAGTAGGTCAAACTCCTATGTCAAGGTCAAAGGGTCAAAGTGGTTGGTATTCAATGGATGGTGATGTCACAAGGATTACATAATTGAAGTATGAAAGCCCTAGCATCAACCATTCAAAAGTTATGGTCAATGTTAAAGTTTTTCAAAAGTAGGTCAAACTCTTAGGTCAAGGTCAAAAGGTCAAAGTGGTTAGTTTCCAAAGAAAGGTCTTGTCAAAAGGATTACATATGTGAAGTATGAAAGCCCTAGCTCTAACCGTTCAAAAGTTATTGCCAAGGTTAAAGTTTTTCAAAAGTAGGTCAAACTCCTAGGTCAAGGACAAAGGGTCAAGGAGGTTGACATCCAGAGGAAGGTCTTATCACATGGAATACACATGTGAAGTTTGAAACCCCAAGCACCAACCGTTCAGAAGTTATGGCCAAGGTTAAAGTCTCATAAAATTTTGCAAAAGTGGGTCAAACTCCAAGGTCAAGGTCAAAAGGTCAAATATGGTACCCAAAGAAAGGTCTTGTCACAAGGAATACACATGTGAAATATGAAAGTCATAGCTCTAACCAATCAAAAGTTATGGGCAAGGTTAAAGTTGACAACAGACAGACAGACAAACAGACAAACAGATAAACAGACAAACAGGACAGAAACAATATACCCCCGGGATCTTTCGATCCGGGGGCATAATAAAAAGAAAGTAATTTGTACATGTTTTATAACAATGAAATACTTTAATATACACTTATTGCTTTTTCTGAGGCCAGTACGTTAATTTAGTCACCCTCGAAGTACAATATTCACCGAGCCCAAAGGGCCAAGTGAATAATGTACTTCAAGGATTGCTAAAACATCGTATTAACTGATATAAAAAACAGCAATAATTGTTTTATTAAATGCTTCAATGATTAAATGATACAAACTCATTAAGCAAACCATGCAATCTTCTTGTTAACAATCTTGTTTACATTTTCTGAATTCCTAGCCAAACGCAATATTTTCCAGAAAAGCGGGGTTAAAATAAAATAAACATAACCAGTTGTATTAATGAGATTTCTTCAGTGATTTTTTGGATTCTCTTCTTCGACTTTGAAAGGGGGTGATATGTAAGGGAAAAAGGACAACTTACTTAAAAAAATATTTAAAGAGCACAAAAAAGGAGATCTATCAAAATTCCAAATCTTATATCCGCTTCGGTTCATTAATATAAGAGGATTTTTTTTACTCTACTGTATCAATAATGGGGGTAGGGGGCAACCAGGTTTTTAATGAACATTTTCGAACTAAATTTTTAAAATACATTCAGAAAGGGGGCGGGGGGACCTCCTCCCCTTATTCTATGTGCCGGATGTTATGTTCACTGGTCTATATAATTCTAGGTGGCTGTTTTTAGTATTCTGTATAAGAAAAGTGGGGAGGAGCAACCAGAATTTCAATGAAAAATTTTCAAACTAAATTAATAGTAAAAAAATACCTTCAGAAAAAAGTTGGGGGGGGGGGGGAGGATTACCACCACCTAGCGATTCTATGTGCATAAATGTTTTGTTCACCTGAATGGAATTCGCGCGCAGGTTTGTTTGTTTGTTTATTGTTTGTTTGTTTATTGTTTAACGTCCCTCTCGAGAATTTTTTCACTCATATGGAGACGCCACCACTTGCCGGTGGAGAGCTTCAAATTTTGACCTATACTCGGCACTTAGGGTCATTGAGCAGATAGGGATCTTTTTCGTGCCAGCACCTACTGCGACACGGGACCTCGGTTTATACGATCTCATCCGAAGTGGGATTCGAATCCGTGACGTAAGGATCAAACTCCTTACTCCGCGACTCTAGAGCGAACGCTCTAACCACTGTGCCACGCGGTTGACTCGCATGCAGGTAAAATAACTTTTAACTATCTAGTTCTTAATCTAATTATAAGTTCAAAAAAAAAATAAATAAAAAAAAACTTATGTTCACCTGGAAGGTTATGTGCAGGCAATAATAAGGTAGTTTATTATATGATTAATTAATTTCCATCTCTCTGATTGGCTGAGATCCAACAATATTAGAAAAAAACTATATTATATTAACCTCCATGTGACCTACCAGGTGAATATAAGGATTTATTTTTTCCACATTAGATTAAAAATAGATTGGGAAATTCCAAAGTGATACAAATAGTTTTACAAAGTTATTTCACTTACATCTTACTTCCACTCTGGTGAATATATCATTCAAGCACATAGAATCTGGGGTGAGGCATGGGTGTAGAGGGGGGGGGGGAGTTGCAGGAGACGTGCCAAATCCCCAAACTTAACTTTATAACCGTAAATGTTTTACTGAGATAGCCTAAAATGTTCATTGAAGGGCTGGTGCCCCCCCCCCCCCCAGTTCATGGACCATAACACCCTAATATCCAACCAAAATAAAATTTTAAACCAATAAAATGCCTTTTATATAATCTTTTTATCATTATATTGCATTATTTATTTAAATTTTGAATAATTTGACAAGTTTTCTTTCTTCTGTTTGATTTTTTTAACTAAAAAAACTCATTGACTTTCTGACGCTAGTAGGATAATGCTGATCTTAATTAGGTCAATGCTGATTTTAAGTAGGTCAGTACTAGTAATGCTAGTTCTGTCCTTTACTTGCTGATGCTGATCCTGGCAATGCTGTGTTTTAAATGCTGATCCTGATGCTAGCTAGATGCGATGCTTATTTTGCTTATGCTGATTTATATATTAAAGTTAGATATAACTCAGTCATACAATTACACAAATTATGAAACAAAGATCGAATGAATCAAAATATATGATACTACTTTGAACATTTTCATCGATCAAAGCTTCATTTACATTTGTACACATGATTATAAAGAGATCCAGCTGAATGAAATAATTTAATCTACACTAAATTTTTAAAATAAATCGATTTTTGACACAATCATATCTCACTCGCTGCATATAATACAATTACTGTATACACAAACACGAGAGAGAGAGAGAGAGAGAGAGAGAGAGAGAGAGAGAGAGAGAGAGAGAGAGCGTGACGGTAGCCTAGTGGTAGGGTGTTCGCTTCGTGATCGGTTGGTCCAGGTTCGATTCTTGTTCGCCGCGCTGCGTCAAACCCAAGACGTAAACAAAGCAACTGTTTCTTCACCAAGCGCTCGGCACTAAAAGTGAAAGTCACGGGTCTTTGGGATGAGACCTTAAGAACCGAGGTCCCGTTGGCACGATAAAGACGCACACTGCTTAATGCCCTGAGTGCCAATTATAAGCTTAAATTTGAGTGAAAAATTCTCAAACATAACGAAAAACAACATGCAATCAATCAACAGAGAGAGAGAGAGAGAGAGAGAGAGAGAGAGAGAGAGAGAGATTCACAATATAAGGACACCCACTTCTGCCGAAATCCGGGATGAAACTCTCAACCTGTCCAAGCAGTGCAGGGACAGAGTGCTGGACCAACTAGACACGTAAAAAAACTAACTTCAATGGCGATAGAATTCTCACGGGCCTTCCTACACTAATCGGTCATTGAAAATGGAATTTTATTTGAAATAATGAACGATTTGATGTTAGTTACATGTATCAGAAAAAAACAAACTTAATGTTGCTTCTTTAATAAGTAACATCACCCTTCATTCAAATTGCTGATAATTCAAATTCAGCTTTAAATAAGATATTTGAAATTGAACATTATATATATATATATATATATATATATATATATATATATATATATATATATATATATATATATATATATATATATATATATATATATATATATATATATACGTGCAGTGCAGACACACAGATACATAAACATTTAATTACACGCATATCTTTGACACTATGTATAAGATATTTAATGTAAACTCACCAGTGAGTGTTTTTCTGACAAAACACCAAACACACAATAAAAGGACTTGTGGGATTATAAACATAGTGTGATGCACTGTATTTTCCAACATATATAAAAACAGAAGTTTATCAACGTTGAAGTGGCCCCTTTCCTTTTTTCCCTTCAAAAGCTGTAGACAAAAAACGTCTTATTTCCATTGAATGTTGCATTCTTCTTCCTGTTTGGTACCAACTCTATTCTGAATTCTAATAAGATCCATTTTCACTTTAATTTTGTAATTCAATGACTTTTGTAAGGTTTCACTTTAACCTGGTTTTCCTTCATTCTACATGATAAAGCAACTCTGTTCCCCTTGTGAAAACAAAAAGCTTATATTTGAACAAGGAAGTTAATTTCATAACCTTTTTTTTCATTCCTGTTGCAGACGAGGATGTACTAGTGTTTTTTATGGTCATGGTCAGAAGTGTCGTATGTTGTAAATGCCATGTTATAATTCTAGATGTATAGTGTGGCATGATGAGGATATTTATAAGTTAAATTTTTTATCTTTAGTATGAGTAGGTAAGAAAGTCAGTGTCTAAAAAAGTAATTTTGTACTTAAAATAAAAAAGTTATTGACAAATGACCAATAAACCCTTAACGGGTTGAGGGGGGTTAAAAAACACACTACATGTAACTATCAAACCCATGCCTGCAGCTGTTATAATATCAGGTAAACCACCTCGAGGAATATCCTTCCCTGTACAGGTTTGTAATCAGTACGTTTCTAAAAAGTGAATTTACCAGTTTTCTGAATACAGAGATATTTTGTCCAAAATAAATCATTTTGTCAGTTAAAAACAGGTATGCACTTAATATTTTCTGCTCAAAATGTTTTCAAGTGCTAATTTCTTTTTGATATTTTGTGTGCACTTAATATACATAAAATCGACTTATATAGCTCATTCGGCTGTCTAAATAACTTCTTTTTAAATTTTATATCTCCCTCTTATAAGGGCCTGATGACCGAGCTACTAAAGTGCGGATTTAGGAAGGGGCACCCTTTATATTTCGAACTCCAGGTGCGCTTTTGGACTTTCCTGCAGTATGAAAGCCCTAGCATCAACCATTCAAAAGTTATTGCCAAGGTTAAAGTTTTTTGAAGCAGGTCAAATTCCTAGGTCAAGGTCAAAAGGTCAAAGTGGTTGGTATCCAAAGGAAGATCTTGTCACAAGCATTACATATGTGAAGTATGAAAGCCCTAGCTCTAACCGTTCAAAAGCCATTGCCAAGGTTAAAGTTTTTCAAAAGTAGGTCAAACTCCTAGGTCAAGGTCAAAGGGTCAAAGAGGTTGACATCCAGAGGAAGATCTTGTCATAAGGAATACACATGTGAAGTTTGAAATCCCAATCACCAATTGTTCAGAAGTTATGGCCAAGGTTAAAGTCTCATAAAATTTTGCAAAAGTGGGTCAAACTCCAAGGTCAAGGTCAAAAGGTCAAATATGGTGGTACCCAAAGAAAGTTCTTTTCACAAGGAATACACATGTGAAATATGAAAGTCATAAGTTATGGGCAAGGTTAAACTTTACAACAGACAGATAAACAGATAAACAGACAAACAGACAGACAGGACAAAAACAATATACCCCCGGGATCTTTCGATCCGGGGGCATAAAAAGTGACCAAATACACTACTGTCAATTTGGAAAGTTGAGCTGCCTGAAAAAATATCGATGCATGCTGCATTTGTACATAAATGTATACCGCTGTATTTGTAAATTTAACCTGTTAATACACACTGCTATGCAAGAATAACCCTCCATTTCCTTTTAATAAAATTCATATTTTTAAAAAAATATTTTCGGTAGGATCCTTTTGTGATTCGTGATTTTCAAAGATAACTGTGAAGCAACGCTTAAGGAAGGTAGTTGCTACGGAACTTGTATCTTATCTTGATCAGGATATATCGTGTTACAATGTACTTACATGTATACTCTGTGCTTGAATAAATTATCTAATTTCCTAATAAGAAGTTAACAAAATTTTGTTAGATGTAGAGCGTATTTACTACGAAAGAAAATAACGAACCATATTTTTAAACGAGCGGTATAATCCAGACACGCTACCAAGGAATTCCGAAATGCGAAAACTTTATCAGTCAGGTTTGTGGCGGAAATCAAGTATTCAATTTATTGTTTTATTTATAAATTAATGTTAACTGAATAAATATGTACATTTGTATGAGAAAAATTCATCTACCCGATCGGACATGTACGTCGACAATTTCACCTGCCCGAACTGAGAATTTACTTGTCCCGGGCAATTGGATAACCGTTAATGTCGATCCCTGGCACATAATATACAAAAGACAATTTGACTTTTTTTTATTATTGTGGCATTTATTTCTCTAAGTATATTTTCATCACCTTTATATTCTATTGCCCGTCGATATTCTTGCCTTGTTTTATTTCCCGTATTTTCAATTCTTCACCTTCAAACGAACCAATATATAGACACATGACAATCTTGAAGAATGTACAATTATTTTCTTAAAATGATAGTGTTGCGGAGTAATCGAATTTGATATTAAAAAGGGCCTATAGATCAAATCCGTTATATTTTATGAGCTGATGAGATCATGTTTTGCAGGACAATTTGCACTCTGCACAAGGCAGACTATGACATAGAATGGTAATCCTCATTTTGCATGTTGCAGTTTCATTGTTGGAAAGGAGACGGCAAAAACCATACAAAGCATTATAAAGGGCATAAAAAATTCACAAGCATATAAGGTAAACTTTGATTTTATGCCCCAGTATCGAAGATTCAGCGGTATACAGTTTTTGACCTGTCCGTATATCTGTCTGTTGTTTTTTTTTATGTCCGCAATAACTTTAACATTGCTCATAATTTTTGATTCGTTGGAGCTATAGCTTTCGTATTTCACATGTGTATTCCTTGTAAAAAGACCTTTCTTTGGATACCATCAGATTTAACCTAATGACCTTGAAGTTTGATCCAGTTTTACAAAATTTTACCCAACATTAACCTTGGCCATGACTTTTGAACAGTTAGTTCTAGGGCTTTCATACTTCACATGTGTAATCCTTGTGGCAAGACCTTCCTTTGGAGACCAACAACTTTGACCTTGACCTTAAAGTTTGACCTTCTTTTGGAAACCTTTAACCGTGGCCATAACTTTTGATGGGGCAAGGATTTCATTCTTCACGAGTGTAATTCTTCTAACAAGACCCTCCTTCAAATACCAACAATTATACCTAATTGACCTTGACTGGAGTTTGAACTACTTTTGGAAAACTTTAACATTGACCGTAACTTTTAAACAGTTGGTGCCAGAGCTTTCATACTTCATGTGTGTAATCCTTGTGACAAAACCTTACCTTGGATACCAATAACTCTGACCCTTTGACTTTGACCTTGGAGTTTGACCTACTTTTGAAAAACTTTAACCTAGGCCATGTCTTTTGAACGAGCTCTCTTTTTTTCACATGTGTATTTCTTGTGAGAAGGCCTTTTCTTTGGCACCATTAATTTTGACCATTTGATCTTAAATTTGATGTTTGACTTTTTATTGAAAAACATTGACCTTTTCCATATCTTTTCATTTTTTACTGCTAGGGCGTTCATATTTCACAGGTATATTCCTCGGGACAAGACCTTACTTTGGGTACAAACATGTTTGATTTGCATTTTGGGAAAGTTATACCGCTATTAGTTGAAATACGGGGGCATCGGTGTTTCACAAATACATCTTGTGTTACAAGTTATAAAGTGTATTGAGAAGTAATCATACCAAAGCGCACAACAGTGTTTAAATTCTTTAATTGGTAAAATTCCAAACTTGATGTGCACTTTCAATTGTAGTTGTCAATATGTATGTATAAATTACATCACTGCTGTGCAAATGAAATGAGATGGGGATTACGTAGGAATGACCTAGTTAAATATGATACATTCATGTTGTTGTTCTCAAAGATAATACCAGTATCAAGAAAGATTATGCAAAAAATATCATTGATGAAACTTTATGATTAAATATGTTTCTTAGCTCATCTGGTTATTCTGAATAAAACATCTAAAGTTTCTTAGCTCACCTGGTCTTTTTCTCTATAGATAAAAAAATAATGACTTCATTCATAACATGTAAATATATGAGGAAAATGAAGGTTTAAATAATATATTATATTTATCCTTATGACTAATATTTGGATAATGTTTACTTGTGTTTACTTAATGTTCGAGACACGGATGTTAATTCCCATTTGTCATCTTAGTAAGGCACTTACAGATAAGTGAAAGCAAGTAGGTATCGAAGTATAAGTATGAACGTGCATGCATTTTAATTTAAAATGATTGACATCGTTTGTTTTTTTTTCCGTGTCTATTGAGAGTTATGATTCCAAGTTTAAAGTACATGTATTACATAAGGAAACTTTTCTCAATTTACAATTTTATGTGTATAAATGCATAAAAAATAAACATGGTTTTCCTTTGTTCCAGTGGGCGCTGTGGAAAGTGTTAAATTTTAAGTAGCTCGTACAATGTATTTAATCAGTACATGTAAATTAAAACAACTGGTGCAAGGTAAGAGTGTGTTTTCAGACGAAATGGTGGGAAGTTATCATTTTCCTATTTAAACAACGTTTGGTAAAAATACAAAGACTTAAAAAAATATTGTATCAGCATAAATTATGACATTGTTTTTCAAATTATTAAAGAGGAAATACATGTATCACGAAGTCCTCTTTTGCACTGTACTTCTATTAAGACATATAGCTAAATATATAACGATTTAATAAAATGGTCAGTGTTCTGGCACTTCTGGTCTTGAATTAGATAATTATCATATTTTGAATTTCAAATACTGGTGTATCATTAAAAAGTCATTTTTTGTTAAAAAACATTGAATAAATTTAGCAACATTTAGCAACATGTAAATGATTCACTATTAGTTTCGGGGGAAAGTATTATACATATCTAAATGGAAAGAACTCGGAAAATGCATACTTATGCCAGCCTAAAGAAAATGATTTGCATTGTTACATTGTGCATATTTAGAGGAAAAAGAGAGAAACTCATAGTTATGTCGACCTTATTTAAGAATATACAGTACACGACTAGAAATGCTTCCTTTTGTTATATACTGCATGTACTTTTGTCATCACTGAAAACTGGGCATGTGCATTTACATTGTTACATGTATATTTAGATAAAGGAGATAAACTAAATATAATATTTAATAAGTTCCGTCTTTATTTGTACTGGGGATTTCACAACGAAGAACACAGTTTAAACATAAAAAGACCAACATTTGAAATTTGTAAAACAAATATAATCATGTTTGATGAATCAGAGATTTACCTACTCAGTAATCATTTTCATAAATGATGTATGTAGTATACTTAAACGTATCTCAAGAACAACAGTATTGAAATATCCAAACGCTTAATTGTTTTCAAAACAATTACAAGGGCTGTTCGGAAATTATTGAGACATTTACACTAACTACGTAGTAAATAAAATCAATGCAGGAAAATGCACCACAATGTTATGTAAAACAAATAATACCAATATAACAAAATCCTAGGTAATAGCATCATATGATAAGTCAGTTTAATGTTTTTGTTTTCAGATATTGATATTTTATTGCTATAAATGAGAGATAAACAGAATTTTGTAGTTTTAAAGTTCCTTACTACGATGCCTGATTAGTGCCCTAGTCCTGGTGCCTAATTAGTGCCCTAATTATGGAGCTAACGGATGTCCTAAATGTAGTAGGTTTCTTGACACCTTCTGATGGTGCTGCAGGCCATGATATTGGGTGCCTAATGCCCAAAAGTTTGCCTTAACTATGAAGTCTAATTCCCCATCGGGAAGGCCTAACGACGTTAGGTTTTAAACAGGGTAAATAAGGAGAGAGAGAAAATGAACAAGGAATATAGCTTGTACTTGGTATGTAAACTTATTGAATACTGTTAATACAACCGTTGACACAAATTCTGGTATTGCTTCTGTATTAGATCTATAAAATCTAGAGTTCCTAATTGAAAACACAGGACCCAAAATATTTTTTGAGGCAGGAATGTTGTTTTAACCATATATCATCGACTGGTTCCAAAAACATCACAATTGGTGGCAGCTATGCATGGTATTCCATATACGACAGCCAACTGCTTAGTGCCAACTGCTAGCTGCTTACTGCCAACTGCTCACTGCTTAATGCCAACTGCCACTGTTCATAGATGGTATTGCTTGTTTTGTTATCTTGAATATATTTAAAACGCATGCTTGAATAAATCCTATGATAGCAAGAATATTATAATAATAACACAAATTGGGGGATTTAGGAATTTTTAAACGGTGAAGGCTAGGAAGGAATAAATAGGATAAAGGAGTATTTCTTCTTAAATGCGAAACATTTAATTTCCACATTTCTTTGCAGGCAAATAATTAATAATTCAATACCTTTTTTGACGGGGGGGAGGGGGGGGATTGATGGCTTATTAAATATTAAGTCAGAAAAATGTGGGGGAGGGGCTTTACCGGTAAGTAGGATCCTGAATAACATTGGATGGTATAAGCATTTATACCAGATATACTAATGAAAAATCATAATTCAATGCGTTAATTTTAATCCATGTAAAAACATGTAGTTGACCTTAGGCAAGGAATCAATTTCTGTGCGGGGTGGGGGATGGGGGGAGGGAGGCACAACCCAACAGAAATCTCTTGACAAGTAATAAAAAAGATCACAGACGTCATTATTAAAGGAGCACTGCTATATATTATATGTTGGCAATTTATTGGGGACACCCACATCACCGCCACCAATGATTTTTACAAATCTAAGATTATCCATTAAAAC
This sequence comes from Saccostrea echinata, assembly GCF_033153115.1. NCBI lineage: Eukaryota > Metazoa > Mollusca > Bivalvia > Ostreida > Ostreidae > Saccostrea > Saccostrea echinata. The sequence continues at coordinate 5,356,859 of NW_026889801.1, read as the reverse complement.
GATTTAAATAAGACACGTAAAAAATCACAAATACATGTACCTTTCATAGGTAAAAAGAAGCACTAAAAGATATAATACAGTTATGGGCTCTTTCGGTAGTGAGTATGGTTTGCTATTCAACAGAAAAATATCATTATTGACCTAGGCGAAGCCGAGGTCAATATTGATATCTTTTTGGTGAATAACAAATCATATTCACCACCAAAAGAGTCCGTAACTGTTTTATTATATAGTCAGGATTTGAATGAATCAGACACTGAAGGCTGCATGACGATTCCATGTTCATTAACTACATGTAACTTCTGTTGTAGAAAAATAAAAATAATGTCCAGATTACAACTTATATTATAACTTCCGTGTTTCCCTTTCACTGTGTGTAAGACTTTCATGTAAGTTAGTTGAATCTGATTCGTCGAGAAACATTTGTAAAAAAACACTATTACCCGCTGAATAATGAAGCAACGCCCTCCAGCGTAGCAACACGAGGGGTGATATTCCAAAAAAATGTTGACTGCGCAGAAATTATGCGCGAAAGGTTCTCTGTAATATGTATTTGTATAAAACATTCAGTATAATATAATAAATATTGCATGTAGTTGAGTGTAACATTGAAAATTTTCACCCTTCGAAAACCATTGTCATCGGCTGCGCCTCGGTTGACAGTGGTTTTCTTGGGGTGAAATTTTCAATGTTACACTCAACTACATGCAATATTTATATATTATGAACTGTTTGCGTTTGTAAAGATTATATAGGGACTATTTATAGACTATATAATAATACTATATCTTTTACCCTAGATAAAAGTTATGTTATTATAATTTTCAGTAATATTTCTAGTTTGAATACATATACCTACAAATGTTACCTCCAGATTATTAAAACCTTACTAAAGGTTTGTTCTTTTGTCGTATGTGAACCCCCCCCCCCCCCGTCAAAATAGCTATTGAATTATTTGCCAGCAAGGAATGTGGGAATTATTTTTTTTTTAATTTTAAGAGGAACTAGTGCTAATTGTAACGGGAACCGTTACAGATGTTCCCCAAACGGCTCCCCAAATCCCTTATGATGCCCCATTTTCTACAAGCTTAAATAAATTAGAGAATACTTTTGTAATATAGATGGGCACTTTATTTTTAAGGGTATTTCATTGGAAAACTACTCTGATATAGCCATATGGGTATTAGCCAATCAAATTTCAGCGCATGTGCTTGCACATGTTTTCTACATTTTTCACTTTAATTTTCTTACAGTGTCTCACAATACATACAGTTGTGTTAAATATTAAAGAATTTCATTGAAAAATAAGAGAGATGTTACCCTTTAAGTATTAGCCAATCAGAATTCAGCATACGCACATGCAGGTCCTTGCATTCAATTTTGATAGTATTATAATGTAGGAGCTCTATGTGCCTATCCATGTCATAAATTTAATCCTGTTTTGTTGAAAACCAAGGGAGTTATAGACATTTAAAGTTTCAACCAATCAGATTGCAGCACACCTGCATGCGCGTGTTTTCAAGAAATTTCCTATATAACATGTTGTAGCACCTTATAATATATACTTATATTCTAAATTTCAAAGTATTTTGTCAAAAAAACAAGGAAATTATTGAGATTTTTGTATCAGCCAATCAGAAAAGAGCGCACGTGCATGCGCGTGAGTTCACGCTAATTTGACCATGTTATCTTGTCTAGACTACTAATGCATCTTTATATTTTGAGTTTCAAAGCAATTCATCAAGAAATATCAAAGTTACGGCTTCATCAAGTATATCAGTCATTTCACTCATTGCACGCGCGCGCACGTGCATGCATGTGCGCGCAAAATGACCTTCGTTCCGAACACCTACACAACATGCCTATTAACCCTAAAAAGGTTTCATGTCAATCGGATGAGTGGTTCTATGAGAACACTCGCGGACAAAAAAGTACCGGAGAAGAAAGTAGAAAAAAAGAATAATAACTAGTTATAATTGTAACGGACACCGTTACAGATGTTCCCCAAACGCTCCCCAACTCCCTTTTGGTGTCTTATTTCCTGTAAGCTTCATTAAATAAGGCAATGAAGTATATTGGTCGTTTATTCCATTTCATGCGCGCGCACGTGCATGCATGTGCAGTATGACCATGTCATCCCGTCTATACTATTAATGTATCTTTATATTCTCAGTATCAAAACATTTCATCAAAAATATATAAGTTCCGGCTATATCAAGTATACTGGTCATCTTAGCATTGCGCGCACGCGCACCTGCATGCATGTTCATAATGACCATGCCATCTTGTCTACACTTATAATATGTCTGTTTATTCTTAGTATCAAAGCTTTTCATCAAAAAATATAAAAGTTACGGCTATATTAAGTATATTAATCATTTAACACATTGCACGCGCTCGCATGTGCATGCCTGTGCATGATGTCCACATCATCTTGTCTACACTTGTAATATATCTGTATATTCTTAATATCAAAGCTTTTCATCAAAAAATATAAAAATTACGACTATATTAAATATATTGGTCATTTAACACATTGCATGCGCGCGCACGTGCATGCATATGCATGCATGTGCATGATGACCATGTCATCTTGTCCACACTTTTAATATATATAAATATTTTGAGAATCAAATCATTTCATCAAAAAATATAAAAGTTACGTCTATATCAAGTAAATTGGTCATTTTACGATTTGCGCGTGCGCGCACGTGCATTCATGTGCATGTTGACCATGTCATCTTGTCTACACTTTTAATATATCCTTGTATTCTGAGTATCAAAGCATTTCATCAAAAAATATAAAAGTTACAGCTATATCATGTATATTGGTCATTTTACGCATTGCACGCGCACGCACGTGCGTGCACGTGCGCGCAAAATGACCTTCGTTCCGCAAATCTACATAACATACCTAGTAACCCTAAAAAGGATTTAACTCAATTGGATGTGCAGTTTCCGAGAACACTCGCGGACAAAAAAGTACCGGAGAAGAAATAAGAATAAAAAAGAATAATAATAATAATAATAATAATAATAATAATAATAATAAGAAACCGAGTAAAAACAATATGTTCCCAAACTTCGTTTGGGGAACATAATAATAACTAGAAACTCATTGCGAGCAATGAGAGGTCTTCCGTCCAATTCTAAAAAAAAACCCAGGAAAATTCAAGCTGAAAAAGTGATAAGAGAAATTAAGACACTCTTGGGAGATTTTACCTTGGTCGTCAGCGTGTAAATCCGACGTACTAACCATTAACCATTCACATTTTTTGCATTACTTCCTGTCACGACCGGAAGAAATGGCGATACAAGATTTTCTCACGATTCAAATAAACTGATGACTGACTATCAGTCCTGAAAATTTTAGACCTCAGTCGTTTACTGTTTCCGAGTAATATTGTGAGAACAAATTCTAATTTTTAGGATTTTTAGGAAGTGAATATTATAAAAATCTCTGACTTTTCTCTAGACATTTGCAGTATCTACAACATATATAAAATTATTTCAAGTACTTTATCGATAAGCAATATTTATGAGAATGTTAACTATGAAAATAAAATAGATATCTCCTAATACCGGAAGTTGACATTTCCGTTTCCGGTGGAATCTAACATATTTCAAAACAGCGAAAGAGATGCAATAAAGTGATGCAAGTTTTAGTTTAAAAAAGTTAAAATATTTGATTTCTTTGCTCACTTCCTGTTACAAGCGGAAGTGACGACTGACGCGTTTAACCCAAATGGTTTCACCTACTCCTTAAGGTTTATTACTCGTAAAAGTTTGGTGTTTTAATCTTTTACCAGTTTTTGAGATCTCGTTCAGACAACTTCTCATTTTCAGGACAGGAAAACACGCGACCGGAAATGAATTTTTGAAAGATATTTAAGGTTTTTCTAGATATTTTCAGTCTGAATAACATATTTAAAATTCATTTAATACTTTATCTATAAAGAATACTTATTGGAAAGTAAAATACTCAAATTATTTAGTTTTTCTCTTATAACCGGAAGTTGTCGTTATTGTTTCCGGTTGGACCAACATTTTTGAAATCTGGGAAAAAGATGCAATAAAGTGATGCAATTTTAAATTAAAAAAAAAGAAAAGTTGAAATTTTCGATTTCTTTGATCACTTCCTGTGACGACCGGAAGTGACGGCTGACGCTATGAACCCAAACTGTTTTGCCCACATCTTATGGTCTTTTGCTCGTATAAGTTTCGTGTCTTAATCTCTTACTGTTTTCGAGATCTTGCTCAGTCAAATTCTCAATTTGAGGACTGAAAAACACGCGACCGGAAGTGAATTTTACAAAGATATTTGAAGTTACTCTAGACAGTTGCAGTCTGAATAAAATATTTAAAATTCATTTCAAATACTTTATCTACAAAAGACATTAATGGGAAAGAAAAATGCTCAAATTATGTAGTTTTTCTCTTATAACCGGAAGTTGACGTTTTTGTTTCCGGTGGGACGAACATATTTCGAAACTACAAAAGAGATGCAATAATGTGATATAAGTATTAATTTAAAAAAAGAAAGTTGAAATTCTACGATATCTTTAATCACTTCCTGTGACGACCGGAAGTGCCGACGACGAACGAAAAGGAGCGACCCGGCTTGTACCTATTACGATCTATAATCCCTGAAAGTTTCACATTGATATCTTTTACCGTTCCTGAGATTATCCGCGGACAAAATGTCATTTTGAATTCAGAAAATGGTCCTTAACTTGGCACCAGAAGCGAATTATCAAATTTTCTCTCAGATAGATCAAGTTCATGTTACGACACATCTTTCCTGAAAATTTCATGTAAATCTATCCAATAGTCTTCGAGAAATCGCGTGCACAAAATTAGAAAGTCAAAAAAATAAGAATAATAATAATAAGAAGAAACAGTAGAATCACTATAGGTCTTCCGTTGAAAACGGAAGACCTAATAACTAGTTATAATTGTAACGGGCACCGTTACAGATGTTCCCCAAACGCTCCCCAACTCCCTTTTGGTGTCTTATTTCCTGTAAGCTTCATTAAATAAGGCAATGAAGTATATTGGTCGTTTTTTCAATTTCACGCGCGCGCACGTGCATGCATGTGCAGTATGACCATGTCATCCCGTCTATACTATTAATGTATCTTTATATTCTCAGTATCAAAACATTTCATCAAAAATTTATAAGTTCCGGCTATATCAAGTATACTGGTCATCTTAGCATTGCGCGCACGCGCACCTGCATGCATGTTCATAATGACCATGCCATCTTGTCTACACTTATAATATGTCTGTTTATTCTTAGTATCAAAGCTTTTCATAAAAAAATATAAAAGTTACGGCTATATTAAGTATATTAATCATTTAACACATTGCACGCGCGCGCATGTGCATGCATGTGCATGATGTCCACATCATCTTGTCTACACTTGTAATATATCTAAATATTCTTAATATCAAAGCTTTTCATCAAAAAATATAAAAATTACGACTATATTAAATATATTGGTCATTTAACACATTGCATGCGCGCGCACGTGCATGCATATGCATGCATGTGCATGATGACCATGTCATCCTGTCTACACTTTTAATATATATAAATATTTTGAGAATCAAATCATTTCATCAAAAAATATAAAAGTTACGTCTATATCAAGTAAATTGGTCATTTTACGATTTGCGCGTGCGCGCACGTGCATGCATGTGCATGTTGACCATGTCATCTTGTCTACACTTTTAATATATCCTTGTATTCTGAGTATCAAAGCATTTCATCAAAAAATATATAAGTTACAGCTATATCATGTATATTGGTCATTTTACGCATTGCACGCGCACGCACGTGCGTGCACGTGCGCGCAAAATGACCTTCGTTCCGCAAATCTACATAACATATCTAGTAACCCTAAAAAGGTTTTAACTGAATTGGATGTGCAGTTTCCGAGAACACTCGCGGACAAAAAAGTACCGGAGAAGAAATAAGAATAAAAAAGAATAATAATAATAACTAGAAACTCATTGCGAGCAATGAGAGGTCTTCCGTCCGATTCTGAAAATAAAAACGAAAATTCAAGCTGAAAAAGTGATAAAAGAAATGCAGACACTCTGGAGATTTAACCGTAATCGTCAGTGTGAAAATCCAACGTGCTAACCATTAACCATTCACTTTTTTACATCACTTCCTTTCACGACCGGAAGTAACGGCGATGCAAGATTTTCTCACGATTCAAATAAACTGATGACTAAATGTCAGTCCTGAAAGTTTTAGTCCTCAGTCGTTTACTGCTGCCGAACAATATTGTGGGACTAAATTCTAATTTTGAGAACAGGTAAACGCACAACCGGAAGTGAATTTTATAAAAATCTCTGACTTTTCTCTAGACATTTGCAGTATCTATAACATGCATAAAATCATTTCAGGTACTTTATCGATAAGCGATATTTATGAGAAAGTTAAATATAAGAATAACGTAGTTTATCTCCTAAAACCGGAAGTTGACGTTTTTGTTTCCGGTGGAATCTAACATATTTCAAAACAGCAAAAGAGATGCAATAAAGTCATGTAAGTTTTAATTTAAAAAAGGAAAGTTAAAATTTTTGATTTCTTTGATCACTTCCTGTGACGAGCGGAAGTGACGACTGACGCGTTTAACCCGAATGGATTCACCTACCCCTCAGCGTCCATTACTCTTAAAATTTTGGTGTTTTAATCTTTTACCTGTTTTTGAGATCTCGCTCAGACAACTTCTCATTTTGAGGACAGGAAAACACGCGATCGGAAGTGAATTTTTGAAAAAAATATTTAAGGTTACTCTAGACATTTGCACTCTGAATAGCACATTTAAAATTCATTTCAAATACTTTATCTATAAAGAATATTTACGGGAAATTAAAAAACTCAAATTATTCAGTTTTTCTCTTCTAACCGGAAGTTGTCGTATTTGTTTCCGGTGGGACGAACATCTTTCGAATCTGCGAAAAAGATGCAATAAAGTGATGCAATTTTTAATTAAAAAAAGAAAAGTTGAAATTTTCGTTTTCTTTGATCACTTCCTGTGACGACCGGAAGTGACGACTGACGTTCTCAACCCAAATGGTTTTACCTACATCTTAAGGTCAGGTGCTCATAAAAGTTTTGTGTCATAATCTCTTACCGTTTCTGAGATCTTGCACACACAACTTCTCATTTTGAGGACAGGAAAACACGCAACCGGAAGTGAATTTAACAAAGATATTTGATGTTACTCTAGACATTTTTAGTCTGAATAACATATTTGAAATTCATTTCAAATACTTTATCTACAAAAGATATTAATGGGAAAGAAAAATACTCAAATTATGTAGTTTTTCTCTTATAACCGGAAGTTGACGTTTTTGTTTCCGGTAGGACCAACATATTTCGAAACTACAAAAGAGATCCAATAATGTGATGTAAGGATTGATTTAAAAAAGGAAAGTTGAAATTTTACGATTTCTTTGATCACTTCCGTAGGCGACCGGAAGTGGCGACGACGAACGAAAAGTAGCGACCCGGCTACTACCTATCACGAACTATAATCCCTGAAAGTTTCAAATTGATATCTCTTGTCGTTCTTGAGATTATCCGCGGACAAAATGTCATTTTGAAATCAGAAAATGGTCTGTAACTTGGCACCGAAAGGGAATTTCCAAAAAATCTCTCAGATAGATCAAGTTCATGTTACAACACACTTTTCCTAAACATTTCATGTAAATCCATCCAATAGTCTTCGAGAAATCGCGTGCACAAAATTAGAAAGTCAAAAAAATAAGAATAAGAATAATAATAATAAGAAACAGTAGAATCACTATAGGTCTTCCGTTGAAAACGGAAGACCTAATAACTAGAAACTCATTGCGAGCAATGAGAGGTCTTCCGTCCGATTCTGAAAAAAAGAAAACTCAAGCTGAAAAAAGTGATAAAAGAAATTCAGACACTCTGGAGATTTAACCCTGGTCGTCAGCCTGAAAATCCAACGTGCTAACCATAAACCATCCCCTTTTTTGCATCACTTCCTGTCACGTCCGGAAGTAACGGCGATACAAGATTTTGTCACGATTCAAATAAACTGATGACGGACTATCAGTCCTGAAAGTTTTAGACTTCAGTCGTTTACTGTTGCCGAGCAATAGACCGGAAGGTGACGTTTTATTTCCGGTGGAATCTAACATATTTTAAAACAGCGAAAGAGATGCAATAAAGTGATGCAAGTTTTAGTTTAAAAAAGAAAGAAGAGAAATAATATGAGCGCATCCTCTGATCTAAAAAATAAAACAGGTTTTGTAATCCTCAGAAATAGTTCTATCATTTAATAGTTGCATATTTAAGATCATAGGTTACGTCCTATATTAAATATCGAAAAATGGCTTTAAAAATTGGCTGTTTTGTAGAAATTTTCAGGAGACGAGGAAAATGACGCATTTCATGACGTCTTAATGCATAGGCTAGCCAGAAAATTCCGTCATTTTTGATAGATACGCAGTCATCAGAGGTCTAAATGATATTTAATGCATTGTCAACTAAAACCAAGCAGTTTCAGTTTTTCTGAAATTCACAGGGCCAAAAAAAGGCCCTAAGTGAACCTTGTTCTTTAATATTGAAACCACTACACTAGCGCAATGTACCAGCCATCATCAATGTTTACCTTGCACTCATTCCCTGAAGTAAAGAGTGTCAGGCAGGTTAATTTTTTTTTTTCTTAAAGTGCGGAATTATAGGATGAAAACTAGGCAGCTAAATTTTGTGCAAGTGCTAGTAGATTTACATCGGATTTGTTACTTGAGTTTTAACAATAACTGATAGCAGAGAAAATAATCTGTTACTGATAAAAAATAAAAAAAAAACTATTGTGTTTACTTCCTTTATTCTTTATGCATTCAACTTTCTATTCTATGCAATTCCAAATACAGACATGTCCGTGTAATTTTTTTCTGTACTTCTACAGTACAGTATCAGACCATTTGTGAAAGGCGGGTCAAGATACATTATTTCGCGCCAAACGTCACAAGTAAATCTTCGCGCCTTTTCTTTGAAATGTGTCTTCAATTGAATAAGTGTACATGATAGCTTCAATGAAATTAAAAGAAAAAAATATGTTGCTATAGCCTGATTTTCGAGCCTAAGAATGTTTATTTATAACACTGTACATATAACATATCGTATACGGCAAGTAACATAAAGGCAGCGATAAGTTTTCTTACACATTTTATATTCCTCTTTACCCCCAAAGTGGACTATTCCAATTAGTAACACATTAATAAAAAGACTTGAATGTTTTGCAACAAAACACGTCTCGCCATATGACGCTCAAGGAATCTGATACCTATTATGTACGGCAACTTGCATCTATAAAGGAATATAACCCTACTAAAATCAAAGAAAAATATTGAAAAACGTAAAAGTTGAAAAAATTGACTTTTTTAATTCGCTTCCGGTAGCGATCGGAAGTACTCACGACGCACGAAAATTCTTTCAAATGTAACAATGGCATTTTATAGCGCATTATCCCTGAAAGTTTGATGGAAAACCATTGAATAGTTCTCGAGATATTGCGTGCACAAGATTTGTCTAAAAAATCTATTTTTAAAATGTATGCTGGTAGACAATTTTAAAAACAAATTATATATTAAGCATTAGAATAAGAGTCTCTATTAACCCTATTAAAATCAAAGAAAAATATTGAAAAACTAAAAAGTTGAAAAAAATTTACTTTTTAAATTCGCTTCCGGTAGCGACCGGAAGTACTCATGACGCACGAAAAGGCAAACCCGCACATCTGAAAGTCATCTTCTATGCTCTCCAACAAGTCTCCAGTTCATATCTTTAGCCGTTCTTTAGATCTCACGCGGATAAAATGTCATTTCAAAATCAGAAAAATGTCCATAACTTGGAACCGGAAGCGAATTTCTCCAAAATTCTTTCAAATGTAACAATGGCATTTTAATGCGCATTATCCCTGAAAGTTTGATGAAAAACCACTGAATAGTTCTCGAGATATTGCGTGCACAAAATTTGTCTAAAAAATAAGAAGATAATATTAATAACTAGAAACTCATTACTAGTAATGAGAAGGTCTTCCGTTATACGACTTCCTGTTTGCATGAACATGTCTAATCCAACGTCGGTATTAGCCTCAAACTGATGTAGAAGCAAAATAACTTAAAAAAATTACTTTTTTGCTTCGTTTCCTGTCACGACGGGAAGTAATGACTACAAACAATTTTTACACGATGCAAATGAACTGATGACTGACTATAAGTCCTGAAAGTTTTAGACTTCAGTCTTTTACTGTTGCAAAAAACAATTGTGAGAACAAATTCTAATTTTGAGGACAGGAAAACACACGACCGGAAGAGAACTGAATAAAAATCTCTGAATTTTCTCTTGACTTTTGCAGTATCTACAGCATATGTAAAAACATTTCAAATACTTATATATAAGTGATATTTATGAGAAAGTCAAACCACGAAATAAAGTAGATTATCTCTTAAAACCGGAAGTTTAAAGTTTTTTTTCCGGTGGAATCTAACATATTTCAAAACAGCTTAAGGGAAGCAAAAAAGTGATGAAAGTTTGAATTTTAAAAAGAAAAGTTGAAATTTTCGATTTCTTTGATCACTTCCTGTGATGACCGGAAGTGACGGCTGACGCTTTTAACCCTATGTGTTTTGCCTTCTCACCAAGTTTCATTACTCCTATAAGTTTGGTGTCTTACTTTCATGCCGTTTCCGAGATCTCGCTGAAATAACTTTTCATTTTGAGGACAAGAAAACACGCGACCGGAAGTGAATTTTACTAAGATATTTCACGTCACTCTAGACATCTGCAGTCTCAATAACATCTATAAAAACATTTAAAGAACTCTATCTATAAGCGATATGTTGGGGAAAATTAAAAACACCTATTATGTAGTTTTTCTCTTATAACCGGAAGTTGTCGTTTTTTGTTTCCGGTGGGACCAACACATATCGTAACTGTGAAAAAGATACAATTATATGATGCAAGTCTTATTCCAAAAGAGAAAAGTTAAAATTTTTGATTTTTTTTATCACTTTCTGTGACGACCGGAAGTAACGACTGACGCTCCTAACCCAATTCGTTTTGTCTACTCCTCAAGGTCTAATACTCCTATAAGTTTGGTGTCTAAATCTCTTACCATTTCTGAGATATCACTTGGACAAGTTCTCATTTTGCGGACATTTCAACGCGCGACCGGAAGTGAATTTTACAAAGATATTTGACGTTACTCTAGACATTTGCAGTCTTAATAACATATTCAAAAATCAGTTCAAATACTTTATCTATAAAAAATATTTATGGGAAAGTAAAATACTCAAATTATGCAGTTTTTCGCTTATATCCGGAAGTTGACGTTTTTGTTTCCGGTGGGACCAACATATTTCGAAATTACAAATAAGATGCAATAAAGTGATGCAAAAAAAGATTCAAAAAAGAAAAGTTTAAATTTTCGATTTCTATTATCACTTCCTGTGACGACCGGAAGTAACGGCTGACGCTCTTAACCCAAATGGATTTGCCTACTCCTCAAGATCTATTACTCATATAAGTTTGGTGTCTTAATCTCTTACCGTTTCTGAGATCTCACTCGGACAAAATATTTTTGGAAAAAACGGAAATCGGACATATCTGACGACCGGAAGTGAATTTTGAAAAAATGAAAAAATCATCTGGGCGTATTTTCATTCTCTATCATCCCTGAAAATTTCAAGAAAATCCGTCCAGCCATCTCTGAGAAATCGCCAAGAAAAGAAAAGGAAAAAAAAAATAATAATAAAAAGAAGAAACAGTAGAATCACTATAAGGTCTTCCGTCTGAAACGGAAGACCTTAATAATAAGAAACAGTAGAATCACTATAAGGTCTTCCGTGAAGACGGAAGACCTTAATAATAATAATAAGGTCTTCCGTGAAGACGGAAGACCTTAATAATAATAATAAGAAACCGAGTAAAAACAAAATGTTCCCAAACTTCGTTCGGGGAACATAATAATAATAATAAGAAACAGATTATCGTTTGGGGAACATAAATACTAATTCTTTTCATTTACCTCTCCCTCTCCGTCAAAGTTCCCAAATCAGCAATCTTTTTTTATTGTAAGAACTACACACACTTATGTTAATTTCCGTATACATTTTACATCCATTTGATTCAATATTAATGGGAATTTGGCCATTAAAACTTGTTTGAATGCAAAGAAAAGTTCATTAGTAATGGATTAATAATTTTAAAACCAGTGTAAAAAAGTTAATTGCTCTTATTTACAACTCGTTTCATAAGGTGGAGGGGGGGGGGGGGTAAAAAATTTTATCAATTGAAATCAGGTTTCAAAACATCACCAGATTTTCAAATTCTCATGAAAAATGGATAAATGACCCTTTAACTTAAAATTCAACATATCAGATTGATAAAGTATATTTTTACTTGTTATATTATTTGAGGTTGGTAGAAAAATATATGTAACTATTTTTAATGTTTTAAGTTTGTAAACATATCCCCCCCCCCCACGCGAAAAAAAAAAAAAAACCTTTGGTATGAATATGAGGAATAACAAATCATTATACATGTAAAAAGAAATTGTTGTTTCACGGGGGGGGGGGGGGGGGTTAAAAATAAATATCCGTTTTCCGTTGATTTGTATAGTGATAAACACAAGTTTTACCAAAATTATATATGAACTTAACTCTCTTCGCTTTTCCAAATAAGTAATGTTTTATGAAAATTCACATAAATGTCTATATAAATATACATAAAAAAACATTCAAATATGCTCAGAGGATTTATTCAAGCATGTATAAAAATATCAAGATATCAAAATATAGGCAATATCTTCTATAAGCAGTAGCAGTTGACAGTAAGCAGTTGGCAGTAAGCAGTGAGCAGTTGGCAGTAAGCAGTGAGCAGTTGGCAGTAAGCAGTTGGCTGTCGTATATGGAATACCATATTAATGGAATTTACAATTTCGGTGTTTTTTTTTTTTTCACAGTTTCGTCAGAGTTTTATGACCGTTCACGGTAGCTCAGTCGGTAGAGCGCTCGCTCCGTGATCGGGAGGTCGTGAGTTCGAATCTCGGCCGCGACAGACCTAAGTCGATAAAAAATAGGTAGCAACTGTCCCTTCGCCATGCGCTCAGCACTTTGAAGTGAAAGTTGCGGGTCCTTCGGATGAGACCTTAAAAACCGAGGCCCCGTGTCACGGCAGGCGTTGGCACGATAAAGATCCCTCACTGCTCAATGGCCCTGAGTGCCGAGTAAAGGTCAAAATTTGAAGCCCTTCACCGGTATATGGTGACGTCTCTATATGAGTGAAAAATTCTCGAATGGGGCATAAAACAATATACAATCAATCAATCAGAGTTTTATGTTAATCTAGGCATTATACATATTTATTTGATACCTGTTTTGCATATAATTAAATTCTATAGAGTCTTACAATTAAAATGATACCTGATTTATTGAAAACAATAAACTTTGAACGAAATTTTTAATTTCTTTTAGAAAGGTATAAGGAAAAAATGGCTTATCCGACAAATTTGACCTATTTGAACGTAAAAGGTTTAAGCACCTATAATCCACCTTTGAGCCACCTTTAAGCACCCATTAACGAGTTAGAGTTTGCATGATGGTAGCTTAATGATGGTGTATTTATTGCTTAAGGATAGTTAAAGGTGCTTAAAGTTACTTAAAGACGATGTTTAATCAATCATTAAGAAACCATAGGCCGTCTTTAAGCCAAGCTTAAAGGACGTGTTTCATCGTGTATCATATGTTCTATATCCTGTCGAAAAAATCGCAGAAACTCAAATGGTAGTATTTCCTGAATTTGGCATCTTGGGTTCTGCTCAAACTCCAGTTATTGAGGACTTTCTAGCATTACTCGATTTGTAGAATGCAAACTTGTTCTACACTCTGTATCGAGCCCTATTCCAAAACTATACAAAGGATTTGGAATGTCAAAGTACTGTCTAACTTTTCGAGGTATTAATCGCCTTCTTATGAGGGGTGTCTCCATTTCAATCCCAAACTCCGCAATGCCTTGTTCCTGCGTAACTCGTATAATTATTTCTTGGAATCCCATAGCTATGGAATTCCATATACGACAGCCAATTGCGTACTGCCAAGTGCCAGTTGCTTACTGCCAACTGCCAACTGCTACTGGTTATAGATGATCTTGCGTGTTTTGTTATCTTTAATATCTTAAATGTGCTTCCTTGAATAAACCCTATTATAGGAAGAATTTAAAATAATTACATAAAAAATTTACAAAAAAATTGGTGGATCCTGGAACTTTTAAACGGTTAAGGCGAGGAAGTAATAGATAGGAGGAAAAATTATTTCCCCTTAATTGAATACAAAACATCTATTTCCCACATTTCCTTGCAGGCAGATAATTCAATAGCTTTTTTGACGGGGGAGAGATTAAAGGTGTATATAATGTCAGAAAACATTTTTTGGGGGTGGGGGTGGAGGACAAATTCTTATACATGTAGTAGGATCTTGGGTTCATTCATTTATCTTTAATTTCCTCTATTACAGAGATTTTTTAGCATGAGATCTATTTCATTAATAAATTATAAATTAATCATAATGTAAGGAGAGAGAAAAAAGAAGAAAGAATACATATTGTAAGTAATGAAAGAAAAGGAAAATCATAAAGAAAGAAATATACGGAGGGGGGAGGGGCACAATCCAACAGAAATCCCTTGACAATTGCAAGTAATTAGAAAGGTCACAATTGGCATTATTCAGGGTGCACTACTGTATAGTATATGTTGGCAATGTTGGCAATTTACTGGGGACTACCCCCCCCCCCCCCCCCGCCTTTCGCCAATGTTTATACAGCTCTGCAATTAGCCATAAAAACGATTTAAATAAGACACATATAAAAATTCACAAATACACTTACTTTTCATAGGTAAAAAGAAACACTAAAAGATAGTGCTGAATCCCCCCCCCCCCTTCCAAAAACTGTTGAATTATTTTCCTGCAAGGAAATGTGGGAATTAAGTGTTTTGATTTTAAGAGGAAATATTCCTTCTTCCGATTTACTCCTTCCTTGCCTTTACAATTCAAAAATTTCTAAATCCGCCAGTTCTTGTTATTATTTTAAGAACTATGCACGCTAACTCTCGATTTTAGACTACATTTTACATTCATTTAAATATAAATAGCAACTTGGCAATTAAAACTTGTTTGAATGCAGAGAAAAGTTCATTAATAATGGATTAATAATTTCGAAAACCAGTGTCAAAAATTATTCCTCTTATTTATAACTCCTTTCATAAGGAGTAGTAAAGTTTATAAATTAAAATCAGGCTTTAAGACATCACAAGATTTTCAACTACTTCAACATATCAGATTGATAAAGTACATTTATTTTTATTTGTTATCTCATTTGAAACTGGTAATAAAATTACTACATTCCTATTTTTAGTCGGTAAACATATCCCCCCCCCCCCATGAAACAACAAAACCTTTGCGTATGATTTGTAAGCAGCTAGCAGTTAGCAGTAGGCAGTGAGCAGTTGGCAGTAAGCAGTTGGCTGTCGTATATGGAATTCCATATTATATATGAAATAAAATATTACTTTAAAAACAGAATGAGCAAGTTAATGTTTTAAAATTCATACAAGAGAGAGAGAGAGAGAGAGAGAGAGAGAGAGAGAGAGAGAGAGAGAGAGAGAGGGAGAAGGGGTTACACGGGATCCAATTTATTACCGGTACATGTAATATGTGTATAAAGAAATGTGAAACTTAAGTAAGAAGATGAATTTTGAAAACAATTTAATGATTGAAAAATGAAATAAAATCCTTGTTTTCTAAACTATGCCTATAAATTTTCTGGAACTCAAAAATTTAATTTTTTGGTACTCTTTTAATGTGTTTATATGAAGGTCAAAGGTTTAAATATCATCTGGATTTTTTTTTCACTGTAGTCAATATGATCTTTGTCATTCATAATATCTACGCAGTATGTCTTTACAGTCATATTTTTATTAATGATATATAAGCTCAGTTATCGATTTGGAATAATTTTGTTTAACTTGCCTATGAATTGTGTAACGTATTTTTTTTTTATTCTTAATTTATTTGTGAAATAATGATTTAGAATTACATGTAGTTTAAATCAGGTTTTATTTGTGCTTGTATGTAATTAAATTGCTACAAATACATTGCACAAAACATGAACATAATGCTTGGTTGCAGACACTCAGGCACTTGTTTCTGTAACATTTTTTTGAAAAAAAAAAACCCCCCATAGTATAATAATGTTATTAAACTATGAGTTAAAAAAATATTACCGAATCAAGTGCCAGTGGGCAGACATGGGGGATGAGGGCATTTTGTATTACCGGGACCTAACTCTGACAGATGTAAAACTTTACAACACTAAGCATATCTATGTCTCTGGCATGGGGCCAGACTGAAATTCATTAGAACTTTATTTTGATTGATAACATACTTGTTTATTCATTAAACTTCGACATAACTTACATTAGAATTTCATATGAGAAAGAAATTGTAGAGGGAGGGTGTGTAGAAATTCTGAAATTCTTTTTTACACCATTGGTTGTTCCAACATAAGCGAAGTGTACAACGAACAAATCAACCGCTTATAATTCTATACCGGTGATGGTACCACTAATAACAACTATTTATAAATTAACAAGACATTGAATTAAAAAAATATGATTCTAAATATTACAAGGGGTGATCAAAAAATTCGCGAACTAACTGAATTACTTCCATAAAAAAAATAAAATTAGGTTTCAGTGTTCATTTAAAAAAAAAAAAAATAGTCCTCTCTGATTTTGATGCAAGTCTGCCACCATTCTGCTCATGCGCGAATCACGTGATCCAGGCGGTCACGTGACATGCTCCGTAGCGTTATGTTCACAGAAGCTAAAAGATATTTCCGAGTCTTAAATTTCTTACCTTGCAAGATATTTTTTTTATAAGAAAAAGAGTCCATTTGTCAGAAATGGCTATTTCTCGGCAATAGGATGGGTGGATAAGGATATCCTTTCCCAGAATGAGTATGGTGACCATCACATCCCGAGTCCTCTGTCTTGGAAGCGTTGGTTTTCGAATGTGGATAAAATATGGCCGTCTTCTTTTTATCATATCTGATATGTTTAAGGTCTAAAGTAAACGATATTTTAGAGATTTGATAATTATATTATTGTCATATAACAATATTATTGTAACTTGGCGACCTTTCGTAAGAAATTCCTCAACTAAGGACACATCTCATCCCAAGCTTGCTTTCACTGGGCAACAGAACAAACATCATTTTTAACCATCTCCCTTCCTTCACTAAAACAACTAATCCAATTAATGATTGAACTTCTGGCAAGTCTTTTGTCTTCATAAACCTTGCACAAATTATTATATGCTACTGCAAAGGAATTTCCAAGATATATATTAAACTTTACAGCCCTTCGTTGCTCGAGTACGAATGAGTCAACCCATTTTCTGTTACAGGTCATCTACATATTGACGTCGTTTTCACATTGTAACGTCACAAGCATGAAGCAAAACATTACATATCACCTGCTATTTATCGAACTTGTATATGACTATATGTGTGCCAAATTTCATTCTGATCTGAATTGTGGTTTTGTAAATATAGAGATAGTTCGTGAACCTTTTGATCACCCATCGTACATATATTAGTAACGTTAAAATGAAAAAAAAATATAGTCACGTTCAACCCGAAAACGTTTGACATTGATGCAAAAGTAACATGACGTCATGATTTCACAGTTGAAGTATCATTGATATAAATGAAGAAAAAACATACTAAGAGTTGGAGTAGGACCATAAAAATTCAGATTTGACAACTCCTAACCTTGCTCTATTAAAATCCATGAA
This sequence comes from Saccostrea echinata, assembly GCF_033153115.1. Taxonomy (NCBI): domain Eukaryota; kingdom Metazoa; phylum Mollusca; class Bivalvia; order Ostreida; family Ostreidae; genus Saccostrea; species Saccostrea echinata. Next base: position 5,338,952 of record NW_026889801.1, on the reverse strand, counting down.
AAACTTAAAATGTGTAAAAATTGCCATAAACACCCTTTTCTCATGGGCGAAATTATATGCATATATATATATATATATATATATATATATATATATATATATATATATATATATATATATATATATATATATATATATATATATACAACATTTTAAAGGTTATGGCACATATTATTTACCATATGTTAACATAGTATTTATAATCAACAACAAGCTTCAATTATTCTGGCAAATTTGAACAAACATTTTCATTTTCTTTATTAAAATAATCCTCTCACAATCTGTTTATTTTCCGCTTCACTTACGCTTCACAATATAAATAAGAACAAAATTATCTTGAATTTTAAGATATAATATTTTTTTATTTAGATTTAACTTCTGCATACGTGATATCAGCCGTGTTCTTTTCATCTGTATATGGATAATTTTGAGTTGATCGAAAGTTTTTCTGTTCAACTTCCAAATACACCAGTCCATCCTGATTTTGTGTTCGAACAGGATTATGTGTCGTGATCTTCCGTGGCTTATTAACTTGGGCATAAATTGCCACCCCTGTAACCTTAGTTGATGTACTTTGTGGCCTTTTAGGAGTTGCATACATAGGTATTTCACACACCTCTGTGTGATCTTTTGTTTCATTTACTTTTACAGATGTCGCATAATCAGAAGATTTTTGGTCGATTGCTGTCATCTTTGAAGGGGTTAAATCTACTTGCTGTTTCTCCACTGTGGGGTATCCCAAATCTCCAACAGGTTGGGAGGAATGGTACAAAGGGTTATCTGGTAAACTATGATCGTACTGAAAAGCACCATTTGAATGCTCTGTAGTGTGATTTTGTTGATGTGCTTTTGCTCTGTTTCTTGTCCTGGAAAAAATAGTTTTTTTGTTTAAGAAAATAAGTGTAAGTTACCCTGCATAAAACAGAAGATAATTTAATCTATAAATTGAAAGAAAAATTCCTTACCTGATACATATGACGAGAAGAAAAATTATTACAACAATAATAATTAGCCCACCACCTGTTGCAGAACCCACAATTATGTCTACAAAATAATCCAAAGAAATTTATGTTATTATAAATTGATACAGAAAATTTTTACCTGATACATATAACGAGAAGAAAAAAAATATTAAAACAAAAATAATTAGTCCCCTAGCTGTTGCAAAACCCGCATTTATGTCTACAAAAGAATCCAAAAAGTTATCTTCCAGATCAAGATTTAAAAGATATTGTTGCAAGATTGCGCTCAGTCTTTGTGCGCAGGCCCGTAGGAACCGGAAGGGGGTGCAATTTGTATAGCACAGAATACTGAAAACAGAGATATCAAAGCTACTTTAGACATATGCTTCTTTCAAAAATTACGTCTGAGGACTTTTTTTTTGGGGGGGGGGGGGCTAGGGGTTCTTGTCAAGGAATGTTTCTAGGTAGTACCCCCCCTCAAAATGAAAATGTTTGGTGGTGTTGCCCCTCCCCCCTTCAGGTAAAATTGCTTCTTACTACGGGTCTGGTATGGAGTCTTGTCATCATTTGATCAAAAGGACTATATATAATAAGAATCACCCCCCCCCCTCCCCCATTTTAGAATGTGATTCAGATATGTATAATTGTTTTTTACTTTGTAGAAGAGATTATATTAGAGATATTTCCAATATATTTTTAGAAATTTAAATGCACTCACAGGCTGTAAATGACGTCAGAAATGAAATAATGATTTTTAGCAATCTAATCAAAAAAAGACAAAAATGTGCCTTTTTCTTGACGTTTTTCTTATGAAAAACATAGAGCGCAACTTAGAACATGCAAAATTTTTCTGTCAGTAATTAGTCTTGGATAGATACGTGTACATCTTTGGTAAAAATATAAAGTTTGTTCAAGTTTGCACTCAATATTTTCTGGAAGACAAACTACATGAAAATAAGCATTTTTATATAAAATATGCTAAAATGGCAGGAAAAGGTGAACTTTATGATGTCATATCTCTAAACTAACAGCATTTTGATCAAATTAAAAATTACAAATAAAGGTCACGTGTATAGCTGTGCAAAGTAAAGCTATATATAAAGAAAAATTAAGATAGCAATTTTAAGGGGCCATTTAAGACACTTATCATGTATTGCTTACACTTTATAGGGGAAAAACTCTGTGTTCTTTAAATCGTAAATCGTCTCTGACAATTCGGCATTAAGGAACCTCAAAGTAGGGGGTGACCCCCGTTTATTATGTGATATAAATTTATTTTCCCTGAAGGACAGACGATACAAAAAAAAAAAAAAAAAAAATGAACGGCTGGATTGGTATACATGTTTTGACCAATTCGTGTTGCAAATGATGCAATTAATAAATTTCTAAAATATTATAAAGTTGTTAACTTTTTATGCTGTTCAAAACATTATCTTTCTGCAACCATTCTAATTTATACTTTTTTCACTTTAAATGCCATTATTGAGAAATTTTGGATAAAAATCTAAGAAACTATGCGGTTAAACGTATTCATTTTATTTATATAAACAAGCTTGAATTGTTATTTTCAAGATTTTTGACAAAAGTTTGTTTATATCATCAATTCTTAAAGGCTAGCCATTAAACTACTCAATCAATAAATCTTGCATCATGTAAAAACTGCATGACGTTGTATATATATATATATATATATATATATATATATATATATATATATATATATATATATATATATATATATATATATATATATATATATATATATATATATTTTAAAATAAGACAAATATTTTAAAATTTGGACTACATTGTATCAGAAAGATTTTGGTATTTTATAACTTACAATGCTCAATCACAGACAGAATCATTTTAAACGCTTTAAAAATGATAAAAATGTGAATTTATTTGTGATGTGATTTGAAGTATGGAAACATTTAAAGAAGAAAACAAATAAATATTAAATAACTTTCTTTATGTTTTTGTTGTGAATTTATTACTATTTGGAAAAGTAAGTTCCAAACAGTTTACAAAAATTGCATGCAGTCAATTTTAATATTTATAACTATCATCTTTTCATGCGTGTTGTTTGCCTGATGGCATATTAAGATGAAAATTTAATTACCTTCTTCCAAACAGTGAAATACATTTTTAAATAATAATAATAATAATAAAATAATAATAGAAATTGTTTTTTTTTTTTTCATTTAAAAAATATTCCACGAATGAATTGAACTGTTTTGGTCACATCTTTACGCCAACTTTCTTGATGATAACAGGAATGTCATTGAAGAAGAGTGTAAAGCGCCATTTGTATCATTAGCTGGGTAATATACATGAAGGCTATGTGACCCGTCAAACTAGATGCATGTACAAAACTTTAGTCCGAACATTTTAAAAGCTTGTTACGAAAATTACATCTCATTTTATGATTTAAGACTAGCCAATTAATCAGGAAGAATTTTGAAACATGAAAATTAAGCTTCCGTTTCAAAAGATAACAATTTCAGAATTTCTTTACATATTAGAGGTACAACAAAAAGAAGCTGCAAATTGCCAGAATTTGTTTAATTTTTGAATTAAAATATGTAGACAGAATCAGTAGAAACATGTTGAGTTTTTTTTTCAAATTAACTTATCTGAACTTGCATATCAAATCATTTTCATCAGCTGAAGACAATCCAAGTGGTATATATTTCGTGGTATTTGTTGGGTTTCTTGTTTCATGAGTGGAGATGATGATGTCTTTCGTTGAGCTAAATAAACTGACTTCCATTGTTGTCATCTTTGTGGTCATCTTTGTCGTTTGCGTTGGAAACATTGTAGTAAGTACTGTAGTTGTGACGGATGAATCGGTCCCGCATTTAAGGAGGAATGCTACACCAAAATTTTATTTAATGGATCACTAAGACATCTTATTTGAAATATGGTTTCAGCATGGGAAGATTGATATTAGCTCTTTATTATTTTATATCAATTTTTGGGGTTTTTTTTTTCAAAGAAATGTCTAAATCTTATTATTTGCAAATGAGATTTTTTAAACCTTGAAATTTGTACCTAATAAATGCATAATATAAACATCTTATAAAACATGTCAAGAAGAGTCAAATAGAAAATTTAAATTTTTAAATAGAAAATATTTATGAAAATAGAATACATTATTTGTTAATATTTTTTAAACTTTTGGTTAAAATCTTTAAGAATTAAGTCACAAAAGGGAAAGTTACGATACGCAATAATAATTTTTTTAAAAATTGAAATGAAATTGTAAAACTTTAGAAAAATGGCAAATTTTCATATTTAATTTGATCCCGATCCAAATTAAACCGATCCCGATCAAAATCAATACATAATTCAATATTACTTATTTACTGCCTATCAGGTACAGTTTCTACTGAGAAATCCATTTGATTAATAAGTTCAATCAATTTCTATAGACAATATTACATCAAAGGAACCTAGTAATCTTGTGAATTTGTTATTTAATTCCAGGTTATCAAATTCTGGTAAAAATCGATCACTGTTCGTTATCTTCACCTTTTACATACAATTTTGATCTAGATTGGTCCAAATTTGATAGTAAGTATTTTTCTTAAACTTCGCAATTTCGGTTCAATTACTTTTTAAAATATACTTGCGTCATATTTCCTTTCTATAGGTAACTTTTTTTGAGATTTTATCTATAGGTTTGAAAAATATTAAGAAATTATAAATTTTGTATTCATTATTTTTTATTTAAAAAATTTCAAAAGTCTTTTGACTCTTCTTGACATATTTCATTAGATATTTATTTTGACATTTATTAATAGCAAATGTTAAAATCTAAATATATCTTAGTTGCATATAAAACACTTAAGAGATACCCGATGTTTGGTGTTAAAAAAAATTGTGGGTCCTCTTATTCCTAAGATTCACCTTAATTGATTAAAGACATTGGTTTATATTCAAAAATGAATTTATTTAAACAATGAAATAATAATAATTTATGAAATATAAATACAATCACTAGAAATAGTTATGGATAAATGGGTCAGGACATATAAATTACAATAATCAGTAACGTCGCTGTTCAGGCAATAAAGTCTGGCTAGCATAGGAAATAGTCCTCCTTTCGCCATTTTGAATTTGAGATAACTTTACTCCTATGGCAAATTCGGAAGCTTCAATATCTAGTATGAAATAACCGTCCTTAGTAATTAATGTAAGAACAAGAGCACTTGTGATGTCCAGTTTTACTTTTGCAAAAGCCGACTGTTGCTCCTCATCCCAGTAAAACCTATTCTTAACTGTTATAGCATACAAAGGAACATTCATCCTGGAGAATTTCTTGATGAAATTTCTGTGGTAATTCGCAAAGCCACAGACCCGTTCTACGTCCTTGGTACTGGCAGGTACTGGCAACTTGCGTTCTTGTTCCATGTCGCTTGGTTCAATTCCTAATCAAGTTTTGTTGACGGCACAGCCAAGGAATTCCACTTCTTTTCTAAACAGCACACATTTCTTTGGTTTATGTTTCAGACCTTAAGATCTTTATCTTTCAAGAACATCAATAATGTTGTTAAAATGTTCATGGAATTTTTTTTTCATAAACACCAGTATGTCATTAAGAAATGCCGGGGCAGTTTTCTAATGTAGGCCACGTAGTTATAAATTCATCACTCACAAATAAGTATTGGGTGCATTAAAGAGTCCGAGCCCCATCCTACTGAATTGAAAGGAGTCGTTTTTGGTAATAAAGGCCGTTTTCTCTTTCTCTGCATCTGTATCTTTTACCTGCAAGTAAGCCTAGTCGGCATCCAACTTTGAAAACCAAATATTTCCAGTTAGTGTGTCAAGACATTCATCTACAATATTAGTGGGAAGACATATTTTTTGTTGACTGCGTTAATGCCCTGTAGTCGACACACCAACTAAGACTTTTTTCCTTACTAAAACAGGTGTTGATGCCCACTCTGATGATGAGGGTTCGATAACTCAAGCACTAAGCAACTTTTTGAGATGTTTTTCTTCCTCGTCAACATAACATGCAAGTGTTCTGCGCAAGCATTGTTTAATTGGCCTAGCATCTCCAGTGTCAATTCCATGTTCAATGGCTTTGAAGTTCCCTAGGTCAAATTCGTTCTTGGCAAAAACATCTCCATTAGACAATAAGGCATCTCTAAGGAGGGGTTTTTCTTCAGATGACAAATGATCTTCAGACTTATTTAACAGATCTTTCAGATGTTCAGGTACCCCATGGTCATGTATATTTTTAGAAGACACTTTCTGTAATTGGATTTCCCCAGGCTCTACTTCTGATATTACATCTAAAAGCCCAAGAGCTGCCCCTACTTCTTTTCCCCATTTTAACTTGAGATTCCTATTGGATAGATTTACGAAGCAAACTAAGGGCATACATTCCTTGGACAGTAATATTCTGGGAGACGAAAGGATATTTGACTGAATTGGCCCAATAATGTAATCATCCAATGACATACTTAAACGGCATTGTACTCTAACAGCAGCATAAGGTTGGACATTAGTATTCTTAACCATGTGTCCTTAGCCACTTTTGCTATACTAAGATCACCATCAGAACAAGAATTTATTGCTGTATGCTCATGGCCAATTTCAAGATTACTTTCACTCATGTTGATTATGGCCTGGTGTTGTTGTAGGAAATCTAGCCCTAAGAGCATGTCATCATCTACTGGTGCAACTCATACTTCGTTGTCAATGTAACTCTGAGACCCTTGATAATACTTACCGGTACGACTCTGTATCCTACCATTTTCAAATCTCGTCCTGCTGTATGTAATATTACCTTTTCCAAATAGGTAGTTTTGAACTGAAGGAATGATAAAGTTTATCATATACTATAGTTACCTGAGCCGGACTTTAATATTAGAAGATTTCATTTTTCTTATATAAATCGTCGGGCGAATCGGAATTGTCAGTTGTCAACCCTTCATCAGAAATCGAGAATTGGCCTACTGTCCTGATCCCTTCTCGTTTCCCTCTTTCTTGGGACTAGCGAAGGGGACATTCTGTGATGGTCTATTTAAGCTGTTAAGACTGGGACATTCAGCATTAAAATAGTTCGTACTCCCACAGCTGTAACAGCTCCGCACTGGTGATGGAGATCTCGAAGTGGACCGAGATGCTGTCATCTGGATCCTTGAAGGACTGCGGCTTGGTGACCTTACTCTTCATTTTCTTCATGATGGCATCCATGTCTTTTCTAAGTGAGCCCAGATACTCTTCTGGTTGGAGATAAGATTTTGTACCCCATCCCCTTGAACTTTAGAGACTTTGATTGGCTCTTTGTGGGAGCATACGGAACCGGTATCCGCATAGGCCCCACAAATAAAAACTCTCTTATTTCCCTCCTACCCCTACCAAAAATTGCTTAAGGGTTATATTGGAAACTTTTGAGATGATCAATTGTTTCCTCAATATTGGTAGGGTGTTTATTTATGGCATACTGCCCAGCTTCTCTGTCAGTACAGCCATGACACATTCTTGTTATAGCTTGTTTAAGCATATAATCTTCAGGCAATCCTTCATAAGCACGAAAAGCCAACTGAACACACGATCAGCCCACTCTTCTAGACTTTCTCCAGCTGCCTGAGCAAGTGGATTCATTTTCAACTGTGCAGTTTCGGGTATTTCATTACACCCGAGCCTTTTTTCCATTTTTTTGCATTAATTGCAAAAAAACATATGTCCACATCCTGGGATACAGTTGTGGCATAGTATTCACTTATTTTTCCCTCTAAACACCAACCCAAGTGATCTTTAGATTCTTGAGGCCTCGATTTTTTTCACTTTACCGACACGCAGAAATTTTATCTGGAAAGACTTCCAAGAATCTTTGCCATCATACCGCGATGTCTTTGGGAGAGTGACAACTCTATCTCGACGATTGTTTTGCACTATTTGTGGGAGCAGTGGCATCTGTTGTGCTTGAGGAGCATGTTGTTGTACATGAGGTGCCTGTTGATGTACTTGAGGCATTTGATGTTGCAAATGTTGTGCAGGCTGTTGTATTTGAGGCACATGTTGAATGTGTTGTCCTTGTGGCACGTGTTGTTGAATTTGTGGTGCTTGTTGTGGTGTTTGAGGTATCTGTTGCAGTATTTGTTGTGCCTGTGGTGGTGCTTGTTGTGGTGCTTGAGGTATTCGTTGCTGTATTTGTTGTGCCTGTAGTGTTCCTTGTTGTGGTCGCGGCTAGGATAACGCTGTCCGTAAAATATCGCAGTGCACCCTCGACAGTAACTTCTCTGAACTACCCAGATATGACGTCATAAAAGCATATGAGGTCATGCAACTGCGAACTTGAGCTGAAATGACGTGGAGAGTTTCATAGATTTTAGATACCTGTCTTATGGCATTTACAAAGTATTTTACGTTGATGTTGAATTCAGGTGTCTGGATTGTTTATAAACTTCAGTATAATGGTGAATATTTGTATTGACTTCATCATTTCTTTCTCTTGTCTGATATACAGCGTAATCAAGCAATAAGAAAAAAAAAGTAGAGTGTGAAATGCTCCCCGTTACACGTCCGCAGAAAGAGTTAAAATTGATACTTCGTGTATAAATTAGACTGCCACAAGTGATTTATAAGGATAAAGTAAAGATATACTGTGTTAATCTACAAGAGTAGTATGTCCTCTAATGAATCTTGCTGAAGGATAATTTGTATAGATTGCAATAAAGAGTGTAAAATATATTCATATGTATGGGTAAGATGAAGTTCTCGTGAAATAATCACAACGTATATAAATAAGAGTAAGACTTGCCCCCAGCACTTTATACATACAATACGATACGATTAATTTATTCATATAACAAAAAGTTCACAACAAAATTGTTTATCACTTGTGCAGATGTAATCTGTGTGCAACTTTTGGAAATGTTATGTGACCGTCACGTGATCACCGAAGTCATGTGACATCACAACAAGAGGCCCATGGGCCACATCGCTCACCTGAGTAACTTTGGCCATGCTGTTCCTTACCAGATTTCCCCTTGAAATACCTATTGTGGCCCTGCCCTACCCCCGGGGGTCCTGATTTGAACAATTAGAATCTACACTACCCCAGGATGCTTCCACATCAGTTTCAGCTTTTCTGGCCCAGTAGTTCTTGAGAAGAAGATTTTTAAAGATTTTCCCTATATATTTCAATGTAAAACTTGGATTCCCTATTGTGGCCCCGCCTTACCCCTGGGGGTCATGATTTGAACAATTTAGAATCTACATTACCCCAGGATGATTCCACATAAGTATCAGCTTTTCTGGCCCAGTGGTTCTTGAGAAGAAGATTTTTAAAGATTTTTCCTATGTATTTCAATGTAAAACTTGGATTCCCTATTGTGGCCCTGCACTACCCCCGGGGTCATGATTTTAACAATTTAGAATTTACACTACCCCAGGATGCTTCCACATAAGTTTCAGCTTTTCTGGCCCAGTGGTTCTTGAGAAGAAGATTTTTAAAAAGATTTTTCCTATATATTTCAATGTAAAACTTGGATTCCCTATTGTGGCCCCGCCCTACCCCTGGGGGTCATGATTTTAACAATTTATAATCTACACTATCCCAAGATGCTTCCATATAAGTTTCACCATTTTTGGCCCAGTGGTTCTTGAGAATAAGATTTTTTAATGACCCCACCCTATTTTGGTCTTTTCTTGATTATCTCCCCTTGTAAGGGGACTTGGTCCTTTATTTTAACAATTTAAACTTTCCTTTAACCAAGAATACTTTGTACCAAGTTTGGTTAAAATTGGCCCAGCGGTTCTTGAGAAGAAGTTGAAAATGTGAAAAGTTTACAGACGGACGGACGGACAGACAGACAGACGGACAGACGGACGGACGACGGACAACGGGTGATCAGAAAAGCTCACTTGAGCTTTCAGCTCAGGTGAGCTAAAAATATGTTATTTTGATACCTGAACATTTGTTTTCTTTACTTAATAAGCCAGAAAACAACAATAATCAAATGAATAAAAACAACTAAGTATTGATTAATTCCTTGTGTATTTGAAAAGCTAATAATTGCTTGGATAATTTGAAATGTTGTTATAGAATTTAGAATAAATATTTGAATATTTAGAATAAATATTTGAATTGAATACTCAAAGCTGGTAGTCGCCGGCGTGGCAGATGTTTCATTTTCTGTGCTATGTGCATCTTGTGCTAACATCTATTCATTCTCATTAATTTCAATTTCTATTTCAATATTTTCAGCTGTAGTTTTGAAAAACTGACTATTCAAATAAGAATTTGGCTGAAAGTCAATTTTCATTATTTCCTCATTTAAAATTTTTAAGTGCGGGATATGTTCAGCTACGTTAAGGAAGGTCTGAGTTAATGGGAAGTTTCATTGTGACGTCATTAAAATTTAACGAACGACAAAAATCTATTTGACCACATGGTGATGCGTAAATAACAACTTGCATTCATTTATTTTAGCAATTATTTACAAAAGCATGTAAAATCACAACATTTGATAACAATACTGCCAAGTAATTAGAAGCAAATCTGGTGTCATAAATGGCGTCACTAACCTTGACTTGACGCAGTACAAGTGATCCAGAGGAGTGGATCCATTGGTTCAATAATTACAAAAATGCTTGAATAAATATAAAACCATCGCCAATGTTTAAATCTTATCAATAAAATTAAAAGGAAATATTTTATTAAAAACAATAATGTAGATTATTAATCATTCTAAGGGCTATGGAGCTGCACAAAGATAGAGAGTGTAAAGAATATTGCTAACACGATAACCATATACCTGATTAACCTAAAAAGTGCAAGGGCATAGACTAGACTGTTTGAGCTGAAATATGGAATATCAATTGCATATATAATGTATAGTTTGAAAAGTGCTGGGAACTGATTCTGATTTGCGTAACATTATTTTTTTTCATGACAGAATTTAAACGAAACGGGAATTTTTAGCTATTATATGCATTTTGGGCAAAATTACGAGTATTTCCGAAACAGCTCAAACAAGCTTCCAGCAATTTTCAGGAAGACGATGTAAATCTTTCTTAATATGTATAAATTGTTTTCCTCAAAAACATGCGTATGCCCGTGCACTAGCGTCTCTTTCTACATTCAGCTGAACAATTCTATTCTTATACCAGTCACGTGACACACAGCTGATACATGCGATGTAACTGGTACTGAGTTTGCCACAAACCTATCCATTATTTTTATCTATATTACCTTTCCTACATGTATACAGTTACTTTGTTACAAAGATTTTTAAAAATAATACGTTTTAAGAATGTAACTAAGATTTTACATTTCCTTCCTTAACATAGCTGAGTGATGGAAGTCTTCCGCGCTTAAAATATTTCCGGATGCATATTGATGCTTCAAGATCTTTACTGCTACAACCGATCCAATGCCCATTGCTTGCAGTTCTTTCTTGTTGGCGAAATTTATTCTAATCATTGTGACCGTTAGCGAGATGATGAAATGATTTCAAATTTACTTTTGTTCTAACTTCAAAGGTCTGAACAATATTGAGAACAATATTTGTTTTCTTTACTTAATAAGCCAGAAAACAACAATAATTAAATGAATGAAAAAACTAATTATTAATTAATTCCCTATGTAAATGAAAAAGCTAATAATTGCTTGGATAATTTGAAATATTGTTATAATATTTTAGAATAAATATTTGAGTTGAATACTCAAAACTGGTAGTCGCCCGCGTAGCGCAGTTGTTAGAGCGTTTGCTCTAGAGTCGAGGAGTAAGGAGTTGATCCTTACGTCACTGGTTTGAATCCCACTGTGGGACGTGGAGACCTGTCCTTTGGATGAGACCGTATAAACCGAGGTCCCGTGTCGCAGTAGGTGCTGGCAAGAAAAAGATCCCTCACTGCTCAATGGCCATGAGTGCCGAGTATAGGTCAAAATTTGCAGCTCTCCACCACCAAGTGGTGGCGTCTCCATTTGAGTGACAAATGAGTAAACAAGATGACGAAAAAATTTCAATAAACAAAAATAATGTACAAAACACTACATGAGTCCAGGTAGAAAATACAAGCTAAGAATAAACAACACAACAGGTAAGGAATTTCTGGACTGGGACTGAAGACTCAGTGATGATAATACGGGGCATCACGTGACATGCCCAGTATGCGGGTAGACCAGGGTTAGACGTCAAAACAGTAGGGAGAATGTGAAATATGTAAATAAGGCATTTTCACTACAAACAGTTATTACCAATCGACAACTATCAATACATTAACTTTTAACGAAATAGTTTATAAAACCATGTTTTTATTTTATCACAGGTCATCTTTGCTTCTTGGATCCAATGGAATGTAACAGTCATAACTAGAACAAGTCACAAATGCGACCTTCTACAAATTTTCTGATTTCATCCAGTTCCATGTATCGACATTCTTTATTCAGTTCACAGAAATGAATAGTGTAAGTCATTGAAATGTTTAAGAAGGTCCAGTACACACCTATTCCTTAAGAATTCAGAATCATAGGGAAATATTTTCAACAGGATCCTAGTGCGGAAATATATCACAAGGCTTGGAAGGCTTCCTCAAGGCAAGGTATGAAGTAAGGATGGCTCGCATTGGTGATGGGTATGGTTCAAATGATTTTTCTACACCATTTTGTTCTTGAGAGAGTATGGTGCCTAACCCACTGTTGGAGGCATCAGGACATTTTGATTGGGCAGTCTCCCTTAACTGGGATTGTATCATCACTTTCAGATACAAGTTTGATAGAAACTGGGGTACTTTGGGACTTTTCCTTGATATCTAAATTTTCAAGGAATTGGGTATTGACAATGATCATACTAGCACCCGTATCTACTAGTATATTTGTTTGTTTATTTCCAATTTTCCCAATAAGATAAATTCCATCATTTCCCCGTTTTATATATCTCCCACTAAAATTTCTTTTGATGTAGGTGTATTACACAAAGGGATTTCTTTCTCAGATTTTACTTCTGTTTCATTTTCAATATTTGGTTTGGGGTTTAGTGGGAGAGGTTGAGCCATATTTTATGGCGAGTGTTGGGGCCTGTCCTTGAACCTGTCGACTTCCGATCCCCTGAATTTGACACTGGGTAGTCTCCCTGTCTTGAGGTCGATAAAGACTTTGTCTGGGATTCTTGAGGTAATTATTCCCACTGTTAGAATTTCTATTGTTAGGTGAACTCTGGGGTCTGGGTCTGTTGTTTAGGTAGTTGGGTCTGACTGAGTTTTGTTAAGATCCCTAATTTGAATAATGCACATAGGGTTTTTTTTTTTTTTTTTTTTTTTTTTTTTCAAAATTATAGATATAAGCTTTTGAGCATTTTCACTAGGGCTTTGATTTTTCGGGCAAGGGATTGTAGGTCATCCGGCAAGTTTTGATTATCTTGCTTTAATGAGAAAATGGAGTCAGTTTCATAAATAGTATTGACAGATTTAATTCTTTGGGCATCTGCCAATCTATAAGTTTCCAGTCTAATGGCCAGAATTTCTGCTTTATTTATGTCTTTGGGTTTAGCTTCTCTCAACCTTAATCGCACTTCTGGGTCTGGAGGGCATCAATAAATTCGTCAAGGGCTAGAATTCTTATAATGCTTGGGTCAGCTGTTGGGTATGCCTGGCGGGTTAATTTCTTAATAGACTGTGCCAGTTCGGGTTAGGACTTATTTACACCCCTAGTTTTGGTATTCAGTTGGGCATGGAACATTTCCGATCTCTCAATAGAACCATATCTTCTGTTAAGGATTTTTACTGGGGAGTTAAAATCTTGCATTTTATTTTCATTTAGTTCACTCAATAGGGCCTGTGCATCACCCGTAAGGCTGTTGGCAAGGTACAGTGATTTTGTCTTATAATCCCAGCCATGCAAGCCAGCTAGAATTTCAAATTAGACAAGGTACTCATCAAAGTTTTCCGAGCCATCAAACGTTCGGGGTTTTATGCATGGTTATATGGGTTTTGGGTATAAATGGGGAAGGCATTCTGTTTTCCTTCCTGTTTATTTCAGGTAAGGGGGGATAATGGGTACCCAATAGAGTGCTTGGGTTATATTCCCTTTGACCATACACTGGGTCTGAATGAATATGGGCATGGAAATCATCATATGAATTGACTGGGTGAATGGGTCTGGATGTTGGGGCAGTGGGAGTATGATGATTGTTTCTCCTGTCATAAGTTGAGTTTTCAAATTTTCCTTCTAAATGATCAACATGATCTCTCAATTCATGATATTCATGTCTCATGTCCATAACTGTTAACATTTTGCATCATAGACATTAACATATCATATTGATTATCCTTTGCAGGAGGTGCTGAATCTGATGCCACTGGGGAAGATAGGAGATTGGAAGTGGGTAAATTATCCCGCTGATCTTACACAACATTGGGTGAAGATGGGTGTGATTTGAAAGTGACTTCAAAATGTTCTTCATTTTCCATAGCAAATATTGGGTACAAAAACATGGGGCAAATAAAGATGTAAAAATATAGAAATTCTTTTGTTTTTATACTAGAAAAATTTTGGTAAACAGATATAAGCAAATGAATATCCAACTTCTGACACCAGTTGTAACGTTACTCGATATTTGATGTTATAAAAATTTTGTTGGTCCTCTTATTCCTGATATTTATAGATATTTGTTTATATTAAAAAATGAATTCATTAAAACAATAAAATAACCAGAAGTCTCTGACGAGACAGTAGCTCTACTGGTTGTACTTATAGAGGAAGATAAAAGTAGCACTTGGACTTGAAACTTTGCAACAGCAATAAATAGAAAAATGATCCTTGGTTTAGTCTCTTTTTGTGGCAAGATTTATGCAATCAGACTAATACTGTAGGAGGAGTAGCCTTTTAAAACAATTTTACAGAAATTTGGATTTTAGTAACCATGACGACATCATTCATCAAAATCAAAAAACAATAACGACAGTTATGTTTCTCATCAGTGTAGTCTACTTGCATGCCAAGTTATACTGAAATCAGACAAAAAGTGTAGGGGGAGTAGTATTTTGAAAGTATTTCACAAAAATTACTATTTCTAGTAACCATGGCAAGACTGTTCATCGAAATCCAAAACTGGTATATGTATAGAGAATTATGTATCTAAGTGTAGTCTACTTATACTTAAGTTATACTGAAATCAGACCAAAGATGTAGGAGGACTAGCATTTTGAATGTATTTCCAAGAAATCTCTATTTTTAGTAACCATGGCAACACCGTTCATTGAAATCAAAATCGATATATAGAATTTTGTATCTTATTATAGTCTACTTGTGTACAAAGTTATATTGAAATCAGATCAAAACTGTAGGAGAGGTAGCGTTTTGAAAGTTTTTCACAGAAATTTCTATTTTTAGTAACCATGGCAACACCGTTCATTGAAATCAAAAACCAATAAAAAGAATTGTGTATCTAAGTATAGTCTACTTGTGTGCAAAGTTGTATTGATATCAGACCAAAACTGTAGGAGAAGTAGCGTTTTGAAAGTATTTCCCAGAAATCTCTATTTTTAGTAACCAAGGCAACACCGTTCATTGAAATCAAAATCCGATATACAGAATTATGTATCTTAGTGTAGTCTACTTACGTGCCAAGTTATTTTGAAATCAGGCCAAAACTGTAGGAGGACTAGCGTTTTGAAAAATTGTTTACAGACGGACAGACAGACTGACGGACGGACGACGGACACCTTACTATCGCATAAGCTCTTCTGGTCTCTGACCAGTAGAGTTAATAATTTATGATTATAAATACAATCACTAGAAATAATTATGGATAAATGGACCAGGACATATAAATAACAATAATCAATTTGAATGTGTCACCCATAGATCAATGTACCCATTAGAAATATAAGGGTGACATCAGATTCTTACCCAGTTAGTGTAAATGAGTGAGTTAGGAATCTTTACCATGCGTTGGGGAGTCTCAGTCCGGGTGTTAATATGGCTGAGCAACGTTCAAAACTGAAGAGGACGTTCAAAACGTCGCCTTTATATACCTTTTGTACACCGGTGCGAGTTACATCACGCGCGAATAACAAGCGGTATCCCTTGTATATAAGTATTTGCGCGATCGCGGCGATGATTGGTAAGTTACAACTTTTGCACCAAGTAAAGGCTTTAGCATTACAAAGGCAGGAAAAGGGATGAGTTTTTGTTTTGTAATTGTTTTGGAGACGATGCCAAGTTTATTTTGGGTATGTCAGTTAAATAACAATAGTCAGTTGCCCTTTTGTTATTACGAGACGGCTGATCTATAGAGGAAATTCGGGTTCGTACAACACAACCAGATGATATTCATGAAATAAATATACAAGATGAAATATAAACATACATTAATAATATACAAAAGTTGGTGATATTCCTAAGATATCTTCATATAAAATTATGACATATTGCTATAATATTTAGGGCATAAATGTGGGTGATCCAATCTTTGTGGGTTGTTCTACTAAGGGGAAAATCTGTAACAATTTTTTTTTCATTTTCCTTGATAAAGTACAAAAAAATCATATATAATAATTAACAGCTAATATCAATCTTTTTTTTTTTTTTGCTGAAACCGCGTTTCAAAAGATATGTTTCAAACACTCATTAAATAAAATTTTGGTGTAGCATTCCACATTAACTTTAGTACATGCATTCGAAAACTGATTCAACTAATTATTAGTTTGATCATACATGTAGATTTTATTATGTAGATTTTGTGAATCCCTTTAAGATAGCACAGAATAAATAAAATCATCAGGAACCGTTACTTAAAATTTTTACCTGCAATAATTTCAAATGTATGTGTAAATGAATATCGGATAGGAATAACATTCTATTATGACTTAAAAAAATATAAGAATTTAAATTTACCACTTGCATCTCCTTGGAATCCTAGACACTCATAAAAAGTTCCAGCATTAAAATTCTGTTTATAATATGCATTAATTGTAACTGCTTCTCCGCGTATAACCTCGAGTGGACTCAATCCATGTCTAGATGTGCAAGAAAAAAGGTATTCTTTCACCTGAATCGCCGTTGCACAGGTTTGAAGAATGGGTCCCTTCTTCACTATAAAAATAGATCCAGAGAACGCTGGGACAAGTGTACATGTACATGGACTGTTGATTTCATGAAAGTCTATGTAAATCATCGTCCCATTTCTCACGGATCCATCACATCTTGTTATGGCATCATTGACCTCTAAAAAAACATACAAACGCTTGCTCATCAAATAAGAAAAAAAAAAACAAAACTGATATTTGTTTTCAAAAGCAAGGAAGGCACACTTACCAGTTGTTGGACATTGTCCTGGAAAATAAAGAATAGAAATATTTCAAAATTGAATTTAAAGTACATGTATAATATATATATATATATATATATATATATATATATATATATATATATATATATATATATATATATATATATATATATATATATATATATATATATATATAAAGCACTAAAAACCAACAACACTGTATATCCTAAGTGTCGGATCTACTAAGTAGATACAAGGTCACTGATGGAAATTTATATAAGGCACTAAAAATGACCCAACGACACGAACAATAATAATTTTTATTGTTCGTGTCGTTGGTCATTTTTAGTGCTTTATATATATATATATATATATATATATATATATATATATATATATATATATATATATATATATATATATATATATATGATTTCATACTATATTATATATATTTGAGGTTGATCAGAACAAAAGAAAAGTCGTTATTACGGAATAAATAAGTCAAAATAACGATATAATGAATTTCGATGCAGTATATATGTACATGTATGTCAGATAATTTCTATTCAATGTATTGAATGTTCATTCATAAAACTTTTAATACTGAATTTCCTTTGTAATTTTTTTAACATTCATATTTGATTGATTGATTTATTTTTTAAATACAAGCATTATCTGCCCTTTTTACTACATGTCATGTAAAACGTTCATATATTTCAAATTTAGTTTTTATCATCAAGCTTTTAATCATCTGTACTTAGTTCTCATGTATTCAATGAATAGTCGCGTTTCCTATTTGATGCTTTTTTATACATGAAAAAAAAAAAAAAAAAACAAAAACAAAAAAAAAAAAAAACAAAAAAAAAAAAACATGTTCTTACAAGAGACGTTCTTTACCACCTGCTTGTTTCTTTGATTGAAGGTTTCGATGAGACTTAATTCTATACATGTATAATGTCTAAGAAAAAAAGAAAAGAATTTGCTTACCTTTGACAATAGGAATACAAAATATAGCCGTGAAAATAGTTTTAAAATTCATGTCTATCATTCTTAAAACCAGGAAGAAGACAAACCTGAAATAATAAAACACAGTACCGGTTTTAGTTAAAAATAGAATTAAAGTTTGTTTTTATTGGGAGGCATTCATGCGGTATCACCAGGATCGGTATTATTTAGTTTAGGTCTGAAATTTTAAACAGATATACGCACACTTTACTATTTAATCAAGCTTTAAACAAAGTTCTCCATATACGATTTTTAAAGATAATCTTTTTGAGAGGATTTTTGTGTCTTTATTTTAATCTTAAATGCATTTATTACCACGTCCTCTCTCTCTCTCTCTCTCTGTGTGTGTGTATTCTTGATCTCTTTTCTACAAAAATATATTAATGTGACACTTTTCTTTTCTACGCAGCTGTGCATTCATTGAGTTTTGATCTGTCATTTTTAAACATGATTACACCGTGTGACCGAAGAATTTGCAAGTGTCATTCTGGACCCGACCCGTTCAATTGTGTTATTTAAAAGGCTTACGGTGACCAGTGCAAACTGTTAAGGCATGTAAAATATTATAAATATTACCGAGGAAAAAGAAGAAGACGTACCATTGGCAGCGGGAATTAAAAACACGACATACATATAACCAAATAACTCCTGTCTACCATTCTTCAAAATATGACTTACAAAATACAGTACCAGTTTTGATTGTTAAAAATAGAATTAAAGGATACATGTATTTTGATTCAAAATCACCCTTGCATCACATTTAACCAGGTAGGTGACATTTAGTCAATTTGACGGTGTATTAAACAGCTCAATATTTTTTCATTTAAACAAACTTGTGTGCAAAGGCGTATCTGGCGTGTGATCTGAGAAAAGCATGTGTACGAAACTGTCAAGATATGGTTGCCTGACTACAGCTGAATAGACTTTACAAAACTTGCGCGCATAGACAATGTTACATTTAGTTTTAAAGACCTTATTAAAGTCATATATGGCGTATTTTTGATAAGTTCATACTAACATAAATGAAAAAGGTCTTTCTATTTGTTTTATTACTTCACATAAAGATAGGACTTTCCTGTAAATTACAAAATTTAAACAAGATGCTGTCATGAGACAGTAATACCCGCACTAAGGTGTTTGCCTCTAAATGCGCACTCCTTCATATTGGGCTTACCATGGAAAAAGTCAAAATAATTCTATAATTTACACAGTACATGTACATGTATTCGTCAATTCGAGCATAAAATGCTCAGGTGACCATGTGACCTATGAGCCTCTTATTGGTATTTCCTTTACTTAATTCATTACCTAACAGAATTTAATTAATGTTGTAAATTAGGTTTTGATAAAAGGGGGATATAAATTTTTGGCCCATAATTGGAACTTTTTAAATTTATTTTCTGAACAACAAATAATATTATTTTAGTAATAGCGTTTTTGATGAATTTATCAAAATGTGCAATTTTTTTTCAGTATTTGATTAGGCAAAAACCTCCTTGAAAAGCCATACCCAATCAATTTTGTCCCCCCCCTCCCCACAACACACACACACACACACACACACACACAAATTGCCTGTTTTTGGAAATAGGTCTAGATGGCAAAGTTACGTGAAAGCATCGTTTGTTATGATAATTGAAAATGTGTTCTTGTACTGTACATGTGTGTGAAGACCTTTTTGAAAATTTCTACATCACATTGGGATTGCGTCACCCTACTAGTGCTAGTTTTACCATTATCATTTTAATATTGCACAAGGTGCAGCGTGGTGTAAACATCATTACATGTATAACAGTAGAAATTAATTCATTTGACTGCCGTCATGAGAAAAGGGCTCTTAAGTTCAAAATTTCACAAAATGACTTTTTGGTAAATTTTGATAGTCTGACTCTTTCTGAATGCAAGAATACATTACATTTAAAAATATATTATTTTTTCACTATTTTATGATCATTTTAGTAAGGCGCATCAAAACAACGTTGACTTTATTCCTTGAAGACGTAATGACGTCGCGAGCGTAAAATTCGGTTTTAAATTATTCAAATAAACTTAATAATAGGTATGAACTCTAGACGATATTTGATTTCTTCTTCCAAGTTACTAGTTTGTCAATATAAACCCTGAAGTTGCCTTTGTTCTAACATGTTTATAATTCTAGAGGCAGATCCAGTTACAAGTATTTCGAAAAAAGGAGGGGGGGGGGCAGCCTAGACAGGCTCTAGAAACGGACTATGTTCATTCGAAAATAAAATACACGTACTGTACAATTCCATTCTAGGCATTCTATTCTAGCTCAATTAAAAGAATACATGTGGTAGTATCAGATACACGGCTTCCTACTAGCTTGGGCTAGTGGGTTAACCCTTTAGCTGAATCGGTAGAGCACTGGACTGGCAAGCCAGAGGCTTTACAGCATTTCATTTATTGAATAAATCCACATGGAATTATTCACATCAATCTGTGTTTATTGAGTTATTTATAGATGTATGACATCACAGTGGTCATTTAAACCCCTGTCCCTTTTCTATATATACATGTATCTTGTGTAGTGTCCAGGCCAACTTGGATTTCATTGGTTGGTTAGTTTCCCTCTCTTTTGGTTTTACTTAGTTAATTACTTTTGTTTGAGATCTTGGTCTGAGCAGACATATTTGGTTTCTTTATATTTATTTGTGTATGTTGACTGATTTATGACAATGACCAAGACAGGACAGAATATCACTGAATACAGTACAGCTGTGTTCAGCTTTGTATATATTGGAGTTATGCTCTATATCACATATAGGTATGATGTATATATTTTGAATATTGTCTATATAATTATATTATTCTGGAAGAGTTCAGTATAATTTGATCTCATTGTTTTATCTATATATTCCAGAGTGTTTATACTTTGTACATATTATTGATTAAGAAAGGTATAACTCTTAATGTTTTATCTATGAGCACAATTAAAGGGAAATAACTCTTCATTTGACCGTGCTATCTGGTAAGTGATCTACATGTATGTTTTGTTATAAACTATTTATGATTGTTTATATATATTTCAGAGCTGTGATAATACTGATAATACTGAGAAAGAATATACTTATTAACAACGACAGCATGGCGTTTGTCTTTATTATTCCATAAACGAACCCTATTTCATACATATATCCCTATTTCATACATATATCCCTATTTCATACATATATCATAACCGGGTCAACCTCATTCCGGACTCCAGCCTAATTGTTAACTCAACCACTGAAGTTTGAGGAGGCAGAGTCCCGAATGACATTAGGCCGATCATGCATTTTGTTTGTATAACCCGGGATCTTTGGCTTTGCAAGTGAGAGGACACACCAAGTGGAATAACTCTTATAATCCTTGAGCTTGGTCGGAGTGACCCAAGTCAACTTTTTATTTCTGCGAAATGACCCTGGAATATTACAATTCCAATTTCCCTCAAGATCTGAGGACCTTCCCTCACCAGAGCGGCTCACAGGTGTTAAGGAGTGGCACTGTTACCCAACCTGTATAAAATGCAAGCAGAGACAGACAAAATCCAGTTTCTGACTTTTATTAAATTAAACAATCCATTTTTTCTATTAATGATTACAAGAAATAATTTTACACAAGATACTAAACATTATAATAAACATTACTACTTATAATCTAAATATTTTAACCTGTAAATAAAATTAGCCATCTGAAAATTTTACGTATGTTTTATAAAAACGCGCAAGTCTACAAAAGGATCTCACCTGTATAAAGTGCAAGCAGAGACGGACACAATCCAGTTTCTGACTGAACGACGTCTGCCCGTCCGCTCATTTTATACCAGGTGTACCCTTGTAGTTTTACATCTCCATATTTGTAACTCCCTCGAAATTTGCCATAATTACTTTAAATTTTAATTTGAATTTCAATTACCATTATTCTGTCCTCCAACACTCTTTAATTTCCTAATGCACTTTAAAAATCATTTTCTATCTTTTGCATAATCTTTAAATATTCTTTGTTGTAGCTAATTTATACCAACAACTGACCTCTGGTCACCTCAATACTATTGGCTGCTCTTTTCTCCTTAACAAATACATCTTTTGATAAACAAGAAACAAACCGCATTCCAATTTAATTGCATCATTTTATTAGAACCGTACAGGCTAAAAGGTCAAACCCTTGTGACCAGCTTCTATGTTTATTTTTATTTTCAGAGCTTTGCATCTGTTATCTCTCTCAGCCGAATAGTGCAAATACACCAAAATATGTTACGTTCTTATTTTATGCAATTTTTTTAAAGCATTTGTACATTAAAATAAAAAAAAAAATCTACACAGTTCTGTAGTAAGGGAAGATCCAACCCAAACAAAACCTCGCGTATTCTCTGTATCAGAGATGAATTCTAATGGACAAAATATCACGCCTTGATATGTAAAATTGTTTCAAAAAAGTTTTATCCGTAGTACGTGAAAATCATATATTAAAATATTTGTTTTCTATTTAAATTCCAAGCGCATTTTCTTTTGTATACACTGAAAAAAAAAAATTCATTGTTCATACAATTTTGTTTCTGCGCCTGCCTTACTTATGGAGTAGAAACAGAAAATAGAGGCACACAATTAGGTCTTAGGATTGTCTCATAAAAGTTTAGCCCGCATTTGAAAATTGATACGTTTGTCAACTTATTTCTCTTTACAAGTAAATCACATCTTATCAAAAGCTGTTATAAATGCCTCTGTCCTTTATTTTTCACCTTTGCTATCTTTAATCTTTACTGTGAAATTCCAAATATTTTCCTCTTCTCGACGTTACTATCAGCAAATGGTACTTTCTTAAAAGGGCCGCTACTGTAATTTTAAAATGAAGTTTCTGTAATGTTTCTAAATGCGATCATATATTAATTCTTACCTGCCGAACATAGAAAAATAGCCGGCAATCACCTTTAATATTTTAGCTAATAAACAAAGGTGTACGCGTGTGTGTGAGCGTTTTCGATCCATTTTCTGGGGAAAAAGTTAATTTTCAATGTTTTTTTTTTTGGTCTTTTTTAATTTTTTAAAAGAAAATTTGCTCCTTTAAATTCTTTGAATTAAAATGGACACAAATATCGTTTCAAAATCATGGAGAGAGCAATTTTTAGAACAAACTTTTTAAATATGATTGTTTAGATTTATATTATTTTATTCGTATTGTCTAAATAAAAAAATGAATTTTCAAACATTATGCAAATAGGATTCAATACTTTAAGTTATTTAATCATGTGATTTATCAATTATAATACAGTCCATGAAACGTTCTACTTTCCCATTTTTCCGTTCGTTCACCGTGCGTTCACAGTTAGCTCTCCGTTCCTAGTTTTGCGTTCAGCGTTCACCGTGCGCTCGAGTTCACCGTTCACAAAGCGTTCAGCGTTCTCTCTTCGTTCATTCACTTTGCGTTCACTCTGTTTGATAAAACCATGACAGCATATTACATTTCTACATGAGCTCACTTGGATATATCGAGTCGACATTTGAATGGAAGTAACTATTGTTAATTGATAATACATGTACGTAGTCGATATATCGAAATGTCGTGTTGACATCAAAGCAAGTGTTCATACAACTATAAAACTTTTTTTCTGTTATATATATATATATATATATATATATATATATATATATATATATATATATATATATATATATATATATATATATATATATGCCTCCTCTTTCCCTACCTACACATCAAAATTAGACAAACTCACATGTGTGTTGAAAAAATGTTTATTGATCAAAATATGATAATATTCTGATCAAATCAAATCAGAAACTCGTACGAACTTTTAAAATACAGTTCCAGTAAAACAAAATGGATTTCACAATGTAAATATGCAAATTACAGTTCCATTATACAAATTGGATGGTACAGTGTAAATTTGCAAGTGAAGTTACAGTACTGCAAAGGAGGGATTTGTCAATGTAAAGAAACAATTGTAATCAGCAAATATATCACACATAAAATACAAGAAGTAGAATAATACTCAAATTACATGAAAAGAAACAAATGCTCGATATCCACAGACTGCATCACATAATGAATATCTATAAAGCATGTATCAAAAAAGGATAAGTATAGGATAAGTGTATTTACACAAAAATCGACTAGTGGCAGCAGGTGGGGTAAATAGCCCACCAGTTGGGAGGATATATATATATATATATATATATATATATATATATATATATATATATATATATATATATATATATATATATATATATATATATATATATATATATATATATATATTGCTTTTGTTTTTCGTAACAGGTTTTCAGCCTGTGAAGTTATAGTTGACCGGTTGAGATGTAGTAGCACTTATGTGATTGAAAACATAGACACTGGATTTCAACAATAATTGGGAAAAACTTTGATTATCACTTTGATATCCTTCCGCCTTGTGACAAAATATCATTTTTATCCAAAAACTTATTTGCAGTATTTTACATTTGTAAATGTAAAATATGTTTATCCATAAATGTCAATATTTAAGAAACTGAGGTGTAAAATCAGACATTGCAGTTTCTCCAACTCCCATGGATCCGAAATCGTTTTCATACAGGTTATGTCTATTTCAACTACTTGTCATTTAGTTCACTTGTAACATATATGGATGCATGTACATAATTGAACATTTGTTGACAAAATCTTGGTAAAAATAAAGATTATTCTTTTTTATTTCAATGATGAAGCAATTTAAAAGATTTAACACTTTAAGAAAGAATGCCTATTTCAGATTTCCTTCTTCAGAATTGCTCGAGTCCACAAGCAACTGTATTACTTATTTAGATAAAAAGAGTTTATTAGTAAATAAAAATCTAATAAGTCTTTGATTTTTTTTCGTTCGATTATCATTTCAATAAAAGGTTTGAAGTCAAAAGTTGTAGATGCTTCCAGGTAATCTAAAATTGTAAAAAAATAATCATTTATCAATCATATTACAAATGGATGTACAGTGAAACTTGTCAAAACCGGATGTTGTGTATTCGGAAAACTTGCCTATTATGACGTACATGTAAGCTTTAAGTCCCTTTTAGTTAATTTAATTGCTTGAATGTTGTTTTATTCGGAGTGTTGTCTAAACTGGCCAATTTCTTTGAAATCAGTGGCATCTGAATCAGACAATTTTTATTGTATTTTCAATTCTCTATTTTCATTTGTAAGAGAGGAAAAAGTTCTTACAAATTCAAATAAAATGTATTATGGTACTGTATATTTTTATTTTTCTACTTGGCATTCATAATTTTTAGGGTCATAAATTTGTTAAGGTTAAAAAGGAAAAAAAAAGTTTGGTAAAATGAACGTAATCTTTTTGAAATCTTGTTGTCTTTTTTAGTCCTCTAGTATTATTCTTACATATATCTTTTAGTCACACAAACAAAAATAGTGTTTATATAACACTTTTTCTCTCTTAACTTTATTTTACCGAGAAAGGAATTGACTCACTTAATATAACTAATATTATTAAACAGAAAATGACCCGGCCAGTCTTTCATTCCATCATATTTCAAGTTGAAGTCCACACCTTGTATTTCCTAAAAGAATACAATTGTCAATTGCATTGACTCTTGCTTCCAAACTTCTTAATTAATGAAGGGGCTTCTGTATCAAACATCTGAAGCATAATCCTCCAAGGTGTTTATGTTCTTCTTCACCCTACAACTGTAGTTCTGTTGGACACGTCATTAGTAAATATAGTTAATAACATGGACCCTAAATCACTTATTTTAATATGATCAAATTTAGGATACCGCTATTTTTTATATGGCGTCTTAGTTTCATAAAATATATCTATATAATTTTTTGAGATCAAGTTTTTAAATTCCCAAATTGCTCCTCGTTAAAAGCAGACCAAGTTTTTTTTTTTTTTTTTATGAAGCTGAATTTCTTCAAAAACATAGGCGAACATAGAACAAACTTCTAGAAACATAGAAGATAGGCGCCAAACAAAGGAGTTTATGAAAGCATTGTGCCGGATTTTTATACCCTTCAAAGATCAAGATAGGTATGACCCCCTTTTGGCCTCTGGTTTGTCTTTAAGAATGATACAACAGATTACCAATATAAACACATTGTCACCCCTCCCATAAAATGAGAATCGTTTCTAAGTTATGGGATACACAGAGGTCACAGGAAGGTCAGAAAATATGTCAATATCTGAATTTTCTCATTTTTATGCAATTTTTCATCACTTTTATAGCATATCGTGTTTCAGAAAACGTAGAGCACAAGCTTGCCTTTCTACCATATTTATATATTTCATACACTAGATGCTTCTTGTGTATAAAAATGTCAGCTGCAAGCTTGTGCTTCATGTTTCCCGAAGTGTAAAGTATCTTACATTTTACGAAATTCCACCAGAATTGAGGAAATTCGGAAAATGTCGCACTTCTGCATCCTCTTTCGCCTTCGTGTGAGCTTTGCATCAAAATAGTGCTGGTTTTAAAAAAAACAACATCATTTTAAGATCTTAACTACAAACTATCACAGTTTTAAGTGATTTGATTTTTACATCATATAAGGGGCAAGATTTGGCAGTTACCATACCTTGTTCTTTGTTGTTTAACGTCCCTCTCGAGAATTTTTCACTCATATGGAGACGCCACCACTTGCTGGTGGAGGGCACAAAATATTGCCCTTTACTCGGCACTCAGGGTCATTGAGCACTAAGGGATCTTTTTTGTGTCAGCAATACTGCGACACAGGACCTCCATTTATACGGTCTCATCCGAAGGACTGGTCTCCACGCCCTCAATGGGATTCGAACCCGCAACGTAAGGATCAACTGCTTACTCCGCGACTCTAGAGCAGACGCTCTAGCCACTGCGCCACTCAGGTGACTTTTTGCTGGTATAGGGTCTGTTTAATAGGCAGCTACACATTTCCAGGCGTCTAAAGAAATGGAAAACCCAATAAAAGCTGAATAAGAAAAAAGAAACAGAAAGTTAGTGAAAATTGGAACCTTAAAGGAAAAAAGTCTTTCGCGCATAATTTCGTTAAAAATAAGGGACACATATCTGGGAGATTTTGTAAATGGTTCTATACAAGAAAGAGGCATTTGTATGCAAATGTCACAATTGCCTTCAATTGTGTTGGGTTCTTTTTTAAAAAAAAAAAAACTTTACCAGTCTAGTAAATGGATGACCTTTGCCAATCAAGAAAACAATACTTTATAACAATAACAATTTATTTACAAATGTACAAAAAAATCAAAATGGAACTCGGGCTCCGGTGGTATCGAGGCTTAGGAGACATCAGATGAATGGCGCACAGTAGACATCAGATGAAACACACAAGAAGCTAGTGCAATACCATAATGTCACAGAATGATCACTAACACGTCTCCCAAACGAGGAACCATATTCATATAACATGTCGGCCGGAAGTACCAATCATCACCGGAAGTAGACGTCATCGGATTCAGGAAGTTCTCTCATAACGTAGAATTAACATCAGGGAAGGCTATCTACATCTACTAAAAGGTCACTGGATTGTAGTCACTCACACTCATAAATGCAAAAACAAAAGGCCCAGGTTTCAAATGGTCCACACAGGTACCAGTAATGCATCCCATTTCCACACAGCATGGGAGCCGCCCAATCCACTAAGTATGGGTCATAATTTTACACCGTCCACACAGTTTGGTGTCCAGAACTAATCTGACAAACCTGGCCAAAACCCTGGATACGTGTAACTATTAATATCATCAGACTTGACAAACGAGTTTACCAAGCGATGCCGCAGCTCTTTATGCTACAATTCAGTGACCATCGATGCGTGCAAAGTTAAACACTCCCCAATGTATGGAAGAGCATTTGGAACAATATTTACAATATTGTGACAGCAAAATATAACCAGCCTTATTTCTACATGTACCTTAAACACATATTTTATTGATGCAAAGTAGTTTTTGATACAGTGCTATATAATATTTCAGGGAATTTTTCTGGACCCCCCTTCTAATTAACATTCTTTACAATATCGGCCGTTGCAAGGATATCTAGACCGTGTAATATGCCAATATTGACATTCACTACATAGTTTAATATTTAAAAGAAACAGGTGACATTTGGGATTTAAATGCTGTAAAAATGTTTTATCTCAATCGATATTTTAAAAAAATGTCCCACATGATGAATGTCCTTTGTTTTTTATTAATGAAAAGTCATTCATGCTTGTATGCGACTCTACATCAAAAATATATTGTGTTTATCTTATTAAATCAATTTGTACAGTTGTACACATGAAAGCGTCCTTAATGAAACGACATATAAATTAACGTGAAAGGAATGGAAAATATAATACACACATTTTGTAATGACTGACTCTGGTCTTTGTAGAAATAAAGCTTAAGGACATACGCAACGTAGTTTGTACTTTATTGTCTTTTCCCCTGGAATTGAAGAGTTCCAATACTTAAAGGAACTGTGTGCTAGAATTTTATGTCTATATATGCTGTTGTACACTTCTTCTAAAACAACTTTGGATAAACAAAATATCTAGAATATATGTTCAGTAATATTTGTGCATTTTTCTTTGAATTATACAAGAATTTTCATTAATTGATATCTTTTCAAAACCCCTGGCAATGCATGCTGATTTTTGTCTACGAACATTTGATGGCACTATAATCTTTAATTAAAAATATCTTGAAAAATTATCAGTAGGAAAGGTACGTTGCGTATGTCCTTAATATGAATAATTGATAGATACTTATCCCAGTATCTTGTAAACATATTTTGTGATTGACTACCCATATAATATCGATCAGGTTTCTCATTAAGCTTTTTTACAGTATACATTTTGCTACAGTAAGCTTTTTTTCCCTAAAAAGAAAAGTTCCTAGTGCTTGAATATAATTAAGCTCGATTTTTTTAAATCCTCCTATCTTTACAAAAGTTCTACGAAAAAGAGAGCAGTAATTTTTTGTTGAAAAAAAATGAATAAAATTAATATCAATCAAAAACTTAAATATGATTCCCACAACATTAAGTTTTTCGTTCATATCAAAAGACTGTAATTAATCTTTGAAAGCTAAATAAGTAAATAATGCTCATATACCATGAGTTTTTCTTAGCACAGTAAAGAGGAAGTAAGCTACTCGAACACAGCTTCATACTCTAGCTATAGGCTCAAAAATAAAGGAAATAA
Source organism: Saccostrea echinata (assembly GCF_033153115.1). Lineage (NCBI taxonomy): Eukaryota > Metazoa > Mollusca > Bivalvia > Ostreida > Ostreidae > Saccostrea > Saccostrea echinata. Next base: position 5,309,545 of record NW_026889801.1, on the reverse strand, counting down.
ATATCAAAGATCCTATAACCAATTGCAATCTAACCAATCAGAACACAGCTATCAAAAGTACTATGGAAAGACTGCCAACATGGATGAAACATCTCGCTTAAAAAATAAAAAAAATGTGGAATGTCAACACATGACCTAACTTATAACCAAAAATGATGAAAGGGTTATACGTAAGTAAAAACTGAAAACATAATGTAAATAGAATAGTCATACTGAAATACCAGCAAATACTTGTAATATTATTATAATTACAAAACTATGATTATTAAAATAAAAACCAAACCCACTTTAGTTCTAAGGGAAACACAATTTGAATTTCTTTTCTGTTAAGTTAAAAAGGAAAAAAAAAATATTGCAATAATTTCAATTGTGTTTTCGATGAAATGAAATCTGCTCAAGCTGTATCTATCTTTTAAATCAAATTCCGCATCTTCGCTTATTTATCCGTAAGTAGTTGAAATTGATGACTCTATTGTAAGATAAAAGACATAATTCAGTCTTTCAGTCATAGTCTCACTAACGACCACGGATCCTAAACCGTTGATATACATGCGATTTAAAGCTACGCAGCTATGTTAAGGCTACCCAAAGTATTAAATTGCTTTCAAAACATGCCATTACATTTTCTACTAGGTTTTTATTTCAATATGTAGACTCTGAACGTAAATATTGACAATTTGCAAAAAAGTATCTCTCAGGTACAAATCAAAACATTTGTTTTGATATCACATGACCTGGTTGATCATGTGACTGTCATTAATAATGTTTTAAGTGCATATTACATTTTTTTAATTTAAATTGCGTTTCACAAACAGAATTAGTGTATCCTAGTGTACCTGAGAAATGCTTAGGACGGTCCATAGTATTATAAGTGTACGAAATATTTCAAGAAAATTTCAACTTAGTCACACATTTGAGGGTATTTTTCACATGTCTTCGTAATTTATATGAAATCAAAATGATCATACTTCCATTCCAAGCAAGACTCATTTAAAGAACAGTCTCCTCTTATGAATGTTCACAAAATTTTAAACATTAATCCTTATCTATCACTTGCGCCATCCTGTTATAAGCACACACAAATATATTTTACCTCTAACCACGGTAAACGAGGGCATTTTAAAGTCAAGTTTTTTGCAATATCGTATAATGGAATATGACGTTAAATCACTGCAAACCTAAACAATCATGACAAGGAGAGTGTCACAAAGTTCACATCTTATTTCCAACCACATGTAATGGGTGTAGAAGGTTATTGTAAAATTCAAGTGTCTTGACACATAATTTCAATCTAGAGATATTAAAGTAAAATTGTTATATTCAGCAAAAATTTGACACCCTGAGGCTTAAAACTACAGTCAAGACACTCGAGTTTTACAGGAACCTTCTACACACTTTACATGTGGTCGGAAATAGTGACATTTGCAGCGCAAAATATAACTTTTCTTTTCTAATTGATAATGATTTCATTTACGGATTATATGCGTGTAGCTATCACATTCACTAATCACATTTGGATTTTATTTTTCATAAGAAAATCATCCAGAAAAAAGAATGCCCTGCTCATACACGTAATTAGCATAGGCATCGATGAAGTGTTTTCCCTTTTAAGATTTGTATAGACACAATCACATTTCGCGTGATATCAAAAATAACTCAAAGATGGATATACGGAAAAAGCATAGCTTTTTTTTAATGGATTAGCTTCAAACAAAAGGATCATTAGTAATCTTTATTAATCTGTTTGGCAAATTGTGAAACGTACTTATCACCGTGTTTATGACTTAACTGGTGATTTTATTTCAAAGAATTTTTGGGCAATAAACATACAATACTGGCTTGTGATTTTTTTTTCAGAGATGTATGCTTATTCATTTTGCAGCAGGATGAGAAAATTGTTGGGCCAAGCAAATCTGTAGATATTTTCTAGAGAGAATTCGGAAAGCGGAAATGCATGTATCATCGTGGAAAAGAGCTGATGGTGTCTCTAAATACTCGGCGGTATTGAGCGAGAAACTAAGAAACATGTATATGTTGAGTTTCAAAACTATCACTGTAGTAAAGCAGTTTTCAAAGTTGTCATTTTAGCGTCATAGTGATAACAAAGTCAGTGTTACATGTATCACTATTGGGTCAACTATAGTGTAAATGTTATCATCATACTTAATCAAAGTGTCAAAGTTATAATTATAAAAAAAAAAAAAAAAAAAAAAAAAAAAATCCACTTTTAATACTTTATGTAATATGAATACCATAAAATTGTATATTTCCCTGAAAAAACACTTCTTTTCCCATCGGAGGACTATTCCATGATTCCATTCAGAAACATCTTCGGTTTAGCCAAAGTCGGCATAAAGCATGGGGTAAAGGGAATTCTTAATTTTTCAAAAGAAGCTGGGCCGAGCCCTTTCCTCACACGTGTAAAAAAAATCTTCCAAGAACCACTAGGCCAAAAAGTAAAAAAAAAAAAAAAAAAAAAATGTAAAAACTCTCTGAAGTAGTGTAAATTCTACATTGTAGAAACCATTAGTTGAGTTTTGCCAAAATAGATTATCAAAGTTTTAGATTGGAATATTTAGAGAGTTAATCTAGAAAAATATTACACGCAAGTACTATGAAGTTAAAATTAAAAGGATGCTGGAGTTCCTCACTGAGACCATGTCTTCCAAATTACTTCTATTCTTATGTGGACTCGATATATCTCAGTGAACTGAAAATAAAAGACAGAACATAGTCCGCCACATCATTTTAATAGTTGGATGTTTTATGAAAGGCCAGCTAACAATTTACTGGTATGACAAATGATACCGCTTCAACTTTCCCATCGTCAGCTTTCCTTATTTATGTTCATATTTCGCTGTCACCTGCATATGGTGTATACGTGTCCCAACTATAATTCGATACTCAATAGCATGCTCTGAGTATGATCAGTTTTAAGACTGAGGCAGGCTACTGACAGATAAATTTATACTTCAGGGATATCAACAACCTTGCTTAAATTCAGCATTTGGTAAATTCAACGGTCGTTATAGTGACGTTGTTAACAAATATAACAAATCATTCGGTCATATTTTGCTTTTTTGACTAGGGAATTTCTGTTTACCTGATCAATACTTAAGTCTAACGGCGGGTGTGACCGGTCAAAAGCGGATGCTTACTCCTCCTAGGTACGTAATTCAAACTCTGGAATGACAAATAGCTTGTTTTTCATGCAAATTTGTTTGTTTGTAGACATTTCAACCTTCACCTAGTTCATTCCAACGAACCACTGGACAAGAAAAGATAAAACATTTTGCAGCACGGTTAAGGCAAGAATAAGGAAGCGGGGCCTAATTTATACGGGAAATGCTTACTATGACATCACACAAAAATACAAGTTCTTCAAATTACCACAAAATGAAATGATTTGCTATTTTAAACTGTTGGATAGCTTTAAACTACATCAATACTTACTATTGCATGTATTTTTGTCGTTGGTTAAATCCCTCACAGTAATATATTAACAATTCACTGATCGCAATGCACTTGTCAATGTGACGTCATATCGGAAAATTTGACGCAGTTTGTATGCAGTGAGAGGCGGATCAAGTTATATTTTATACAACGAAAAATTTATTTTGTAATTAAATAAAACATTATTTGCAGATATAAAAAAAAAGGCCATTAACTTGGATGCGATGTCTATTTAATGATTTTATTCATATACTTCCCGTACATTCCCTAGACAAGCGATACTGCCGTATATTTGTATGCAGATTCATTGAAGGGTAATAGAAGGGTCGTAAAAAATCGATATATTGCAAGGGTCTATCCTCAATGGATTATGACAATCTTGTACACATAAACTCAAGAGGTATGAAAATATTTGAAAAGTGCTGCGAACCTGATGAAATCTTGCAAATGAATTAATTATGCATATATTTAATGTATTTTTACCAGCAAAACATTCAACATACGGTCTAACAATTGTGATTGTAGCAGTTAGATAGTAGAATCTATATAGGTTCGCAGCACTTTTTACAAACTACAAAGGGTGTTGAAAATAATTATAAATTAAACTTAGACTTTTAACTTGGTTATGCCCTTGCAATATTGGAATTTATAGATGACCTTAATACTGCAGATATATTTGCTAAAATCACGTGACAAGTCTAAATAAGAAACCTAATTGTCCTCAATATGTAGTTTTCAATCACATTACATTTTTCCGATAATAGTAAAGTACTAAAAAGAATCGCCCAACCTTGTAAAGTACGAGTTTTCTTCCTAAAGAAAAAAATCTCCGATATTTCCATTTGGCACCTTAACTGTACTGCGTTTTGAAAAAATCCAGACATTACATTTTTTTTTATTATTCAATCTTTGCCCCCGTGGATTGGATTGCTCTTTAATATTAGATCATATTTTTATGATAGAATATATTCTATAGGAAAATCTCCCAAAAATTGTTGATGCCATTACCTCATAAGAAAATAAAATTTCAAAAAAGCATGAAAAGGTATTTTTAAGAAGGATTGTGTATCATGTACGTCATTGGTCATTTGCAAAATTATTTTGTAAAAAAACATTCTGATTGTACACACAAGTACTTTTAAGTAGAAAATTAAAAAGATGCCTGAGTTTCTAATTGACAATATCTATGTAGTTTTCGGAGACATTTAGATACATCGACGACGTATTATCGATTAGCAATAATTATTTACATTTATATGTCGACGAGATATATCTCAGTGAGTTTGTAATAAAAGATATGCAGAGCCTGACACATCTGTTTCATATTTGGATATTTCACTAGAAAAAGACGTTAATGATTATCTAACAACAAACTTAAACTTTATGATAAACTTGATGACTTTAACTTTTCAATCGTCAACTTCCCTTACCTTTGCAGCAATATACCCTTCTCACCTGCATACGTGGTTTATATCTCTCAGTTGATTCGATACGCAAGATTATGCTCTACGTATGAACAATTTCTAAAACAAGGTAAGTTATTGACAAACAAGTTGATGAAACAAGAATATCAACAGTCTCGTTTAAAGTCATCATTAAGTTATATGGTCGATACCATGACCTTGTCAACAAATACAATCTATCATTAAGGATAAATAACACAAACTTTTTTTCAGAAATCAGCAATGTTTTTTATAGATTTATATTCAGATGTGTAACCTGAATGGTTTTTGCCATGTAAACTGGGAGAATTTAGTAAGATTTTGTCACAGTGTTAAAAATATGTGCAAAATTTTGTTTAGAATTATATAGAAACCAAAACAAAGTCGCATATTTTAGCACCAAAGAAAACTTACGATTTCTTTATATCGTAGGGATTTATTATTTATGTCATTTCTATTCGAAATCATTCAAAAAATATATATCAATCCAGGCATCACATTTTTGTTAGTGTTCTTAAGTCAAATGCTGACTGACTTTTTTCATACTAATTGTTTGGCCATTATTTACACACTTAATTGTCGGCAGATTTTTCAGTTATTTCCCGATCATGACAAAGAGCACAGGGCGGGTGTGACCGGTCGGCAAGGGGATGCTCACTCCTCCATGGCACCATATCCCACCTCTGATGTCTTAGAGGTCCGTGTTTGCTCTGATCCTGTTTTGTAATGTTTAATGGACTTTGAGCTCGAATACTGTTCGTTTTCTCCACATACAATTTATCATAAAGTCTAATGCTGACTGACGTTTTTCATACTTAGGCCATTATTTACACACTTGTATACGGATTCTCCCGTTATTTCCTGATCATGACAAGGAGCACACGGCGGATGTGACGATTGGAAAGGAATGCTCACTCCTCCATGGCACCTGATCCAACCTCTGATGTTTTTGGAGGCCAATGTTTGCTCTGCTCTCGATTTGTATTGTTTTAATGGACTTTGAAATTTGAATACTGTACTTTACCTCCATATTTCATAAACAAAACAAGTATTCCTTCCTTCTTGACAAGTATCTGTATTATCTTTATATCCCAATAAACTGAATTGATTATTATTTATTATTTTCGAAACTTGCATCTGTTAAACAATATTGGCATGATATTTAAAAAAAAAAATCCTATTTTCAAATACGTTATCATTAATCTTAAGACTTCAATTTTTTTCTAATGTAGTCAAAGTGTATAATATTTAGCTTCATATAACACGAGTGTATGAGATAAAGAGAGATGGTTGCTTTGTTCAATTCTTAAAAAAAAATAATAATATTTAAAGAAACTAGAAATATGTCCATAGGACATGAATGCCCCGCCGAGGGTATATTAGTAATGCAACATTTTAACACAAATTGAGAAAAGTGAGGTCAAGGTCAAAGGAAAGGTCTAGGTGAAAAAATATTGATGCAGTTGAATAGCTTACATCAGTATGTATCAGCATATGAAGTTTGACACTAATTTAAGAAAAGTGAGGTCAAGGTCAAAGGAAAGGTCAAGGTCAAAAATGTTGATGCAGTTGAAAAGGTTACATCAGTATGTATCAGCATATGAAGTTTGACACTGATTTAAGAAAAGTGAGGTCAAGGTCAAAGGAAAGGTCAAGGTCAAAAAATGTTGATGCAGTTGAATAGCTCTCATCAGTATGTATCAGCATATGCAGTTTGATAACACTATCTTGAATGGTATCTTTAAAACTGAGCTAAAACTTATTTCAGAAAAGTGAGGTCAAGGTCAAAGGAAAGGTCAAGGTAAAAAATATTGATGCAGTTGAATAGCTCTCATCATTATGTATCAGCATATGAAGTTTGTTAAAAATATCTTGAATGCTTTCATTAAAACTGAGCTAAACACTAATTTAAGAAAAGTGAGGTCAAAGGTCAAAAGAAAGGTCAAGGTCAAAAAACGTTGATGCAGTTGAATAGCTTACATCAGTATGTATCAACAAATGAAGTTTGATTACATTATCTTGAATGGTATCTTTAAAACTGAGCTAAACACTAATTTAAGAAAAGTGAGGTCAAGGTCAAAAGAAAGGTCAAGGTCAAAAAATGTTGATGCAGTTGAATAGCTTACATCAGTATGCATCAACATATGAAGTTTGATTACACTACCTTGAATGGTATCTTTAAAACTGAGCTGAACACTAATTTAAGAAAAGTGAGGTCAAGGTCAAAGGAAAGGTCAAGGTCAAAAAATGTTGATGCAGTTGCATAGCTCTCATCAATATCTATCAGCATATGAAGTTTGATAAAAATATCTTGAATGGTATCTTTGAAACTGAGCTTTGAACAGAGCTAAACGCAAAGTGTGACGGAAGGACGGAAGGACGGAAGGACAGAAGGACGGAAGGACGGAAGACGGACATGACAAACACTATATGCCCCGGCCATATTCATGGCGGGGCATAAAAAAATACCTCATTTTATTTCTTAAAATATTTTTTATGTGGATTACATGTACTTGTTTCTGAAACGTGTCCGTTTAATAAATCTGCAGATATTGCTTCAAGAAATCAGTACACCCTATTTAGAATCATGTATTAAGATATTCTAATATAGGCATACAAGTTCAATATTGATGTTAACTTATATGTACTATAATTCGAATTTAGAAAGAAATTTAATCCTTATGAATAAATAAACTATCCCAACATATATTTATCCAGGAATATTTTGGAGGTTTTTATTTTAATTTATTTTTTCTCATTAATTTGATGTTACATATGTATACATTTTTTAAATGTTAATACGGAAATAAATAAATATAGATTAAAAATATAATAAAAAGAATGAATCATGTTTCCATTCGTTTTTTTTTTTCAAAATTGCTAATCTTTATACATGTTTTTCGTGCACTTGTTCATGTAGGTACAATTTGTATTTTATATTGGAGATTGCTAATGTGTGTGAGAGTCCATTTGAGGGAGTGCGTGTTTGGTAAGCTACAAAATATTTAAGTTTCTTTATTGTTATCCTCCTTTGAACATCTTATTTTGCTAAACTAGAGGTAGAAGAGTTTCATTTCATTAAATAAAAGAAGTTTAACACAATTCATTTTTTTTATTTTTGATTTATTAATACCCATTTTGATTTTGCTTTCGTTTGTTAATCTTTAACATGAAAAACAAAGGAACACAAATAGAACAAGTCTGAGGAACACAAATAGAACAAGTCTGGGAAGAGGTCACAATGTTATTTTCATGTATGTAAAGAGTGGATAATCTGTCCTCTTCATAATTTTGTACTTCAAGTTTTTGACACCATCTTGCCTCAGCCGTTTCATCCCCGTGCTCTTCAGTTTAAATCTATTTTTAGAAAAAAAACATGACATACATTTGTGTTTTCAATTTTTTTAAGACACTGGATGAACACAGAAGCAGATTAAAAGATACAATGTTTTAGATGTACAGCAGGAATCACAAAATCTTCTCCAGATATTAGGAAGTACCCCTCAGTCTGTTAAGTCACATATTTTAGAATAAATGATGTATATAACTGATGCAATAAAAAAAAAAAAATACTGAATTTAATTCCTCATAGTCGCTTCACTTAGCGTATCACAGGAAAGATAACATAATAAAGGAAAGAAAACATTTGACAGGTATTGCATTTTGCCAAAAAAATATCAGTAAAATACAAAACTATGGTTTTCATATCCAGAAAATCTAAAAGTATTATTTTCCTATCATTTTTATTGTAGATTAAAACTTACAGATAGTTCATAAAACTGCATGCACGATAAATAATAAAAGCTTTTATAACAACAATTATAAAACCAGGCATTGTTTTTTTTAAAACATAGAATGTTTGGAGAATAAATACCTATTGGGATTAGGTGGACTTTGAGCATGTTTAAGCATTGTGTATCTGGAGATGTCTTCCATACTTCTGAAGACCGTCATATGATAAAACTCAAGCCTGTAAAAATGATGATTGGTGGGAGCTTTAATAATTAATTATTTTAAAATGTTCTAGAGATTATTCCCCCTTCACCATGTAAAAACGATCAATAGATTACACATTATATGCTAACTTTTAGTTTCATTATAGAAAATATAGTGTGCATTGACATTACACAGCTAGAATGCTGACCTGTTATACATGTCATCATCTTCCCCTCCCCATCCGCTATATTTGTTGGAAAATCCGTTGACAAATAATATTTGATCTTTCGTCATGGCTGACACCCCACCAAATAATTCAACATATGGTAGTCTACAAAATGGGCCCATGCTAACATCATTTTGAGAAAGTTCTGTACAAATATTTCACAATCATGTTATAGAAAATTTTAAACTTAAAAAAAATACTTTATGAAGATCATAACATGGAAAATTCCAATGTTTTTTACAGTACAGACAGACAAATACGATCTTAGACTCTTCAGTGAGATGTTGACCCGTTTGGTAAGACATTTGACCATTATGACGATTGTTATGTCACAATTAATTAGCATTTAATTTGCTTTCTTTAATCATCTACTGAGGCAGGATCAAACGATAAAGTAAGTAATCAATCTATTTATTATTTTCTGTGAATATCATCTTGCTTTATCCTTACTTGTAGTTGTGTTTGTCTACAGCTACAGACATATGACGTGGCAGATCAGAACAGCGATAAAAATTGTAATCGTTTTCCGGAAGCAGATCCACATCGTGGAAAATATAACAATCGTAATCATATTCCTTACTGGCCTCGAGAAACGCCACATTTAGAAGGAGACCTCTGTTAAACTGTATCTCGTCATCCTGTTAATAGAGTCTTACAATATAAATACACATATTAAGTAGACATATATCAACCTTCAAGGACTTAAAATATGAAAAAAATATATATGAATATAAATTAATAAATAGATGAATTAAAAAATATCTATGCAGGAAACATTTTAGCATATTTGATACATATACTGTATTATTACTTGCGCAGGAATATGCCCTATTTCAACCACTGTTACACAAAGATATAAACACAATATTTCTATTTGGTATTAGGTCATATCAACACATCAAGCATCTTGTTTTTAATTCTGCTTACTAAATCAATGATATAAATTCCATATTCTAATTGCTGCCTCATCAGAAATGGGTGTATATGGTTTATAAATATTTTTAGATGCACGTATCTGTTCCTAAAAGGAATGAGCAGCGCCACCTTTTGGCGTGCTTTGCAGTTTGAAGGACGGAAATGCCCACCACACCTGACAGAGCTGTACTTCTGTAGAGTATCCTCCCAGCTAAATTCATCGCTGATGTCAGGCTTTTTATGACCAACTGGAAATGATTAAATTGCAAAACTATTAACGTAATTATTTATTTTATTTTATTTTTATTATTTTTTTAAAAAAAATTATCGAACGTTTTAATGTGAGTCTTTTTGCTTTGATGCAAACAAAATCTACATTAATATTAATTTACAGCAATATGTTTAAAAAAGGAAACAATTATCCCGTATGCATATAAAGCATTAAATGCAGGGTAAACAACAGAATGATAATAAAATTATACTTTACTCAGATACGGTGAAATTATTGGACATTCTATCTTTGGTTGTGGTTCTGACGTATTGAATAATAAACCTGAAGAGAAAAGAAATATTTTTAGGGATTTCTCCATAATTATACTAGTATACAATAATCATTCTGGTCGCAATATTTTACAACACACACAATATATGATGAACTATAGGAAAAATTTAAGAATGTAACTTCGATTCACATAGAGCATAAAATGTAAAAAAAAAAAAAAAAAAAAAAAAAAAAAAAAAAAAAAAAAAAACAACTTAAGACTGGATTTTAAAACATTTTAACGTTGAACTGTCCCAAACGCTAAATAATAATACGCAGAAAAATGTTAATAAATATAAAGTATCTTTAAAATAATCTCACAATTCTCCACAGTGTTATTAAAGATCTCCTCTTGAATTTTCCGTTCTTTGATAACTAGCATCACGTCACCGTTGTTAGTGTTCTTTTTGGTAACAAAAATAGCAAGAATAAATACTTGGAAGACAACACACCCGAAATAAAATCTTGGTGAAACGAGAAGTCGTTTACAAAATGAAATTTTCTTCCTTTTTGTTAAAGTTATGTTTGAGAGTTCCATGACATATTCTCATCTCAGCTGATTGGAAAATGATTGTAGTTTGTCTTGCGTTAGAAAGTAAAAATCTGAAAAAAGAAGAGTTTAAAATATCTATAACATTATATAATGCTCGTGAACAATCTCAAAATACATTAAATTTGCAACAAGATTCGACAAAATCCTGCATTTGCACATTTATTCATTGATTTTTTTTCCTTTTTATTATCTATTTTATGTTAATGGAAGTATTCATTCCTTGATTAATATTCCTTTTGAGAATCTGTCAATGGTTTATGTAAAGGATCTGCAGTTTTTGGTTTAAGATGAATTTTAGATTCATACGTTGTAACTCAGCTGCTAAAGTGGGTTAATATTCTGATTTTAGTACTATCCTTTATAAAAGATTCTGACATTTCAATGTTTTACATTACAATTATGTTTGTTTTGTTTTGTTTTTTTTTCTTTTTTTTGAATGGAGCATTTTATAGACTGTGTTTTTTTAAAATCTGAATTTAAATCTTGATTTTTTTTTGTATATATTTAAGACCCCTTGCCTGTAACTTCAGCATTTGTATTAAATGCTATAGAAGGGTTTCAATATATAAGCTGTTCACTATATACTGTAGATTCCTAAATATACGCGAGGAATAAATTATCACGTAATTACACGAGAAGCACCACTCGCGAAATAAAATTACTCGCTTTTATTTTTATGGTGCTTTAATGTATGTAAAATCTGTAGATAAATCACCAATTCGTGAATTATAGTTACCGCGATTTGACGCCCTTGGGCCGTTTATATGAATAAGTTAATTTATACTTTTCTGTACTTAAAATGGATAATTTGTTTTATATTATTTTGTATGTTGGAATAATGCAAGACGTTTAAGATTGATTATTTTTCTTGTTTGGCTTGTCCATCTTTGTACAAGTATATGTTTTATATCTGAAGTAATAATTATCAGTACTGCAGTTATAGTAAACAAAGTTATATACGAAGGATGATCAAAAAGTTCGCGACAAGTTCGCGAACTATCTCTATATTTACGAAACCACAACTCAGATCAGAATGAAATTTGGCACACATATAGTCATACACATGTTTTATAAATAGCAGATGTTAAATAATGTTTTGCTCCGTGTTTGTGCCGTCACAATGTGAAAATGACGTCAGTATGTAGGTCACTTCTGACAAAAAATGGTTGACTCAGTCGTACTCAACGAAAGGCTGTAAAGTTTATCGTATATCTCGGAAATTCCTTTGCAGTAGAATATGATAATTTATACAAGGTTTATGAAGAAAAGACTAACCAGAAGTTCAATCATTAATTGGATTGAATGTCTTAGTGAAGGCAGGGAGATGGTTAAAAATGATGTTTATTCTGTTGCCCAGCGAAAGCAAGCCGGTAAAAAGATGTGTCTTTAGTTGAGCAATTTGTTTTGAAAGATCGCCAAGTTACAGTAAGAAAAATAGTTGAATATTTGAGCAAAAATATAATTATTAAATCCCTAAAATATCGTTTACTTTAGACTTTAAACATATGAGATATGTAAAACAGAAGGCTCCCATACTTTATCCACATTGGATAAACGACGCTTTTGAGACAGAGGACTCAGGTTGTGATAGTCACCATGCTAATTCTAGGAAGGGATATCCTTATCCACCCATCATATTGCCGAGATTTGGCCATTTCTGACAGATGGCATGTTCTTCTTAAAAAAAATCACTTGCATGGAAAGAAATATAAGACTCGAAAAATCTCTTAGCTTCTGTGAACAGACAGCTAAGAAAAATGTCACGTTACCGCCTGGATCACGTGATTCGCACATGGGCAGAACAATGGCAGATGTGCATTAAAATCGGAGAGGACTACTTTAAACAATTATGAACACTGAAACCTCATTTTATTTCTTTTAAGGAAGTAATTCAATTAGGTCGCGAACTTTTTGATCACCCCTCGTACAAGAGAATTTTACACAGCTTTAGCATCGCTTCTTTTGCAGGAATTGTTGGCCTAGAATTTGAAGTTCTTCATGACAGGCCTGCGCCTAAATAAAATAATGTTTTGATAGGTTTTGTTCCAAGAATAGATTTTAAATAGGGATTTTGGGGAGCATCACTGTCCTGGATTGAAAAATAAAAACTATTAAATAATACTCGTTTTCAACAAACTAGTCGTATTCGTGTCATTAATTTTCATAGTCCTCTTATCTTAGATGGCTAAACCGCTCATTTTCTTAACCATTGATACTTTTTAGAACCGTGATTTGAATCCACCTCGTGTCATACTGTAAAAGTGTTTTATCGACATTTACCTGGTGTTCACAAAGACTGACAATCTGATTGGCTATTGTATTTATGACGTTTTATAGAATACTTGTTCTAACGGTATTCCAGTGAAGCAAGTAAGATAATTTTCTCCTTTTTGAAAAGATAGGCCTGTCAATATGTAACAATCAAGGTTCACAAGAAAGCTCGAAAGTTAAATTCCATTCAAAGGGAAAAAAAAATATTTTACCATGGCGTGGCACACTTAATCTGGGATGGTTTCTGATTGGGAAAACGACAACTTGTATGTCGACTATTTATCAATTTACAGATTATCAAAAACTCACTTATACTTCGGTGTATCCTGAAAATACAATATGTTTTTAATTGCTATGGTAAAATTAAAAATAATTATTTCAAAGTTAAGGATTATTTCCCTCGTTCATAGCTCTGATCATACGATATATTTGGCTACAGTCTTTTGCACCTCACACCCCGCACCCCCCCCCCCTCCCTTTTCAACTCTTCCATTTTTTTAATTACATATTTCGGATTTCCAAAGTTTTGGCATGAGCATCACTGAAGAGTGCATCAGGTGCATCAAAATTGGTACCGCATAAGATTAACATTATAACCACTTGGTAAAGGCTTCTGCTGGTGGACTGTGAGTCCCCGAGGATATCTACAGCCGAGTACCTAAGAACTTCAGTACTAGCCTGAAAATACGGATATGTTTTTAATTGTTGAGGTAAAGTTTTATTATTTTTTAAATTAAGGATTATTTCCCTCATTCATAGCTTTGATCCTACGATTGATTTGGTTACAGTCCTTTGCACCCCCCCCCTCCTCTTTTCAACTGTTCATTGTTTTATTTACATATTTCGGATTTACAACGTTCTGGCATGAACATCACTGAGAAGACAAATTTTGTCGAAATGCACATTTGGTGCATCAATATTGGTACCGCATAAGATTAACATAATGACCACTTGGTAGAGGCCTCTGCTGGTGGACTGTTAGTCCCTGAGGGTCTCTTCAGCCAAGTAGCTAATTACTTCGGTACTAGCTTGAAAATACGGATATGTTTGTAATTGTTGTGGTAACATTCAAAATTTTATTTCAAAATTAAGGATTACTTCCCTCATTCATAGCTCTGATCCTACGATGTATTTGGCTATTTTGCACCCTCTCCTTTTTTTGCTTCTCATTCTATTTTTTCTTTTTTTCTTAAATACATATTTCGGATTTCCAACATATTGGCACGAGCAGCACTAAAGAGTAGAGAAAAATCAGTTGTGCTTCGAAACATTCATACTGGTTAGACATTTTGTCTTTGACCTCAGAGTAAATGTTGGGAATTTCTATTATATATCAAAGAATTTTCTCGAAAGAAAATTGATTTATTATATGAAATGAACATTAGTGACGGTACATTTTGTCGTCCTGTTCATATTGTCATCGGCGACAATATGTACCTACCCTCACTGCACATATTTACGTCCATTGGTACATATTGTCGCCGTCTGAAAAGTTACATATGTTCATATTGGCGACATTATGTGTTTCACCTTCACCGTACATATTGTCGCCCCAGAGATACTGTTGCATAAATATTTATTTTGTTGTTTTTTGATAGTTTTGTGAATGTAATTGGTGGTGAATCACACCGACTTGTCTCGTATGCTATTTCATTCAGCATGATTGTGACGGTACATTTTGTCGTCCTGTTCATATTGTCAACGGCGACAATGTGTACCTACCCTCACTGCGCATATTGTCGTCCATCAGAATATGTCGCATGACAATGCACGGAAATTCTCCATATAAACATGACTAATCATTGCTTTGCTGTTTTCTGAGAAGATAAATTTTAAAGAATTTTCCCATATATTCCTATGTAAAACTTTAATCGCCCATTTTGGCCCCACCCTAGGCTCGGTTTGATTTAATGACACCTGAATCTGCGCTACCTGAGGATGCTTCCAAATAAACATCACTAATCACGGACCTACCGTCGTTTCTCATTGGTTGATGTGTTAAGTAAACTATTTATGAAATTTTACCTAAGGACTAAATTGAGAGTATATACCAGTTAAACAAACAGAATTTAACAGAGCCCCCCCTCCCCCCCCCCCCAAAAAAAAAATCAAACCACTGGGCAGGAGGGGGGGGGGCAGTTCTTCATCTGTCTGGTTTTCGAGAAGATTTTTAAAGATGTAATGTATATATTCCTATGTAAAACTTCCATCATCCATTGTGGCCCCGCCTTATCACTGGAGTCATAATTTGAACAAAATTTATTTTGTTTTTGTTTGTTTGTTTTTATTATAATGTCCATCTCGAGAATTTTTCATT
Organism: Saccostrea echinata; assembly: GCF_033153115.1. Classification (NCBI taxonomy): domain Eukaryota; kingdom Metazoa; phylum Mollusca; class Bivalvia; order Ostreida; family Ostreidae; genus Saccostrea; species Saccostrea echinata. The sequence goes on along the minus strand of NW_026889801.1, from coordinate 5,293,891 downwards.
CGTATGTAGTCGTCACACTTGCCGGTGGAGGGCTGCAAATTTAGACCTATACTTGGCACACAGGGATTTTTTTCGTGCCAGATAACGCATCAAAATTCAACGTACGCTACGTAATGAAGCTTTCACATATGTATCATCTCTTCTGACCCAGTAGTTCTTAAAAAGATTTTGCAATAATTTTTTTTCCCTAAATATTCTATGAAAAACTTTGTTTACATTTTTCCCCCGATGGACATGATATGAATAAAGCTGAATCTACACTTCATAATGAAGCTTTCACATATGTTTCAACTTTTTCAGACACAGTGATTCTTTAGAAGATTTTTAAAAAAAATGTCACTAAATTTTCACTGATTTTAATCAACTTCCCTTGAAAGAGGACGTGACCCCTTCATTTGAACAAACCTGAATTCCCTTTATCCACGGATGCTATGTGGCAAATTTGGTTGAAACTGACCCAGTAGTTCATGAGAAGAAGGTGAAAATGTGAAAAACTTACAGACAGAGTGACTGTCAGACAAAATGTGATCAGAAAAGCTCGCCTGAATTTCTAGTTCAGTGATCTAAAAATGTCAGCCCCAACACCAATTATATCGCACATGACTGTATATAAGAATAACGCAAAAAATAATTTCCAAATAATTATTACTACTGAACAAAAAAAAAACTAATACACGTATATAATCTTTTAGTATATTTAATATAATATTTAGTATATATCACAAGAAAGAAGAAAGGCTGATTTATCAGACATCTCAAGAATCACGGTATCTTTGACAAATCATATTGGTGTACATCAATCCTGGACACAATTTTCGGACCAAAATGTTTTCTCCCTACAGAATTACGAGTAATGATGTCTGTCTCCCCTCGACGTGCGTGTGTATGTTTGTCAATCTCAAGTAAATATTCGTAAATATATCGACCAAAATATATGCCGACCTTGACTGCACATATTGTCACTGAAGACAATGTGTGCTGGTTTTTGACTGTACATTTTGTTGTCCATCATGCAAGAGGAAAATAAGGCTCGTCTCGGTACATATTGTCACCGACGACAATATGTACCGATGGACGACAATATGTGCCATAAGGGTAGGTACATATCGTCGCCGACGGCAATATGTACAAAACGCCAATATGTACCGTCACAACATTATCTGATTGCATATTTTATATGACTGGGTATCATGGGTATTATGTTACACAAACTCAAAATATGATTAACTTATAAATTATTTTGTTCATCGAAAAACGAATTTAAAACACGAATAACCCACTTCAACATCATAAAAACAGCATTTTGTTGTTTTGAGTATTTTCTTGAACAAAATACATGTAATAACATTCAATGCTTATAATTCAATTTCGGTGAAAAACATGCCACTTTTCATGTACTTACTCATTATTTAGCTGACTGTGCACAAAACCTGCATGCCAACAGCTCCGTAGAAATATATTCTATTGCTATTGTGTACGATTCTGGATCGGATATGTAGGTTATGAACATCAGCACATGCAAATTTTAAGCGATTGCTACAAAAAGCATAACACATACACTTGCTTAATTTGTGTCTGTGATCAACAGATCAACGGTCAAACGACGAAAATCAAAAAGGAATCATAGAAACTCGATTTAAATCATGAAAAAGACACACTATAAAACCTGGCCTGGCCCTTTTGGCCTGGCCTGGTCTCTAAGTTGGCCTGGCCGCTATTTTGATCTCTAATTTGACTCCAATCCAAATTTTGGCCTGGCCTCAAAAGTTGGCGTGACCTCAAATTTGGCCTCTAAATGTAAGAATTGTTGGTCTTTATTTTGACTACACCCAAAAATGATTTCTTTTTTTCAGAATGTGATTGATTTTGTAGATTATTTATTGGGATTAGTTTTTATAACTTAAAGGAGATAAATAATATATTTCTGTTTCTTTGTAAATGTGCACATTAAAATAATAATGCACTATCACTAATCTGATTTATTTTATTATCTTTTGATCAGTTTCAATTTTGAAGACTATAACACAGAGCTTATAGTTTTACTTTCAACGCAAAAATACCACAATGATTCAATAAATGAAACTTTTATTTTATTTAATTTCCAAGGCAGAATTGATAATATTTTCTCATTAAAAAATTTAGAAGCATGAATTTTAATGATCAAGACAAAAAAAAAATAAGTATAGATAATAATCACTTAGGTAATACTTACCTAAGACCTGAAAAGAATTTAATGAACATATATGTTGTATCATTGATTAACCTTGACTCCCTTTCAAGGACCGTACTGCATTTTTTGTGATCCGATATCCATTTAAAGTATTACTGCGCAGAAACAGAAATTTATCAATTATCTGATTATGCTATTAATTTTAAACTTTGAATTCCATCTCATTTTGAGATTTATCTAAAAAAATTAAACAGAGTAATCAAAAGAGTAAATTAATATAAACATTTTTGGTATCTGAATTAGTTTATCATAGTGGTATGTAAGTTTTTAGAAATTCCTAGGTTCCGTACTTCATATATCAATTTCAAGAGAATGCAGACATAACAGTAACACATCACTCTAGAGTGCAGTGTGTGAAGGTTGATGAATCATTACTTAACCAGTGGAAATTTGTTTACGATATTTGATAGATTTACACATTTACAAATTAACAGAAATATATTATTTATCCGCTTAACTAAGAAAAACTGAAAACCAATAAAATAATTAATAAAAGCAACCAAATTCTGGAAAAAAAATTATTTTGGGATGAGACCAAAATAGGGGATAATAAGTTTTACAGAAGATAAATGTGAGGCCAGGCCAAAATTTGGTTTTGGAACCAAATTAATGGCCATAATAGAGGCCATGCCAATTAGATGCAAGGGAAGGTCAGGTTTTATAGTATGCCCATGAAAAGAACGTAATCATTCCTTTGGGATAATGGTAGTTGATAATTATTTTATTCTCCGTAAGTTTATGTAATGCCTGAAAGCTCAGACGTAGATTTCTATGATGACTAATACAAAAAGTGGCTAGGCCACTGAATTGAAATTATATTAATAGGCAAATGAATAAAAATCCTTTCATAGATATTTATTGGACCAGAGTAATAAATGTAGGGAAAATGGACTTAATATACTCAAAATGTTGGTTTTATAAATTTTGAATAACTTGTAACAGTTTATTTAGTGATAACGTTTACACTATAAGACAGGTACATGTACTATAAAATGAATTTTGAAATATCAAGTCCTACTAAAATTTACGGCTAAAATTAAGTATTGACATATAGGCAAACTTGCTTTAAGGTGGTGTGTTATTTGTAACATCAAATCTGCATGACCAATTACATGTAAGCACTAAAGAAGGTGTGCTTAAATATACGTCATACACGTATATATATAACACGATGAGCTATTTTTGTTGTTAGCTTATTAAATCATAAAATTATTGTGGTACTTAAGCTGGCTTGCTTTAATTTATGATCTTTAAAATATGGACTATATAGCATTAAAGCTGAGGGGGTTAAAAGTGTGTAATGCATATACATGTATTACATGTACCAATTAAACCACTTAAGTCCGCTCCTAAGCCGTTGGAGTCCAACAATATACATGTAGGATTAATATCTTTCAAAATGTGTGTTTAATATGCATCTTCATATTACAATATTGTATATATTCAGCCTAACATAATGTCATTTAAGAAGGGAGAGTCAAATGCATTTCAAAGGAGTTTTCTTGGGATTTTAGACGAGAAATAAAAAAAAATAGTACTTTTATATAGCGGGTTCTAAACATTTCATTAAATCAATTTATCTGTTTTCTAAACATTTCATTAAATCAATTTATCTGTTATTCACAACAATTCTTTAGACATTATAGAGTAGAGATCAGAATTAGATGTTATTTATGGAATTTGAAATTAAGGAGGTTCGATCCTGAGCTTTTGAGCAGATTTTGGTCTGGACGTTTATTTCTAAAATTCTGCATCATTTGTAAGTTCTAACATTAAATCTGGATTCTACAAAGCAAATTAAACTATATCCAGTGAAGAAAACCGCGATTAAATTCCATTCAGATAGGATTAGGCCAGGAACTATAATTTGTGGCGGAAGGTTTTTGAAAAGAAAATGATCATATTTTTCCCTTTTTAAATATAAACAGTACTGTTAAGTTTAGATTCCTATTTTTCCATGCTTGTTGCACACAGATCTGTTTTCTGCAGTGAAATGTTTTATGCTGGTTCTGAAATATCAATTAAATTATTTCTTATGAATTCTTTCATCATATTAAGACAAATATAGTAAATATATTCTGAAAGTTCAGGAAAAAATTGAGCCAATTTTAACATAAAATTAACACTTTTTCAGAAATATCTAAAAATTTACATCATAGACCCCCACTTTTGATTTTCTTTTCTGAATATATAAAATAACTTTGATCAGTTCAAATTCAGTAAAGGTTTAAGACTTCAGAATATTTTTCTTTCTTGTAAAATTTTAATGCCAGAAAAATCATATTTTGTGAGTGCAGAAAGGTCAAATAATTGATTATGCAAAGTAATTTGAAACTTTTTCTTATGTACAATTTTAATGTGTCTTTTTTTTTTTAAATAGACTAATAGTTTATTTTGTCCCAAGATTTATTTGGATAAAAACCTTGGAGGAAAAATGTCGAAGATGTTATTTTTGATTCAGACAAAAATTTCAGTGCAGAAAGGTCACATTCAATGTACTGTAGCTCCAAAAGAAGCATATTGACCCCCATTTTTTTTCCCGATTTTTAATTAAGCTACATGTATGAGTATAGAAACTAAAAATGAACTTGACAAAAAAGTTTAAGACTTTAAATATCAGGATCCAACCTCGTTAAGCCTTTTCATGTTTTAGTTAAACAAACGAGTTCAGTATTAACAAAACCTCTTTTAAAAAATCAATTTTTTCATCATAATTTTATTTTTAACCTCAATAGTGTAAAAAAAAATAAAACGAAACAAGATAGGAGACAGAGCAATAATATTAAGGCAAACATTTTTAAGAATGACATTGCTCCTTTACTGAATTTTAACAATATTCTTTCTTCACTTCAAATTGTCTTATTTCTAAGTGCAACTTAATTTCTTTTCTGACCAAAATTAATAATCATGATAAAAACATTTCATATATTTGCATAAAAAAGAAATTTTCATACTTATAATAATTTTTGAAAAAAAAATAAATAATGGTTCACATTAATATTTCAAACTTTATTATTTATAAGTGAAAAATATTAAGTTTAACAGACTTTTCGTAGGAAACAAGGCATGTGCCATGTACAATTCTCTATGTTGATGCTTTATCATAATATGTATTAAAACTATTTCATGTAACATAGGCAATACAATACTGTCATGTGTGTACCTCTTTCAGCCGATATGGTGTCAGTTCATATAAAGATATCACCATTAAACACTAAAGCTGGCGTGGTTTAAAATCTAACAAATCTAACCGCTATAGCATTTCAATTCAATTTTGCGTGGTAAACATTATGTAATACTATCGCTTATATTGTGTAAGCTTTTACAAGCATACCATTATAATAGCACTTCAGCTGGTGTGGTGTCAGCCCTATACTCGTACCGTTAAGCATTTCATCTTGTCTGGTTTTTAATTTATAAAATTATCAATACTTAGGGCTCAGGGCAGGTGTGACCGGTCAACAGGGGGTTCTTACTCCTCCTATGCAGCTGATCCCACCACTGGAATTTCCAGGGATCAGTGTTTTGTGTCCTTTTTACATATTTGTATTGTTCGTAGATTTTTTTGAGATCGATCACTGTTCGTTATCTTTACCTTTTACATCGTACTTCAGTTTACTATAGTATTAGAGTTGTGGGGGTTAAAATCATGTGATACATTAATTAAACTTAAAGCACTTAATATAATGTGATGTCAGCTTCTTTGATAACACTACCAGTAAAGCATTAAGGTTGGTTTGATCTTCATAGCTGGTATATCCGTAAGTGGTTTTAAAATACATTTATTAGATAGTTAATAAAAGTTAAAATTTAAATCTATATGTTCGCTAGAGGCCCCTAGGTCCATGACTGTTTTATATGCTAGAAAGTTAATAAAACACTCATCAATAAGCTAATAAAAATAAATAATATTTTAAATCTAAATTATGACTAGAAACCTTGTCTTCATGGCTGTTATATCCAGAAGGACGTTAAAACAAAACCCTTTATTATATATTTTATAGAACCAATCAATAATTTAAGTCTAAATTATGGTTTAAAATTCCTGCTTTCATTGCTACTATGTTAATAAACATCTATAAAATCATTACTCAATAAGTTAACATACTGAAGTAACCAATAAATTATATTTATTTTACATCTAGATGCGCTTTGTGGCTTGGCACATGTAACTGGTATGTCTGTTAAAAAGGTTTTTGACATTGGGAACATAATCGTGTTAAGAATATTCTTTGAATTTTTCTGACAAATTTAAGCATATCAAACTTTTTAAGTGCACACTGTCGCAAACAAAACTAAATAAAAGTCGGGCTCTTCATGAAGCTGAATAACTTCCAATATGCAATCCTGAGATGCACACAAAGCTTCCACAGTTATTAGCCTCATCGATCTTCTGCTTATCGCACTGTTACAATTCGTCTGCATGCACATGCATGAGTTCTGGGAACAAAATCTTATCATAGTTGCGGTTGGCATATCATAAAATCTGGCCTGGCTTCATCGAGGTAGCCTCATAATTGGCATGACCCTATTTTTACCTCTAACTTGGCTTCAACCAATTTTTTCCTTATTTTAACATTATTAATCTTATGCTAAAAATACGTGACATTTTCAGATAATTGATAACTTTCTGTTCATGTGCAGTAATTAAACACTGTTCTAAAATACCAAATCATTTAAAGCATAATTTCAACACATGAAGTTCTGCAGCTTGGTTCTCGACAGATATTCAGTATCAAGGTTATAAAGTGATATATTTACTTGACAGCTAAGCCATGCACATATCTTTTATAGATTTTTATACCACGACCTCTTTTTCTAGTAATGGTCAATATGAGAGGTAGTTATAAGCATAATATAACTACTGTGTTGTAAAGAAACATAATAGTACCTGATTACATCCAAATGCATTTTAAAAAAAATGAATTATTTTATTTTTATTTCATTAACAACAGTGAAATACTGTATTTATTTATTGAATAAAACTGATATTCTCTCACAGTATGAAAAATTGTGATAGGATATCAAAGTTAGTAAAATTTTTATTTCTGGCCTGTCATAAAATAGAGATAGTAACCAAACGGTCTTGATAGAGACTGCCAATTTCTTCTCAAAAATATGTTGCTAAAATCCATGTTACAATGTTTTTAATCTCACATTGCTAAGCTATGACGTCTCAATCGATCAACTATGACGCCACAACCTATGACACTGTGTTCAGAAAAAGAGAAAATCAATGAAAATGTAATAAACAGAAAACTCAATATTTTTTAGTTGGATACGGAATTTATTTCTTGATATTTTCAGGACTGCGAAGCACGAGTGGAAATATCAAAAAACCTATCCCACTCGTGAAATAAATTCTATATCCAACCACAAAACATTGAATATCCTCTATTTCTGCTATCATTTGAAAATATTAAAGCAATAAAAAAAAATCACTGACATCAATCATATCCAGAGAAAGAAAATGTGGGCAATTTTTTTAAGGCCAGGCCAGGATAACGGGACTACACCAGGTTTTATAATATGTCATTGCAATTTTCAGATAAAATCTTTGCACAGATGTTAAACCACTATTCAGGAATTATGACACAAATCATAGCTTGAATTCAGTTCATTACCTCCCAGTAAAACAATGATAATATGGTGTGCTCTGTTTCAAAGGGATAAATGTGTTGCTGCATCTAACTTGTGAAGTACATCTGTAACTATATACTGCAAGGACTGGGTAAAACAATTGTTGAAAAGTCTTTCCATGTTATTTATGCACACATTTCTTGGATTCCAAACCAGTCATAAATATACTTAATGCACACTTGTTCTAAATTTACACTGCTATCCTATGTAAGAATATAGACTGAACGTCACAAACACATAAAACGGTCGTAACATCGTTCATAGAACATAATAGAAATTTCGAGAAACACACTTACACATTTGCCAACTACAATAGGTTAGCAAAAATGAACTGGGTTTAACATATTTAAATAGTTCCAGAGTGGTTTGCATACCAAAACTCACAGATTCAATATCACTTTAATCCAAGTCACGTTGTTCTGGATCCATATCATAGTTCATGAATACACACTTATATATATAAGCCGTCACTTGAGTTTATAATGGGTTGAAGGGGTAAGCCGAATGGGAGCTGTCCTTTTAGCATTAAGATCCTAATGAACAATAATTTTCTGCATACACGTAATATTTTGATGATTACATAAGGTTACATTTGCCCTTTTTATGTGTACAAAAAGACATGCGCAGGAGACTTGATCAACATAAAGCAAGAGTGCACATATGCTAGGCACTGCCTGAAGAAAAAAAAAATACAACTGTAAATATTAGGAAGAACCACGTGTTCACAAATTATATGATTGTCAGCTTAAATAACTTTTTTAATAACATAAAGTGTTTACGCAGAGATCTAGATTACAGATGGGCATCACATCAGTAACAATTTATCACACTACAGATAATATCTATGAAAACATCTTATCTTTACATACTATGTGCACTGACTATAGCTCAAACGATATAACTTAATTACTATATGCAGACGGAGCAGAACAAAAATCAATAAGTTTTTTTGGTAAAGACTAAATCAATGCCCTACAGACTCTTACTATATTTATAATGAAGAGTTGCTTTAAGGAACAAGCATCCTCTGTCGATATTATTGTACTCACACTTGGGAGACTGTACACTGATACTTCCGGTTGCATCAATGCACATGTAGCGGAGGTATATTTCGAGATCGTTCGCCTGAATTCTTAAATTGATGGGAGGGGGTGTGTGTGGATTTTTTGTTTATCTCATTCTCACAACACAATACCAATTAGGTACGCTTGGATTTGGTTTCAGTGTGGTGGGATCGGGTGCTACGTTTATATCATTTAACCTTTCGTCCGAAAAAAAAATTGAACTGCATATAAAGAACGTAATCATCAGGAAAAAAATTAATATTTTTACATTATCAATAATTAAAAACTACTTCAAAAATACTTCAGAAAAATGTTGTTTGCATGTTTTAAGATACGTTTAAACCGCAAAATAAATAGATTTTGGTACTGTATCTACTTTCTGCTCTAGTATTATATCCTGGTAATCTTAATTTCACATATTTTTTCCTTGAAAAAAATGCTACTTTCATCCAATTCTAGATAGGAATTTTCATGACAGTAAGTATAAAAAGAAGTATTTGAACTATAAAATCGCATTGCATATTTTTAATGTAAATAAATCAAAAAAAAAAAAAAAAAAAAAAAAAAAAAAAAAAAAAAAAAACCGTAGTGAGACATTAATACCGGTTTTTCATTAAATGTTCAGTGCTATATTTCCCACAATCTGTGCCAAAGAGTATAATTGTACCAACACTTAAAAAGGGAGAAGTAAATGACACAAACAATTATAGGGGTAATTCCTTGGTTAGTGTATGGTTAAACTATTTACTAACAATAGATAAGTACTTCGGTACAAGCTTCAAAATACGGATATACGAAGGTTGTCCGTAAAGTTCGTGGACAACATTGATAATTACTGACAAACATTGATATATATGAAACTATTATTTTCATTAAATTCATGTTTAAGTTTATTTATATCCACGTTTTAATCACAAACAAAGCACAAATAGTTATATTTTTATCAGATACAAAAAAGATACACACTCATACCCGGAGCACTAAAACAAAAATTAAATCCTTGACTTTACTCGACGTCAAAAGCTAAATACATTTAACTTTCCTCAACAAAGTCACCGTTTCACTCAACACATTTCTTATGTCGCTTTTACCAGTCATCAAAAATGTGCACAAACTGTTCTCTGGTTTCATATATGAAATAATATTTAACACTTCCTGTCTCAAATCCTACGAATCATACAACCTCTGTCCGCGTAAAATTGGAAATATGGCAAAGTCACGTTACAAACTTCATAATTTACAGCACTGCAATCTTGGAAAGATGGTCTTCCTTCGCGCATATCATCCTGAGAACTGTCCCTTCCGTCCGAAAATCTTCTGTGCCACTTAAACACTAAAGAATGGATAACTTTACTATGATTTTACGACTGTTTAAGGAATATATGGGTCTCTGTTGGTGTTTTTCCAATGTCTACACAACATTTTATCACTGCTCTCTGCTCCACCTTTTCCGAAAACGTCCCTTTTTCGAACAATGACGATCCTGTCTTAATAAAATCTGACCTCGATTTCTCTGCAATTTCGAAATTTTGAACGTTCAAATTTTACAGGTTTGACGTTATAACTTTTGTCAACCTTATGATCTTAAAGGCATCCAAATTTCCACGGAATTTTACAAAATACAAATGAAATGTATAAAGTGAGAAATAATTTTTTAATTAAAACTTTGTTTAAGTCTAAAAAGGAAGTCATAATTGTAGTTATACATTTAAAATTGATTTTTTTTTCATTTTGTAATTCACATATAGTAAAGGATTATAAATATGCTAGTAATAAACATCTATGACACAACTTTTATTTAAATTTTAGCTTGTCCACGAACTTTACGGACAACCCTCGTATATTGAATTGCTGTACTAAAACTTACAAATTTATTTCAAAATTAGGAATCATCTCCCTCATGCATAGCTATGATCTTGCGATGTACTTGGCCCCAAGTCTTTAATTTTGCACCTCTTTTCTCACCTCTTCCAAGTTTTTCTTTTTCTTTTTTTTTTAATACTTCGGATTTTGGCATGAGCCGTAGAGGGATTTAACAAACAAACGAACAAACCAAAGCTCTTTCTTAAAATGTGAACAACAGTTTGTTTGTTCACGTCCCTCTCGGGAATGTTTTTTTTACTCATATGGAAACTGAACCACTTGCCGGAAGAGAACTGTAAATTTATATCGATATAAGGCACTAAGAGCCATTGAGCAGTGAGAGATCTTTTTCGGGCGAGCACCTACCGCGACACTGAACACTGGACCTCAGTTTCATCCGACGGATCCGACTCCACGTCCTACAGTGGGATTCGATCCTGCGACGAAAGCCTTACTCCGAGACTCTAAAGCAAACGCTCTAACTACTGTGCAATGCGGGTGACGAAAGAGGTTTGGTAGATGATATATAAATTATATACAATGAAATGGGTAAAATGGGTTTTAGATACTCTTCAAATGTTCTTATTTCTGATTATCTTCAATAAAAGCTCCACTTTTGTTGAATTTATTTTGTGTAATGAATTATTTCAGTCATTTTTGTAACTCATCCTATTCATGTAGGTTTGTCAGTTGACTTCAAACAAAACGCCCTCAATATCCTTTAAGATTATTCAAATAATCTAAGATGAGCTTTAAATTTGTTTATGCATGGAATCGTCCTGTGACGGGGGTCCTCCCTGTCACTGGCACTGATTAATAATTACGATTGTTTTTATTTACATAGTTTATTTACATATTTACAACACACGCAATATAATTATAGTAATATGCAAAGTTCACAATTATAAGATACATCCACTCTCAATGACTTCCAAACTCATTCTCCCCTCTTGTTATCACATGTTCTCAGGGCATGGCCATACCAAATCTCTTACTCCCCAGTTTCTCACACAAATCAACCTAATGCTCACTTTCATCTCTCACTACTCTATCAAACATAATAAACAAATGACAACAGAACTGACACACTAACAAATTATAAATTCATGCTTGCTCAACTCTCTTTCTCTCTAACTAGCTAAAATGACACCCATGGGAAACAGGGCTACAACGCCTGCGTCGTGCACCTGCAACCTTATCAGACCTTCTAACTCTCTCATTTATTTACATTTAATTAACTTAGGGGATAGCTCTGTGACATACCTCCCTTCCTAAGTGTGGCGTCCCGACACACTAATATAATTAGTAGACTGATAATGACAATTTGATCTACTGTTTAAACAATTACCTATCTATACCAGAATCACACATTTATAGTAACTGACGATAGTGACCTTATTACACACATACACGCAGAAATAATTAAATAGTTTAACATGCATACACATTTCATGTTTTACCTTTTTCTTTTGATTTTCAAGTTTTATCTTTACATTTTTTTTTTTAAGTAAATGTTTATTTTAGAATATTAGATATACACAATCTAAGTATATACACTAAAAGTAGTTATTTCTTTGACTGAATGAAATCTTGCACAATTCTAAAGTCTTTAATTTTGTTTTCACTCAGCCACTGGGTATGTCCATTCTCGAACTGCACAAAATAATGTTTTTCCAAACGTTTTGACTCGTTTCTCGACCGCATCATATCCAGTACCTTGACAATCGGTCCGTTGTCGTCGACTGTTTCATCTTCATATTCTACGTCCTCGTCTGAGATACATTCGTGATCAGGACGGTCATTAGGATCGAGATACGGCTTCATCCTGTTAGCATGCACTGTCAAAGTCCTTGATTTGTGATCAGGATCCTGTAGTCTGTAGGTGACATCAGATAATCGCTCAATGATCTCGTACGGCCCATGCCAATTGTGTGTAAGTTTAGGGGAAAGTCCGGGTTTAGTGGTAGGTGTGAATAACCATATTTTGTCACCTTTAATATAATGAGTCTCTTTTGCTGACCGGTCATGACGTTCCTTCTGGTTTTGTTGACATTTTTGTAAGTTTTCTTTGACTAGCGTGTAGGCCTCTTGAAGGCGGACTTTTGCTTCCTCCTTATAGTCATCTGCTACGGCGTATGAGAATGTTGGTGGGCATAGCGCAGCTTCAATTGGTAAAACAGGATCTCGTAAGTGCATAAGGTAGAAGGGTGACTCCTTTGTAGACTCGTGGATAGCGGTCCTATATGCGAACAGTATGTATGGTATAAATGTATCCCAGTCACGCTGATGTCCAGACACATACATTGACAACATTGTTGTGAGTGTCCCATTGAAGCGTTCTACTAGGCCGTTGGTCTCCGGGTGGTAGGCAGTAGTAAAGGTTTTCCTGGTATTTGTCAATTTACAGATTTCCTTTATCAGATTTGATCTAAAGTTCTTACCATTATCTGATAGTAGTTCTCTAGGCGCTCCATGACGACACACTACCTCCTCTACAAAAAGTCGTGCAGTAGTTTCTGCATCTGCATTATTTACAGCAAATACCTCGGGCCATCGAGTTAGGTAGTCACTGAACACAATAATGTACTTGTTGGACTTGTAGGTTGGCGGGAATGGTCCAAGAACATCTACGGCAACTCTGTCGAATGGTCCATTAACGGTTGGTAGCGGGTTCAGTGGGAACTTTGGTTTGTTCTTCGGCGATTTCTTGGTGGCACAGTCTACGCATGATCTACACCAGAACTCAACATCCGAATACATCCCCTTCCAGTGAAATCTCTCTTGGACCTTGTCATACGTTTTCTGGAAGGAGAGATGTCCTGCTGTCAGGTCGTCGTGACAGGCATACATGACTTCGTCTATCATACTCCTTGGAATGGCTATTTGGCGTCTAACAGCTCGGCGTCGTCTATGAGATCCAGGCTGCCAAAGGTGGTATAGCAGACCGTCGTGTCCGAGTTCATAATCACCAGATAATATTACCGTTTCACGGGCCTTTGAGGATAATTCAGGCAACTCCCCCTTCTCTAAGTAGTTAATTATAGCTGCTAGGAGAGGGTCATTTTTCTGACGGTGGCGTACGTCCTGATATGACCTTTTTGGTATTACATCTGTGTCTGCTTTAGCACAGGTGGCTGCTACAGAGGATTCGGCAGGAATTCGAGATAAGGCGTCTGCGTTTTGATGAACTTTTCCAGGTCGGTGTTTTATAGTTATATCATACTCTTGAAGAGTTAATGACCACCGTGCTAGGCGTCCAGCTGGATTCTTAATGTCCATAAGCCACCGTAATGGGTTGTGGTCAGTTATCACAGTAAATTTCCGGCCAAATAGATAGTGTCTAAAGTATTTCACACTCCACACAATGGCTAATGCCTCTTTTTCGATAACTGCATAGTTCTGTTCATTTTGTTTTAGACACCTACTCGCATACGCTATTGTCCGCTCACCATCTGGACCTTCTTGGGCTAGTACTGCACCTACACCAGTGTCACATGCATCAGTATACAGGACAAAAGGGAGTGAGAAATCTGGATATCTAAGAATAGGAAAGCTTGTCAAGGCCGATTTGAATAATTCAAAAGCACTATCGCAGTTATTGTTCCAGATAAATTCAACACCTTTCCTTAAGAGCTTGTGTAAGGGCGCGGCCTTACTAGCAAAGTCTTTTATAAACTTACGGTAGTACGAGATAAGTCCCAGAAAGCTTCTAAGTTCACTCACATTTGTTGGCCTCGGAAAGTTGTGAATCGACTTTACTTTCTCCGTGTCCGGTGATATTCCCTCAGCTGAGACCTTGTGTCCAAGGAACGTGACCTCCGTTTTTCCGAAGTAACACTTCTGCGCTTTTAGCTTTAACCCCGAATTCTCGAATCGTTTTAGCACTTCCTCGAGTCTTTTGACATGGTCGGAAATAGTTTCCGAGAAGACAATTACGTCGTCTATATACACAAGACACGTGTTCCACAGTAATCCTGAAAGCACAGAGTCCATAAGTCTCTGGAATGTTGGCGCACTGTTACACAGTCCGAACGGCATATAATTATATTCATAATGCCCTCCAAAAAAGAAAAACGCTGTCTTTTCTCTGTCACTTTCCTTAATCGGAACTTGAAGGTACCCTTGACATAAATCTAAGACACTGAAGTACTTGGACTTATTTAGTGCATCTAGCATTTCGTCGATCCTAGGGAGAGGGTAAACGTCCTTTTTGGTGACTTCATTTATTTTACGAAAATCAATGCACATGCGGGCCTTGCCATCTTTCTTCGGCACCAAAACGATTGGGGCGGAGTACGGACTCTTAGATGGTCGCACAATTCCATTAGCGCACATGGTTTCTATCTGAGATTCCAGTAATTTCCGTTGGCTGTGAGGAATCCTATAAGGCCTCAAGTGAATAGGTTTACTGTCCCCTGTATCTATTGAATGTTCCACTAGATCTGTCCTCCCTAACTCATTATCATTGAAAGCAATTACCTTTCTATACTTCTCTAGTACCTTAGTAATAGACTTGCGTTCTGTTTCATCTAAATCACTCGATACACAGAAATCACTAATTTCTTTCTCATCAGACTCAACACACTCACTTATCTCAATCCCATTCAAGTTCTCATAATTACATGCATCTCGCACACTCTCACTAACTGAACTTGCATCAGGACTAAATGAAATACACTCACCATTTATATACAAAGAATCATTTGCAACATCAATATAGCATGCACAGTCTCTCAGAATATCCAAGCCTAGAATACAATTGTACGGGAAATCCCGAGCAACAAATGCATTATACACAATATCAGTTTTTTCACCAATTCTTATCCTAAAGTCGCATTTTCCAATTATGTCGACACGGTTGCCCGTTGCCGATGTGATACTCACTCCCCCAGCCGGCACCATACTACTCTGGTCTGCGAATTCTTCGCTTACAATCGTGACACTAGAACCGGTGTCGATCAACATCGAAGCACATTTATTATTCACATCTCCTATAATTTTGGCGGTACAAAATTTAGGATTCAACTGACATGACACAATATTTTCACATACATATTTCACAATTTCAACACTTTTTTCACTATTCCCGGAGGAATTTTCTTCCTTTTTTTTACGCGACCGGCTCTCTCTAGGAGGGTATTTGAACTCCGCTGATCCTTTACCTCCACACAAAAGGGCGGACTTTAGTTTCCCGAATTGGTGTTCCTTTGCTCGTTACATCGGATCGCTATGTGTCCTACTTTTCGACAGTTGTTACAGATCGGTCTCCCGTCGGTAGTTCTAAGGTATCGGTCTGGTCTTGGACGGAATCCACGGCCTCTTCCTCGAAGGTTTTGTCCCCGAGTCGGCGGAACGTATTGTCGCTTAGAGGTAAATCGTCCTATCTCGGTAGCCATCACCGATACTTTAGCTGTGAGTTCTGCGAGGGACTTTTCCAGCTCCTCTGTTCTTGTAGAGCTGCACGACGTAGCTGCCACTTTTGTTCTGGCCATCGGGGCATCCACCAGGAAGTTGTTACACTCCTCTCTCTTTGCATGTCTGAAAGCTTCCTCGAATGTTTTAGGATTGGAAAGTAAAACATACCTCTTGATTTCAGGCTTTAACCCTTGAACGAAATGTTCCTTAGTGAGGGTTTCTTTTTGCCGTCCAGGCATGTCCATGTACGCACGTGTAGCGAGCTTTGTTATGTTTGTCGCATAATCCTCTACAGTTTGTGTCTCTGCCTGTTTGTATCCGAACAAGTTAGAATAATACAATGATTGAAGTTCTTTCGGAATAAATCTTTCTCGCAGAGCATCACAAACTAAGCGATAGTCATCTTTGACATCATCGTCTAAGGATTCGTAGTAATCCGCTGCCTGGTCACGAAGGAATGCAGGTATTGTTATGCATTTCCTTTCATCAGTCCAAAAATTAGCTCTAGATATTCGATCAAAGTTTTTAATCCAGGAGTCAAAATCCTCTTCAAGTTTCCCGAAAAATGGAACTGGCTTTATTAAGGTGGATGATTGTCTTGCGTCAGGAACAACTTCAGGAATAACGTCCTCAATTGGGTCTTGTCTCTTTTCCGCGGCATTTTCTTCACATGATTTGAACAAGAGTTAATATTCCAAAATATCCGTTAAGTTATCCCACCGCTGCCACCATAATATGTGACGGGGGTCCTCCCTGTCACTGGCACTGATTAATAATTACGATTGTTTTTATTTACATAGTTTATTTACATATTTACAACACACGCAATATAATTATAGTAATATGCAAAGTTCACAATTATAAGATACATCCACTCTCAATGACTTCCAAACTCATTCTCCCCTCTTGTTATCACATGTTCTCAGGGCATGGCCATACCAAATCTCTTACTCCCCAGTTTCTCACACAAATCAACCTAATGCTCACTTTCATCTCTCACTACTCTATCAAACATAATAAACAAATGACAACAGAACTGACACACTAACAAATTATAAATTCATGCTTGCTCAACTCTCTTTCTCTCTAACTAGCTAAAATGACACCCATGGGAAACAGGGCTACAACGCCTGCGTCGTGCACCTGCAACCTTATCAGACCTTCTAACTCTCTCATTTATTTACATTTAATTAACTTAGGGGATAGCTCTGTGACAGTCCTTAAAGATAGGACACATGTCGAAAGGAAAACGACAAAAACTTCTGCAAAAAGGTGTTGTTTATTTTTTCACGAATCTTTAAAGCATTTCTGATTGACCATCCCTATGACTTAATCAGATTATTCAGTTACGCTTTTTATCTGTATATATTCACTACAGTTAAAATCTGCTTTTGCTTTTTGCTACACACGCAGTAAATTTTCTCTGCAGTGAAGTAGAATTCAGCTCTTTATTCAGATACAGAAAGGGATTGCTTGAAAGAATGTTTTATGTGAAAAAAGAATCAACCTTTAGCAAAACTGTGTAAATAAATACCACTATGGTTGATTATGTCTGTCATATCAAAGGATTTTCATTAATCTTTGGAAACGCAAGTCACCGTTTTGAAAAAGAAGTAAGATTTATATGATAGAAAATCACACACCAATGCAGTAATATAAAGTCTCCCTTTGCTTGAAACCAAGCTGATGTCCATATAAACAGCCAGAAATAATTAATTTTGTCAGAATCAAATAGCCATGGACATGCTAATTTGTAAAGGAATGCACCAAAATCTTTTTTACTAAACAATTCAATATGAGAAGCAAATATGAATGTGTAACTATAGAAAGACAACTATCAGAGGTACGTGTTACAAGTGTGTAATGAAAGACAAATTCAACATGACATATTCCCGAAATCAGATACACATTTATGTATTTCTACAAATGCATTTAAAAGTGAATTGTTAAGATAAAATTCATCTTTTTAAAGTAAAAAAAAAATGGAATCAAACAAAAGTTTTCTCTATATTCAATCGGAAAACATTACCAGAATATGTATGAATCTTAAGAAAAATTTCGTTTTTTTTAGTCCAGGTTCTGTATGGACAAGGATTTCAAGAAATGAATTACTAATTCATATCAATTGTTCAAAATATAATTTCAATATATTTATTGTGTCCTCATTGTGTGAACATTATCAAAGACAGAATTCTAATATCAATAATATTTTTCCAATATAACTTCCTATTAAATTCCTTGAATAAATAACTGTACTTAATACGGTTATGTTCACAGTTTATCTAAACATGACTAAATCAATTTATAATAGAGTTTGGATTCATCTACCATATCTTTGTCCAAGTCATCTTGTTCCCGTTCGATAGAGAACTTTAGAGACTTGACGTCAACTCCATCATTAATAAGTGCAGTGCGATTAATGAAGATAGAGGATATTTGGTCATCCGACGAAAAACCTTCAAACATGTGGACAGGAAAAAAATACAAGGCTGATAATCCAGCTGTTTCCTCGAATCCATTTAGAGTCATTTTTCCTACTGATCCCTCAAATTTGCGTCTGCAGTTGCAGGTTCTAACGGTAATTTTATATAGGGTAGCTATCTGAGATTCCTGCTTTTCCACTTGAAATTGACAATCATTGAACTTAAAGTTTGTTTGCATTTCTATTGTTGCAAAAGGAGCGTACTGCATTCTAAAGCTTTCGGATTCCGATTTCAGCCATACAGGGGGTATCAGAAAAGTATTGGGCGTACCTTTCAGGCTTGCTTTGTACAGAGCTGTATCAGCATGACTATTATTGCTCACTGAAAAAATAGGAATGCTAACTATAAATCATAATCAACTTAGAGAGAGAGAGAGAGAGAGAGAGAGAGAGAGAGAGAGAGAGAGAGAAACAAACCTAGTTCCCATTTCGAGTTCTTTCTCCAGTTAGAAAACAAGCCTCCTTCATATGTTTCCATTTCCGTATTTTTCGGTGCTCTGATCATAGTAGAATAATAAACAAACTTGTTGTCGAAGGATTTTTGAATTGAAATTATTTGGTAGGTTGATTTTCCCATCTTCCTTTCAACAGTCCATTGATCCTGCAGACAAAATATGATGTTTGTTGAGCTTTTAAATTAACACCGGTTACGGTTAATTTGCCCGATTCTCTTACGTGTTAAAATTAGAACAGCAACGAATGCTACTTGTCTTTTGCTATTAAACTATCCTCTATAAAATTCACATCTGGTGGATTAAATCTTTAATTATCAAATACTGGAAAAAAATACATACATAAGTATTAATAATTAAGGTTTTATTAAAACTTCTTACCAATCCAGGGGCTTGTAAAAACATCTTGAAAAGAAAGACAAGGCAAACGGTTGTCACAGAACTCATGGTGACTGTCAGTCGATGTTGCGCTACATGTGCAAATACATGTATATTTTAATTTTATCAAAAATGTATCGCTCTACTTATACTAAATTTAGTGGATTTGTAGTTAATATACAATCTGCTGTGCCTGTAATTTATGAACTTGAACTTTATGTGGCAGGGCAACTGTTCATGGAATGAATTCAATTATACAGTTCATGTATGATCAGTCATACATCGACAAATTCAGTCAGTATAATTGTAATCTGTAATCAAAATCTGTTTAATTCAATTTCACATGTAAATTACGGTATAATTGAAAGCTACTTGCTTCAAAATGAGTAATAACACTCTATACAAAACTTCAGAGCTTCATTGATTTTTATACTCCCCCCCCCCCCTTCCCGTAATGGAAGATTCCGGGCATATAATTTTTGTTCTGTCCGACCGCCTAGCTGTTTCTTTGTCCGCATACAACTTAACCTTGCCAATAACTTTTGATTGATCAGAGCTAGGACTTTCATACTATATTTTACCATAATTATATAAATTTCCGTTGAATTTTAGTTTGGTTCTAATTAACCCTAAACACATTTTTCTCTACAAATGTACAAGTTTGTTCAGTAAGCGTTGTATTGTAAGTAATATATTTTGTTCATCACAGAAAATGGAACTGTTATATTTTATAAGGCCTGCATTTCTACAAAATCTTGAACCTCCCAGCAGATGAAACGGAATATGATTTTACATGTAACATGAACGTTAAGCATGTAGAGAGTGGTGTCGATGATATAGGACAGCATTTAGGCTGCAGCAGCTTAAAAATCATTTTGTCATTATCAAATGAATTTATTTTGACCTTTCCTTGATAGATTTCCAAGTAAATGACTTACTTTGACCTTACTTTGAGAGATATCCCTAGTAATTTAAATCATTTTTTTAACTTACATGTAGGTTGTGACATTTTCCTGGTTTATTGAATTTTTTTTTTTTTTTTTTTTTTTTTTTTTTTTTTTTGGACTGGTTTGTTAAACGTCTCTTAGAGATGTTTTCACTCATATTGAAACACCACCACTTGCATCTGGAGAGCTGCAATTTTAGACCTATACTCGGCACTCACCCATTTTCTGCAGTGAGGGATCTCTTTCGTGTCAGCACCTACTGCGTTCACGGGATCTCGGTTTATACGGTCTCATCCGAAGGACCGGTCTCCGCATCACAAAATGGATTCGAACTCGCAACGCATGGATCAACTCCTCACTCTAGAGCAAACGTTCTATTCACTGAGCCAAAAGGGCACCGGTTTTATTGAATTAAATTTAACCTTTGTTTGAGAAATTTCCTTAGTAATTAAAATTATAATAAATTGAATTAATTGGATTGATTTATTTGACTTTTCTTTGAGAGAATTCCCTGGTAATTATGATTAAATTTATTTTAATTTTTTAAAGATATTTCCTCAGTAATCATAATAAAGTTTGTTTTGACTTTAGAGAGTTTTGAGAGCTTTCCTACTAATTGAATTAAATCTAATTTACTTGAACTTTAAACTGATCCCTTGAAATACCCTCCCCCTTTTAAATTTGATTAAATTCTTTACTCCTTATAAAAACTTTTTAGGAACAAGGTAAAATCTTTGCCTTATATGAGCAGAATTTATACATTTTTGATTATATTATTCTTATTAACCAATTGTACAGATTTAACTAATTTATGCAATTCAAAGCAGGACATTGGACTGGGAAAATGCAACATTTCGATAAATGTTAGGTATTCTTCTTTTGGTTCTGATATTATATGCACGTCTCTTTGTCTTATGTTTTGGTCAAATGTGCAAATATTGGCTCAAGTTTCTTTATCGTTACACGTCGTCTGCTACATACAAACTTATAATTTATAATTCAACACCATCAGCCCTAGATAAAACTTGTACAAAATAACCTTATAATAGTTAAAAAAAGAAAGGAAAGGGTATTTGAAAATACAATAGGCAACATTATATGTATTTTTTTCAAACATTTTTATGCGTCATTGCCTTTAAAATGTTCATCGGAAAGGAAGTTGAAGAACAATGCCCTACAATGCTTTATTTGCAGCATAGGTGGAGTTATCCGAGCCCGATTCTTAAAAGACAATGTCCAAATTAAAAAAAAAATACTTTTCTCGTTTAAAAAGACATTTACTGTAATATTTTGCATACACAAATATATGCTAATTCTTAAGACACATGAAAAGAAAATAAAGTTTGCTTTACTAGTCAAAGTTTTGGATGAACTATGACTTCCATAAACTCTTTTTGAGCAACTCAGATCTTGAAAAGAACATAATTTTCTATGATCATTATGCACACATGATGTGTATAGCACACACACACACACACACACACACACACACACACACACACAGAGAGAGAGAGAGAGAGAGAGAGAGAGAGGTTATGATACACAATTTAATTCCCAATTAAATTTTCTGTTTCACTTATTTATTATGGCTATAGTGCAGTTCTCAAGCACGCATTAATATGTACCTCACTTAAATTAAAGTATAATAGAATTGTGAATGATAAATCAAGTCGTTATAAAAGTCATCCTGATCCTGTTCAATTAAGAACTGTAATGACTTGATCTCCACTCCATCCTTAATAAGTGCCGTTCGATTAATGATAATAGATGAAATCTGGTCATCAATCATGAAACCTGGATAGAGATTTACAGCAAAAAAGTACAAGGAAGATAACCCTGCTGTTTTCTTAAATCCAGTTGGAGTCATTTTTCCAACTGAAGCTGTAAACCTGCGCCTGCAATCGCATGTTTTGACAGTAATTTTATATTTGATAGATGCTTCAGATTCTTGCTTTTCAACTTGAAATTGACAATCGTTGAACTTGAAGTCTCTTTGCATTTCTATTGTTGCAAATGGAGCGTATGTCATTCTAAATCTTTCAGATTCTGTTGTGAGCCATACAGGAGGTATCAGGTACGTGCTGGGGGGAGCTGTCAGGCTTGCTTTGTAAAGAGCGGTATCAGTATAACTATCCATAGGCCCTGCAAGAAGAACACAAATTCTAGCATTAGGAAATTTTATTGTTTATAATCAACATGTATTTATCGGAGGGGAAATATTGAAAATACAACGATAGACCAACGGTCAGAGATTAACCTTGTTCCCATTCTGATATGGATTTCCAGTAAAAGCCTTTCTTGGATTCTTCCATTTCCGTATTTATTGGTGCTCTGAAAATAGCAGTATAATGCACAAATGTGTTGTCAGTTGATTTTTTTATTGATAGGATGTGAATTGTTGCTTTTCCCATCTTCCTTTCTACAATCCATTGATCCTATTGAAAGAATATGATGTATGTTTAACTTTAAAATTAACTCAACGATAAACTTCAATAATTCTTGTACATGTTATAGTTTATAGTACAATGATTTCTTATTATCTTTCTATATAGAAGTTTATTTTCAATTTCTCTTAAAATCAAAATAAATAATTGATAAAAATCTCAAGAAATTTTTATAATAATATCTTTTTTAAATGAAAACTACTTACCAGATTAATGGATTGAACAAACATTGAGAAAATACAGAAAAAGCAAACAATCGTCACAAAAGTCATGATTACCGACAGTCACTGGTGTCTAAATGCATGGACCTTTTACCATCAAATGATTGGCTCTACTTATACTTAATTATAGTAAAGTTACAATTGATATATTATCTGTAATAACCTGATGCCTATATACAGCGTAAATGTTCATGGAATGAGTTCTAGTAGATACTGTCCCATGCAATTCTTTTGCATCGTAAATCGTAATTATCGTTATCTGTTTATTTGAATACACGTTAAAGTATATTTTGAACAATTTGTTCCAGATTGGTCATTTTGAAATCTGTATCATGCATGTAGGTATCAAACTTAATAAGAGCAAGATTCAAAGCCTTTCATAAACTGAAGTAACAGAGAAACAGGAGAAGCAGACATGTAAAGCATATGAAAATCCATCTGAAAAAAATACTTTTTTAAATGAATGATTACAGTCACCGCGATATACATGTAACTATATCCAGATAATATCGACCATGGCTGAAGAATGAATATGCATATATATTATGTACTTTGAAGACTTTCTGTGGTCTAGGTGGTATACGTTCAATACACTGGAATTTCTTGTTCAATATTGCGTAATAGCACTTTTAAAAACAGTAAAATTACAATTTTGAACTCCAAGGAATTTAAATCATTTTTAAGCTCAGGCAAACATGTATTTCAAAAGTGGGCTTGACAATAACAAATGGTAAGAATATACATAATATACATGTAAAACAAAATTGTAGTGTAGTATTGTATAATGTATATAAGACCATTACTTACATACTAAATTGTGTACGGAATTTTCTCCTTTTCCGGTCATGACGAGGAGCACATGGGAGGGAGAAGAGTGACTACAAGTCCTCAGGTGATGCTCTTTTACAAAACTGTACTACAGTTACATGTAATAATAGTTTACTATCGTAACAACTTTGATACTTCGACATACTATGAAACTTTACACTTCAATCTTTTTGAGATTTCAAAGCTGAGAATTTCTTAAATTTGAAAACAGTGATATAAAATTTAGAAAAAAATATGTGAACATACAAGTAAAAGTTCCATTTAATATGAAAAAAACACATATATAATCTCGAGAACATAAAATATAACAATTTCAAATCCATTGTAAAATCACTTTGATATACTACAAAAAAAAAAATGATTAACTGTTGTAAAAACTTTTATACTACAGTAAACTATAGTTAACTATAGTAAACTATAGTTTAATTTAGTTTTGCGTGTGTGTACGTGTTTTTCTTTCTTTTTTGTCGAGGCTTACTCCTACATGGCATTATCCCACCGCCGATGTTCTTAAAGGTCTGCGAATGCTTTTTTCGATTTGTATTTCTTTCAATAAAATTTTGAGCTTGATTACGGTTCGTTATGTCTATATTTTATATTATTCTTTTACTGTTTCTAGTTTAAAGCCCATGCCTGTGCTTTTTTTGGTCTTTTGATTTTTAATTTTCTTTAGGAACATTCTGTACTACCCATGCCTCTTTTTTTATTATTACTAAAGCATAATTTTCAAACAACATGTTCATCCTTTTTAAGTCATCGTTTCACATATGAATCGTTTAATACCAGTAGAAAAAAAAATCAAATGAAAGTTTGAATTCAAAGTTCAACATTTTGCATTAAACATTTGTATTGGACTCGTTTATATATTCTTCACTGGTGTTGCTCACAACACGACGTTCTGTAATTCCTCCTCCTGTCATCGGTATGTATTGATCACTAGTTAATGTTGCCGTACCCTCTTCTTCTCTCGATCTGAAATATTATGCCCAAACAAATTTAAACTATACACAGGCATTATTTCGTGTCATGAAACGAAGGTTAAGAGAGCAATACCGACAACAATTTTGAGTAAAGACACCCCCTCCCGAGATCTAGGTTATATATTTAATTTACATGACTGAAGGTGCCATTCTATGAAGTATGATTTGCGTATTGACATGAAAAAGTCTGGATATGAGATAATTATATTATTTACAAACTGTGACAAAAAGCATCATTATACAGGCTATCAAACAAACCAAAGTATTAATTCAGGTAAATATAGATAGAAATTCTGTACGCAACCTTTACATATATTTTTTGACCTAAAATACATGTTACTCTATGAAAGCAGGCCTGTGTGCGAATATAATGCAGAGTTACTCCAATCATTTTTTTTAAATTCTTGCAAATTGAAAATGTGCAATTGAACAAGGAGTGTTACTTTTTATCACTGCTGCAGTAAAACTACAAAAACGGTGATTCAGTTTAACAAAACAAATATGATAAATGCCATACAGTGGGTTAATCTCATGGTACACAGATTCGTTGGATTCTGGTTCCCTGTTCAGTCCTGTATAAGGCTGTTCTGATGGCCCGCCAGTTTGTTCAGGGTTTAATGCTGTATAAGCAGATCCCGGACGAGTTGTAGGAACTGTAGAGGTTTCCAGTGGTCCAGTTTCACTGTGTAGTCTAGTATAAGGTTGTTCTGCCTGTCTATCAGCCTGAGGTGCGTTTAGTGCTGTGTACGCTGAATTCGGACGATTTGGAGGAGACGGTGGATTTACAACAATTTCTTGATTAATTTCTTTTTTGGAATCCCTACAATACACATATATATTATATTCTCTATTCGAAAAACATTCCTATCAAGAGAAATATTAGAATTATATCACTTTTCGAACAAGTAAACAATGATCACTTTATTACATTCAGTATCTTAAGGTTATAGTGTACCTTTTCTGGTTCCTCATGTTACGAAAAACTAGGAAGATGATGATTCCTGTTAGTGTAGCTACCAATAATCCACAGACTATTAATGCTATAAGAAGTCCTTGATCACTGGTGGTATCTGAAATGCAGTATTGCATATTTTAAAATTGCATCTAAACATTCAGGTTTTAAAATATTATATTGTTAAAAATATTTGCATTTAAAATTTGTTCCAGAGCAGGACTATAAACGATATGCTCACTTTCTTACGCACCATTCAAAAAATTATAATTTTGGATCATTGCATGAAAGCCACAATTTTTCTGATTGTAACAGCAAACATTTACTTCAAACCGTTCTTGTAAATCCTCCTCTCCCTCTTTCTTTGAGAAATACAAAACATGCATACATATATAATACAGAAAAAAATTAAAAAATCAAAAAGACTTGAAAACTCACCACGAGATTTTTCTTCTGTTTGTAAAGGAATAACTACTGAATCGTCAATAGTGCAGGACACGGCTATGTGTGAGGAATAACTTCTGTCTAAAATAAAATGATATCTCCAAGTATGTCATTTGCAATCTATTATCATTTCTAAAATGGCCTTTTTCTAAAAGTAGAAGATTTATGATTAATTATTTTTTACTAAGAGTTTCAATATTTTGTTTTAAGGACGAAGATCATTTGTTGCTAGAATTAAACCTTGATGAAATATATATTCTTATGAATTTAAAGACAGTTTCTTGAGAAGCTGAGGTGATCTTTTCTAAAATGATGCAAATTCAGGCATATTGGGTGAAACTTACCTTAATTTTCCTGTTTTCTTGTTATAATATAAGCTTAATAGGGTTACATGTTTCTTCCACAATTCTGACACAGATGCACATTGAAATTATTTAAAAATTAATTCGACTTTAGTGATATATTGAAACAAACGGGCTGGTGGAAATAATTTTAAACAAAGAGAAAATGTCATCTACCAGTGTTATTACTTAGACAGAGACAGGTTCCCAAAGAAAGATTCAATTAAGAATGAAAACTTGAAGTAGATAAGTTGATCGATTTGTCACCTTGAAATTTATATCTTAATTCATGGTTAGGTTTTTTCTGTTTATTTTAATGAAAATTGTAGAAATATATTATAGAAATATATGTACCTTGAAACACTTGAATTGACTGATGTATGGTTTTATCGGTTGATGTATTGAGGTATCTTGTCTTTATTTCAAAAACAGTAGAATTATCTACAGTGTACATCTTAGAGGTATGTTCTCTGGGACATCGGACTGCAAAGGCCTCGCTAATACCACTGCTTTTCTGAACTGTGACTTCGGTATTACAGTCATAAAGAATAACGTTAGATGTGAATACCAGATCTCCATTAAAGCGAGGCTTCACTAAGCAGCTGCATGGTTGATTCATCTCCATGAAGTCTACATTTAGTACTGACCCGACTTTTTCTACATTATCGCATCTGGTTACTGATATAAGTGAAGCTGTAAAAGTATATATTGATATATGCATTTGAAAATAAAAATTTGTGAAAACATGCCCCATCGTCCCCTCTTCTGCTCTCTAAATTTCTCCAAGGTGTAAAACTGAACACAGTGCATAGTTCATGAGCCCCAACTACTTGTTCCAGAATTCATTATCCGAGACTTCATGCACTTTCAAACGTCCATTTATATATATTTTTGCCATAAATCTGATATTAATTAAAAATTCTAGTGATTGAAAATAATGTATTTAAAAAAAGCTAGAGACCTTTATTACATGTTTATGTCAAAACAGTTCGCAATAAGTTCACAATAAGTTCACAAACTGGGATAAAATACCCCTGTAATAGTTGCGTTTTTAAAACGTCTATGGCGGTTTAAAGGTTCAAAAAATTTCAAGTAGGGTATAAGCAATGAAAGCTATAGAAAAATGAATAAAGTTGATATATAAAAAAGGTTGGCATCTGTCTTCTTATTGCAGATAGTCTAACTTGACTGACGCACTAATCCTACCACACTACTAGAAAAATATCCTGGATCCACTCAAAGAAAAATTGTTCATTGTCAACAACTAGATAAAAATTAGCCATATTAAATTACAGTCCGATAGGTAGTTATAATAAATCATTCCTTAGAGTGTGTTTCATTGACAATATGTAATTCTTACCTGCAGTGTGTGAACACAGTAAAAATGTCACTGCTGTTTCCATAAAAAGTAATTGAGCCTTCTCCATTTTCACAAACAGTGCTGCGTTATGTATATATCAACAAGGAAGAAAAATTTGAAGTCATTCAACCTTAAACAAGAGGCCAAGCACTTAACCATGTCCTTTAAATTTGTTTGTATTTTATTTGTAATTTTTACACAGGGTTTTGAAAAAAAAAAATATTGAAGGGCATTTTATCAAAGATAAATAAATATGTAAAATCATAATCTTTGAGCAGAAGACTATTATATTGAAAAGCCGTGTATTTGAATCATATTCCACTTCGCAGAATACAAGTGTGTCAAGTTTTAAGGGAGAAGCTGGAGTTTGGTGCCTTAAAAAAATTGTAGAATAAATAAGCTGATATAATTTAAACATTTAGCAGTCCCGACATGTATTCATTCTGTAAAAAGGATATGCACTGTACTTACTGTTATTCTCTACATAGTGTCTACCCTCACTGCACGTCCTCCATTGGTACATACTGTCACTGGCGACAATATGCCAAAACAAGATTTTTGTTTTCCTCTAGCAGAATGGATGATAAAGTTTCTTGTCCCACAGCAGGACATATTTTCGTCATGATATGTACTGTGAACATTTACAACTTTTTCGCAAATATCTTATTTTGAAGAATATATACTGGGGTAAGGAAGATAAACAAACACACACTCAGAGAGAGAGAGAGAGAGAGAGAGAGAGAGAGAGAGAGAGAGAGAGAGAGAGAGAGGCAGAAAATGAGCTTGACAGTCAGCTAGACAGACAGATATAGTCTATAGCAGATTAATAAGTAAACAAGCAACAATGTAGAGAGAAAACTTTTGGTCAGAAAATTGTGTCCGGAATCAGTGTTCACCAGTAAGATATGCCAAGATAACGGAAATCTTTATACATGTGTACATGTATATCTGATTAATCAACAATATTTTTTTTTCTGGTTAAGTATATTCGGAAATTGAATGTTGATATTTATGTTAAACAATTATGACCCGTTTCACTGTTCATGCTTAAAAACTTAAGTGCTGACATTTATTGAAATGTACTCGATCACGGAGAGACTGAAGTGGTGTGAAAATGTGTGTGATTTACTTTCAGTTTAGAAACGGTCGTGTTTTATTATTTTAATTAAATGGTTTCATTCCCAGACAGTTAAAATGTTTAAAATGATTTTATTATTGATATGTGTAAAATAATTAATTATAAATTAAAAAAAAAAACAATTAATTACGCACGATTCAAGCTTAAATAAATGTGTGAAATGGTAGCACTTAAGCCCTTTTCCTGTTCAACGAAATATTCAAGCTCAAAATATGGTGGCATTTCTCTGTCCCCTACATGCAAGATAAATTATGATAATATGCAATAAAAGTATGTCAACATGTAAGATAATTATGTCTACGTGCATAATAATTATGTTGACATGAAAGTTACTCATCTTTTTAGAGAATCTAATTTTAATGTTGGTAAACTTACTTACGGTATACATCATACAAGAAAAATGCAACAGATTTATGTTGAAATGCGACTTACTTATGTTAACATACAAGATACGTATGTCAACTTGCGACTTATTTATGTGAACATGCAACAGAATTATGTAGACATTCGACTTATTTGTGTCAACATGCTAGTTATTTATGTTAACATGCTAGTTATATTTTAACATGCAAGATGATTTTGTTTACATAAAATTTATGTCTATATGCAACTTATTTATGTCAATATCAACTTGTTTATGTCAACATGTGACTTGTTTATGTCAACATTCGAGTTATATTTTAACTTGCAAGATATTTATATCAACATACAAGATTATAAGTTGCATGTCAACATACGTGTCTTGCATGTTGGCATAATGAACTCGCAGGTTAACATAATTATCTTGCATGTTGACATAAATAAGTTGCATGTTTACGTAGTTATCTTGCATGTTGACATAAATAAATCAAATGTCTGCATAATTCTGTTGCATCTTGATTGTATGATGTCAAATAAAAGCGTTAGTAATTTTAAATATTAAAATAAGATTCTCTAAAATATTAGTAATTTGCATGTCAACATAATCATTTTGTATGTACGCAGTACAGTTAAGGTGCCCAATGGAAATATCGGCAATTTTTATGATTTAAAAATATATTCTTAATCAGGATGGCGATTCTTTTTAGTACTTTATTTATATCGGTTATATGTAATTATCGTTATTAACTACATACTGAGGACGATTAGATTTTATATTTAGACTTGTCACGTGACGTGGCAGTCACGTGATTTTAGCACATATACTTCCAGTATTGAGGTCACCTATAAATTTCACAAGTTCAAGGGCATAACCAAGTTAAAATTCTAAGTTAAGTTTATAAATATTTTCAACACGCATCGTAGTTTCTGAAAAGTGCTGCGATCCTGTATTGATACTGCTATTTCATTGTTAAAATCATGTTTGTATGGCCGCATGCTCAATTTTTTGCTGGTCAACGGCATTAAATATAGATATAATTAATTCATTTTCAAGATTTCACCAGGATCGCAGCACTTTTCAAATACCTTAATACTTCTAGAGTTTATTTGTAAAAGCTTACTATGATCCATTGAGTGTATGCCCTTGCACTAGATCGATTTATTAAGACACTTACATTACCCTCCGATGCACTTGCATACAAATATACAGCGGTATAAATTAAATAGGAAGTGTACGGAAAATATATGAATAAAATCATAAAGAAGACATTGAATCCAAGTTAATACCCTCTTAAATATCTGCAAATAATATTTTATCTAATCATAAAACACATTTTTCGTTGTGAAAATATTACTTGATCCGCCTCTCACTGCATACAAACTGCGTCAAGTTTTACGAAGTGACGTCACATCGACAAGAGCATTGCGATCAGTGACTCGTTTATACCTTGCTATATAGGATTTATCTAATGACAAAACAGCATGCTGAAGTAAGTTTTGATGTAGTTTGATGGTTTCCTACATTTTACAATAGCAACTATTTCATTTTGTGGCATTTTCAAGAATTGTTAGTTTTGTATGATGTCATAGTTAATATTTCCCGTACAGATTAGGCCCCGCCCCCTTTTTATAGCCTTAACTGTGCTGCGTAGACATAAATAAGTAGCATGTCTAGATAATAATGTTGCATGTTAACATTTTTTCTTGCATGTAGGAGGCAGAAATATGCCACCATATCAAAAGTCCATTAAAACAATACAAATTTGAAGCAGACCAAAGAAGGACATCTAAAAACATCAGAGTAAGGATCAGGTGCCATGGAGGAGTCAGCATCCCCTTTTGACCGGTCACACTCGCCTTGTGCTCCTTGTCAAGATCAATTCAGTGTGAATTAATATTTTCCGCGGTACGGAGTTTAGCGGAATATAATTGTCTTATGGATTCGGAAATAAATTATCCAATGAAATTGGAGTATAAAGTCACGTGGTATTAGTCTATGAAAAGTGTTCAAATAGCACGAGAAATTAGTTTTAGCCTGTCTTCCAAAGAAGACACATCAAAATGGAAGATGTCGGGGAAGCCGGCATTAATCTTGATATACAGAGAGTAACTAGTTCTGAAGTCAAAAAGCAGTCGAATCCTCGCAAAATCAAATTTTGACTAGTATGCAAGACATTATGGATCAAAGTTTTTAAAAAAAATTCAAATATCTATGGAGACCACTCAGAAAGAGCTTTCCTCTTCCATGCTGGCAAAGATAGAATAAAAAAAATTACGACACCTTTAAGTTCAAGAGACATGGAGATGAAGCGCAATACAGAGGAAACGCTCAGGTTATCACTAAACTCAAAGAAGCTGATGCTTGCCTGGGCAGCACCAACATTACATTAGACGTGAATACAGCAAGGTCGAATATAGGAGAAGGTACTGAACTCTTCACTAAAAGGCAAAAGTTAATTAAAATCACCGACTCAATTCCCTTCGGATGTAAAGTTGTGGTCGAATATCAAGCAAACCCTATTGCAGAGGATTCCAAAGACGAGAAAAAGATCATGAGAGCACAGACCAGAGCTGAGAAGAAGGAGAAGGAGCAACTAGCCACACGAAAATCCTATGACTATTCATTCAGACAACACCCTGAACACAACTGAAGAAGGAAGAGAAAAAGTCACCTATATCCAAACCAGGAACTTGCTTCCTGTGCGGTGGAAATGGTCATTGGGCGAGGGATTGCAGGAAGAAAATCAACGAGTCAGAGATAAGTATGTTAGATACTTGTATAAATCAGAGATTCTATAAATTCAGACAAAGAAATCTATTCAAATGCTCTTTCATTGTTGTCCTTCACGGATCAATGCTCCACACAGCGTGTAAGTCCGGTTGGTCATTTTTTAGAAAGTTGTTTGGATAGGTGGGTCGAAACAGGTGCTAACAGTTATATTACAGATATCATTTCTCAGGGTTACAAAATTCCTTTCAAAACAGTCCCAGCCGATGAAGAATTGAAAAGCAATAGGTCTTTCTTTGAAAATTCTGAATTTGTTACATTAGAGGTAAAGTCTTTGTTGGCAAAAAAATCTGCATTTCAGAGGTTAGTCATAAACCTGCAGTGGTACATGTATATTCACTCACAGTGGCTTATAATACATCAGGTAGACCTAGGTTGGTTTTAGACTACGGGCACGTTAATGTTCATTTATACAAATAAAAATATAGATATGAAGACGCACAGGTAGCAAGGGAAGTTTTTGATTGCAGTGATTTTGTTTTCAGCTTTGACCTCAAGTAGCTTTCACCATATATCCATATTCCGAGAGCAAAGACAATATTTAGGGTTTACCTAGACAATAAGGGGCACAAAAGTTATTTCATATTTAACGTTCTGCCTTTTGGTTTATCAACGGCAGGGTACATATTTTCTAAGGTCACCAAGTATTTTGTTAAATTTATGAGGTCTGATAAAGTGAAGATTGTCATGTACCTAGATGATGGCCCGAGTGGTAGTTCTTCACGGTCTGATGCTTGGAGGGTCAGTTCTTTTGTCAAAATGAGTTACAAAAATTGTTTTTTTTTTATTAGCGCATGATAAATGTCAGTGGGACCCAGCACAGAATGTAGTTGGTTTGGTTTGCAGTGGGATTTTCAAAAAAGATTTTGTTAAAGTTTCACACGAAAGATTTATTAGAACATCTTTAAAAACAAAAGAAGTTTTGAAGGAATCAGCTTTTTCATGCATGTTCAACGTTAGGCTGATTGCTTGCTTGGTTGATCAGAATATTAGTATGAAGGCTGTCTTCGGAAACGTGATTTGCATTATGACTAGATTTTTTTTTTTTTTTTTTTTTTTTTTGCTGAGTCTCGGGCCAGTTGGAATAGCAACATATTTTAGTTAGGAAATGCAATTCGGAAAATATTATTTTGGTCAGAAAATATTTACAATTTAAATATAAGTGGGGCATTGTTAAGAACCATAAACGTATCAGATTTGAGAGACTTTGAATTATTAAGTGACGCATCCGATACAGGTTATGGGGGATATATTATCTCAAATGTACAGCGTTCAGACAAGAGTTCATCACAACAGGGTTGGAATATGGTTGTTCATAAGGGCGGTGATAATGTCTGTGGTTCTTTGGATACGAAGGTGTGTCGTACGAGTTCTACTTGGCGAGAGTTAGAGTCAGTTCACAGGGTGGTTTATACACATTCAGATAGTCTGGAAGGTGTCTCTCTCGCAGTTTTCAATGACAATAAAAATGTTTCTCATATTTTTTAAGGTGGGTAGCAAGAAAAAAAACTTGCAGGTAAAAGCATCTGATATTTTTCAGTTCTGAAATTATGAAAAATTACATCATATCCGAAATGAAATCTTAGAGATAAAAATCAGAAAGCTGATTTGCTCAGTAGGCAGACAGATAGGGGCAACTGGGGTATGGAATCAGCTGTGTACAATTTTTTGTGCAAAAGATATGGTCTACATGATATTGATGCATTTGCGACCCATTACAATATAAAGTGTCAAATTTTCTATTCAAAGTCATGGTGTCCAGGGACTAGTGGCGTAGATGCTTTTGAATTTTCGTCTGTTGGGGCTAGGATGTGGCTTGTGTCGCCTCCTGCTTTAGTTTTGTAATCAATAAAAAAGTGTTTTCTGAAAATGTTGTTTTATTTAGATCCTAATGTTGGTTTACAATTGTGTTTTTAAAACAGCTTTTCTCTATTTTATTTTTAGGTCATATACACAAAATGGTTTTCAGTCAGTTTTGCATTAAAAAGAAACAGGTAATCTCGTCAAAAAAGTGAGTTGAGACGGTGGGATCGGACATTTGAATCAATCACGTTGTCGAACATCATAAAAACTCAACAGCGACAGCGTCAGATCATCATTCGATTTCTTTTGCTTTAATGATATATTGGCCAAATTATCAATATATCAAGTTACATTTTCAACACTTTTGTTGTTATATGTTCTTTTTTGTAAGCACAGACTACCAAGTATTAATTTTATTGCATCAGTCCACAAACTTTTTGATAACCCCCTACATTTACGTACAATTTGAAATTTCTAGAGCAATTGTTAGGATGTGTGTGCTTATCAAAAAATCTTTAATTTCTTGATCATTACTCCTCTCCGAAAAAAAGTAAATTCATAAATAGAAGGAAGAAGTTTCATTAAATCAAAAAGAATCAAAACACAGGGCGTTTTATTTTTTTTTTCTTATTATTTTTATTTTAATATATAATCCTGCAGGGTCTTGGTCGTTCTACAACAATAAAGATGAACACGAAAAAAGCAGAAAAAAAAACCCGTTACAATGTAATTTTGATGTATGTATACCACGGATAATCTGTCCTCTTCATAACTGTATACTTCAAGTTTTTTACCCCGTCCCGCCCCATTCGTTTCATTCCTGTGCTTATCAGTTTAAATCTGTTTGAAAATAAAATAAAAATGAGACAAACATTTGTTTTAATGCACTACACAAATGCAGGAACAGATTCAATGTTACATTAAAGTTAGAGACTGGTATTTCGTATGATAAGTAGGGCTTACGTTCGAGTTTTTACTATGCCAAACACATATATACTTTTATCTACAAGTAGGTTATTGCAAACTTGAAGAGTCATCAGAGAAATTAGATGTACAGTATATCCATTGAAAGCCAAATAATGTAAAAAAAAAATGTATTATTTGTATCTCTTCCTTTTTCACATACCCGAATATGTTTGTTTGCGAAGATAACAAGTAAAGGCTGTTTGAAAAGATTCTGTGCAGGATATTTATGGCAAAAAGATGAAATCTGAATCACCCCCATGATCACTACCACCCCTCCACCCTCATCCCCAAACAAAAAATATCAAATAACAAATATTCGCTCCAAAATTTTACAATTCTCATAAATAACAGTTGCCTCAGAAGATGATTTACCTTCCTCTTCCTCTGAGATATATATATATATATATATATATATATATATATATATATATATATATATATATATATATATATATATATATATATATATATATATATATATATATATATATATATATATACCTTTTAGGATTAGGTGGACTTTGTTTATGCTTGAGCATCGTGTATTTTGAGACGTCATTCATACTTCTTAGAACTGACATGTGACGAAATTTAAGTCTGTAAAAACGACGTTGTTTGAAAAATTAAATAAGACTCCTAAAATTTTCTGAAAAATTTAGAAATATTTTTAAATATTATTCATAACGTTAAAATAAAAGAATCATCAAAAGCTATTGTAATAAGATCCGGATGCATCTATAAAAGCTTTGAGATGAATACACAAGCTATGTAAAGAGCAAATACAATATACGCATGCATTACAATTTTGTAAAAAAAAAAAAAAAAAAAATTCGCTACAGAAATATAGCCTTTGTTCACATTGTGTTATTTATGCACATATAATGACCATACACATTTATTAAGCTTACCTGTTGTACATGTCATCGTCCTCCCCTCCCCAGCCGCTGAACTTGTTGGAAAATCCGTTGATAAATAGTATTTGTTCCTTTGTCATGGCTGATACACCACCAAATATTTCAACGTATGGCAATCTGGAATAATAAGGGTTCATCATCCTAAGTAAAAAAAAAAAAAAAAAAAAAAAAAAAAAAAAAAAAAAAAAAAAAAAAAAACCTGCTCGTTTACCCTTTGTCGGGAACCATCGAGCTTATCTAGATAGAGAGGCGGTAAAATTCAAAGTTTACAGTGCTGTAACATTGAGAATATGGCCATCACCCCGGAAAGGCATCATTATTCAACATCGTAAATAGGTAGCATGTAAAAGATAAATACACGTAGTTCGATGGTGTTGAATAGTTCATAGAAAAAAGTCTCCATCGAGGGCTAATATCTATGTTATTTAAAACAAGAGGCCCAAGGGCCTTAACGGTCACCTGAGTACAACAATTTAAAGGATCCATAAACTGATAAATGAAGCTTTGTTGCCCAATAGCAAGGAAAACAGTATGATGAAGATCAACAAAATACTTGTTCTAGTATCTTTCTTTTTTCCCCAATTTATCGCTATTACCATGCAGACTTTTAACAAAATGTCTACATTATTACTTCTCACACTGGCCTAATTTGGCCTTTGAAGAACATTTAAAAAAGATAAGTTATTTTTGTTTCATTTTTATTCATCTATTATTTCCAAGTCTACCTGATTATCAAAACTACGAAAGTACTTTTTGTATTATACAATAAATGTTCTTGCATAATTCTCTTATTTTATTAACCTTTCAAATACATTATCTACAGTGATTAATTATCAAAGGTGAATAGCAAAGGGGAATAACTTCACTCAGTAGAATACAAATTAATAGAGCCCTGGCCAGGACCAGAACACTTGACTAAACGGTCCAGATGTTCAAAATTCTGGTAAAAATACCTTGCTTATTAAAACTTTTACTCTGTTTGCTTCCAATATGCCCAGGAGCAGAGGAAATTTTCAAAGAAATAATGCATTTTTACTATTTAACACAGCCCTACCCTAACACCAGAACCCATGACCTAGGGTCATGAAAATTTACAAATTTGGAAGAGGTACCCTCATCATCATAACTATGCAATTAGTTAAAGATTTTCAAAGAATTCACACATTTTCACTATATAATCAAATAGAGCCCCCCCCCCCCCCCGAGAAACAACAGAAGCCCTGGGACCACAAGTTTAAAAAAAATTTTGTAAAAGCATCCTTGCTCATCATAACTATACACTTGTTTCTTTGCTTTATAACCAGGAGTAGAAAAAATATTTTGAAAGAAATTACGAATTTTCACTATATAATCAATAGAGCCCCCCCCCCCCCTTCACCAGAACCCCTGACCCAGGGGACATGAAATTCACAATTTTGGAAGAGGCAGTCATGCTCATCATAACTATGTCCTTAGTTAGTATATTTCATACCCAGGAACAGAGAAGAAGATTTTCAAAGATTTAATGCACTTTCACTATATAATCAATAAAGCCCCACCCTAACATCAGAACCCCTGACCCAGGGGCCATGAAACTCACAATTTTGGAAGAGGCAGCCATGCTTATCATAACTATGTACTTAGTTTATTTCATGCCCAGGAGCAGAGAAGATTTTCAAAGATTTAATGCATTTTCACTATATAATCAATAGACCCCCCCACCCCCCAACACCAGAACCCCTGACCCTGGGGCCATGAAATTCACAATTTTAGTAGAGGCACTCTTGCTCATCATAATTATGTACTTAGTTAGTTTATTTCATACCCAGGAGCAGAGAAGAAGATTTTCAAAGAAATAATGCACTTTCACTATATGATGTATAT
The DNA here is from genome assembly GCF_033153115.1 of Saccostrea echinata. Classification (NCBI taxonomy): domain Eukaryota; kingdom Metazoa; phylum Mollusca; class Bivalvia; order Ostreida; family Ostreidae; genus Saccostrea; species Saccostrea echinata. The sequence continues at coordinate 5,256,018 of NW_026889801.1, read as the reverse complement.
AGCCCCACCCTAGCACCACAACCCCTGACCCTGGGGGCCATGAATTTCACAATTTTGGTAGAGGCCTCAATCCTTATTACAATCATGCCAACAGTTTGACTGCTTGATGTCCAGGGTTAAAGAAGATTTTTAAAGATTGCATTAATTTTAGTGGTTTTAGCCCCACCCCTCAGGCCCCAGGGGGGCAGGGACCATGAAATTCACAATTTTTGTTCCCCTTCACCCATAGGTGCTATATGCCAAAATTGGTTGAAATTGGTTGAGCGGTTTCAGAGAAGAAGCTAAAAATGTTCAAATGTTAACGCACGACGCACGACGGACAAAAACGGATAGCAATAGGTCACCTGAGTGACTCAGGTGACCTAAAAATCACCTATGACAGCCTCAATAAGAACGAAACCATCCATCTATTCAGCGTTGTAGTTCCTTAGTACAAGAAATCCAATAGAAACACATTCAAGTGTTTTTGACGATTCAGGGTAGATATGTTTACCTGAATCAACTGCCCAAAGGTTTCACAAGTTCTCAAAATATCTAAAACACGACGTTTGAATGATTCCTATGAAACCATTTTAAATCCAAGGACCAAACATGTACCTGTACATGTAAATATGGGTTGCTATGAAATTGGATGCAGATAAAAAAAGAACATATCAAGGATTAATTCTGGTGAAGATACAGTTGAATTGGAAACAGGCTGCGCTAAGGTGCTAGTGGATTTTAAGAGCTAAATGACATGTAATAAATGCATAATCTATAAATGAGGCATGTGAGAATAACGCATATCGGATTGAGAGGTACAGCAGAAACATGAATGTGCTGTCGATCGCGACCTACACTTTGCACACACTCCGAGGCTATCTGATGTGAATATTCCTTTTAGCCTACGACTGTCGACAGCGAGTGATATGAATTAAGGGATTGAAATAAAGGTTTGTTAAAATTCAGAAAAGTGAAAAATTAAAATCTCTAGATCATTTAAACCTCGATAAATCGATATTTCCCTGGAAATCAAGGAAAGTGAATTACTGATTTATTGATTGTATGTTGTTTTACATCCCATTCGAGAATATTTCACTCATATTGAGACGTCACCATATACATGTGCCGGTGAAGGGCTTCAAATGTTGACCTTTACTCGGCACTTAGGGCAATTGAGGAGTGAGGGATCTTGATCATGCCAACGCCTGCCGTGTCACGGGGCCTATGTTATTAGGGTCTCATCCGAAGGACCCGCAACTTTCACTTCAAAGTGCCGAGCGCATGGCGAAGGAACAGTTGCTACCCATTTTTTTTATCGACTTAGGTCAGTCGAGGCCGAGATTCGAACTCACGACCTCCCGATCACGGAGCGAGCGCTCAACCGACTGAGCTCCCGTGAACGGTTAAAAGTGAATTATCAAAGGAGTTTAATGAAAATTGCTTTTTTAAATAAAATTTCAATTGCACTTTTTTATGTGAAAGTCAGACGCTTGTGTGATTAGTTTAAGAATGAATGGTGGAAAACAGTTGAATCGTTAGGTATCAATTTAACTTTTCAACTGCTAGCTGTTAAATATTTTGCTACATTAAGTAACAATAATGGGAGCCGTCAGACATGCTTCTGAAAAATTAGGGATCATATTATATGTCAACCTCAGAAAATGGAAATAATTACGTGATGCGCTAAAGAGAAATATCCGTAATTTACATTAAGAATTTCCGTAGACTTTTAAAAATCCTGTCATACTTGTTAGCATAAAATTCCACGTCTCCAATCTGACGAAAATTGGAAACGATGATACATGATATTTACTTTGAAAACATTTATTCAACATTTATTTGAAATTGTTTCCATCGTAAATGGAAGCATTTATGTGGGACAAACTTATAGATGTAAAATTTAAAGACAATATAGAGGTACATTGTATTAACACGTAAACATTTGGTCCCTTTTTTGAATTTCATAAAATGGGTGCAATATCAAATTTCTGTGAATAAGACGCTTCATGATTCTTACTGGTAGTTGAATTTGTCCACGGCTACAGACATATGACGCGGCAGATCAGAACAGCGATAAAGATTGTAATCGTTTTCTGGAAGCAGATCAACATCGTGGAAAATATAACAGTCATAATCATATTCCTTACTGGCCTCTAGGAACGCCACATTTAGAAGGAGACCTTTGTTAAACTGTATTCTCTCATCCTGGGAAAAAAGGCTCATTTTATATATATATATATATATATATATATATATATATATATATATATATATATATATATATATATATATATATATATATATATATATATATATATATATATATAACATTTGTAGCAGACATGTACCTACCTTTCAGGACTTCAAAAATATAAAAATAATATATAAATACAAAAAAAAAAAAAAAAAAAAAAAAAAAAAAACATATAATGCATTTTAACATATTTCATATATATGAAATTGTTATTGCTTTACTTGTTCATTGAAAGCCACTCAGAATTGATGTGATATGAATTTTTTTCCAACGAGGAATAGTTTTATTTTTTGAATATTATATTTTCATTTGTTACTCCCATATAATTATTTACTTACCAAATCAATGATAAAAATTCCATATTCTAATTGCTGCCTCATTAGAAATGGGTGTATGTGGTGAATAAATATTCTCAAATGTTCGTATCTGTCCCTGAAAGGAATAAGTAGCGCCACCTTCTGATGTGCTTTGCAGTTCGAAGGTCGGAAACGTCCCCCGCACCTGACAGAGGTAAATTTCTGTGGCGTGTCCTCCAAGTTAAATTCACCGCTGATGTCAGGTTTTCTATAACCAACTAAAAAAATGTAAATAGATAAACGTTTTTGATTATTTTTAAAACCAATTTCTCCAGTATTTCAATGTGTTGAATATACATTAATATCATATTTTGGAGAATTTATGTAATTTAAAGGAAAACCTCTGTACTGCAAATAATTAATGAAATTCTGAGAAGAAAATATATATTAATACAAACTAATTCAAGAAATTTGTGTTCTCCACTTAAGGAAAAAGAAATGTGTGGAAGACCTGACAAAATGCAGATGGCGAAAGAAAAAAAAGTCGACCTTGTCCTTTCACCTTTTTGCCTTAAAGGCAAAAGTGATATTTTCTAAGTTAGAAAAAAATCATGATCTAAAAACTTGTCATTGCAAAACCTTATAGAGAACTTAAATGATCATATGATTGATTGATTGCATATTGTTTAACGTCCCATTCGAGAATTTTTCACTCATATAAATACGAAGGTGAAGGGCTTCAAATTTAGACCTATACTCCACACTCAGGGCCATTGAGCATTGAGGGCTCTTTATCGTGCCAACGCCTACAGTGACACGGGACCTACGTTTTTAAGGTCATATTCAAAAGACCAATGACTTTCACTTCTAATGCCGGTCGCTTGCCGAAGGAACTGTCACTACCTATGTTTACGTCTTAGGTTTGACGCGGCGCGGAGAATGAGAATCGAACCCGGGCCTTCCGATCACAAAGCGAACGCCCTACCACTAGGCTACCGTGACCGGTAAATGATCCTCTGAAAATTATTTGTGGAAATTAGAATATCTGACGCTATTCTTTGACCTCAAAATCAAACGAGGTGTAATGGTACGTATTGTCGTTCTGTACATATTGTCGTCGGCGATAATATGTGCAGTACCTACCCTCATGGTACATGTACATATTGTCGTCCATTGGTAACTATTGTCACCGACGACAATATGTACAAAAGGACAGTATGTTCCTTCACAAGGTCCTCTATAAGTCATATTGACAAAAGGTATAAAATTACATTGCAATATCGCAAATAGAACAAAAGATATCAAAAAGTATACTGTACTTAGATACGGTGAAATTATTGGACATTTTGTTTCTGGTATTGGCTCTGATGTATTCCATACTGAACCTGAAGACAAATATATATCATTATATATATATATATATATATATATATATATATATATATATATATATATATATATATATATATATATAAAGGGATTCCTCCGAACATTATGGTGGTTGACAATTACTTAAAGGTCATTCTGGTCACAACTTTTTAAATTACATAAAATGTAATCAGTTCAATAAGAAATACATTTATAAGAATGTATCCTGATCTTGAAATATAATAGAGTATAAAATTTAGGTTTAAAATATCAAGGCTTGATTTTATAAGTTGTTGCCCTTATCAAGAAACAGAATACCTTGATTTTTTACTGAAACATAAAGCAACACTTTTTCAATATATATATATATATATATATATATATATATATATAAAGATTCTTGACAATAATCTTACAATTCACCGTTCTGCTATTAAAGAGTTCCTCTTGTACTTTCCTTTCTTTGATAACTAACATCAGGTCATCTTTGTTGGAGTTCCTTTGGGAAATGAAAGTGGCAAGAATAAATACTTGGACGACAACACACCAGACATAAAATTTCGGTGATACGAGAAGTTTTTTCCAGAGTGTGACTTCCTTTATTATTGTTGACTTCATGTTTGGAATTTTCCTGAAGTATTATCGTAAAAGCTGATAGGACAATGATGTAAATTCTTCAGGGTCAGGATTGTAAGAAATAGAATAATCTAAAAAAGAAATCAAAAAGATATGACGATTTGACTTAATAAATGTGCAGTCTTCAAATAAAAATACATTAACCTTATCATAAAATGAAAAGGAATCCTTCATCTGTGCATTTATATATTTATTTATTTTATTTGTTCTTTATTTATTTATTTATTTATTTTTTGTTATTTTCATATTCAATTATGTTTTCATTTCTTTATTAAAATTCCCTAAACGAATGAGTTAAAGGCTTTATGTAAGGTAACTGCATTTCAGGCTGTTTTAGATTGATTTGCATTGTACATAACTCTAACTCATATTTTATAGTATTGTCTTTCACAAAAGAGTAAGTCATTTCAATGCAAATTTTATGTGACAATTCAGGTTTTGCATTAGCATTATAATATTGTATTGAACAATTTTCATAGATTCTGCTTTTATTTTTAAATCTACACTTTCAATATCGATTTGATACTTTCAAGATTTGAAGATTGTTACTCAAGCATCTTGATTATATCCTGTAAGTTTTAGCTGTTCGCTGTTTATGTAAATCACACTTGCATCGATTTACATTTTTTTATGTCGTTGCATAATGCATATCACGGTGACTACATTGTTTCACTTTTTTTGGCTATAACAGACGGCTTCCCTTAGAAGATTTACCACATATATTTAAATCACCCTGAACGAAGTCGGGGTGGTAAATCGATATTTCTAGACCTATAATTTTGTCTGCAAATGTTCTTGCAGATGGCTTGGATAATTTCAATAAACGTCACAGAAATGATAATCACCCACTGAAGCTGTGCTTTCCACATTTTATTATTATTATTATTATTTTTTACAATGGTTACTGTTTACATGGAAACAAATAAAATTTGCAATTATTTACTTCATCTTTGTTAGTAACTCTAGCTAAATATGTTGACTCGTTATAGAAATGTTCCTTTCTTGTTAAAAGTGTTTTCTGCAAATAAAAAAAATGTGAATTAATTGCACGAAGTTTTTTTCTTGTTGCCATGGGTAGAATGATAAAGCTGATAACGAACAGTGATTGATCTTTAAAAAAAATTCAAATCTGTGAACAGGCATACAACACGGACCCCCGGAAATTCAAGAGGTGAAATCAGGTGCTTAACCTTAATTTTAACTTTCAGTACAGAACAAATACGTTCACTGCTAAGAGTTCGTTTTTCTTGGGGGTTTAATGCTTATGTAAGCATTCTTGTTAAATGCATTGCTTACTTTAAGGATATATATTGCCAAGTTCCACATAAATCTTGAGGTATTTATGTATCACCGTTGAGGTCAGTTCAATGTGACATATAAGATAACTTGTAAAAGCAAAGGTTCTAGTTTCAGATTATTAACGTACATGTATGTGTATTTCAATGACAATATACTCATTTCTGGTCAGAATGGATGCTGGGGGAATTTGCAAATGTAGCTTTTATTAGGTAAAGAGATCTACTTCAATTTTCTGTGTAATTAGAATATAATTTTCACAGAACTTTGTAGAAATCAACGGGAAGAATATGCATACAATTTCAGGTATTGTCGTATAATTGATTGAAATGCTTTAACATGTGATCCATTTATACAAGAGTAAGAAAAAAAGATATACTCAGTAAAATAGTCTGATCAAAGACGTGTTTCTTTGGAGGGAAGACAAATATTTTTTTTGGAAAATATGTAACAGTGAAGAAAAAAATCCTCATGTCTTGAAAGATGGTTAAGTTTTGAAATCTATAAAAGTAACATTAAGATTTCTTTCTGCCAATCTACCAAGAATACATATCTCTTGGAAAAAGGCTTAACTATGAACACTTGGCAGATGAACCACAGGCACTTATTTCGTATATGGGGCCACCCCATCTATTTCTTTTTACAAGGTACCTAGCTTGTATTTATTAACATATCAATCCTTAACCTACTGAAACTTGACAACATTCCATTCGAGAAACTTCTCTTTTGTCATATAAATCCTCTCAGACATCCCTCGTAGAGCCTTCTCTTTTGTAAGCCACTCATTTATTGCTCAAAAATTACCTCTTTTCATTTCAAGACTCTAGACAAGATACAAGAATTTTCGGTTTGGATAATAAATATAGGATAAAACCAGAGATATCTGAGTTTTTTTGGTTATATCGTACACTAGAACCCTAAATGGAAGTTCCTGTATCTCGTCTAGAGTCTTAAAATATATGGAGGTAATTTTCAAATCCAAAGTTCTGTTTAAAGGTTCTGTGAACTTTTGAAGAGTTATTAATGTTACCGAAAAAGATTGTAGACGTTCAAATTAAGAATTGTTTCATTGTTTCATATTCCAGATTATGAATTGATAGTTTGCTTCGTGAAAAAAAAATATTTCAAAAGATAGGTGGTCCTCATTGAAAAAGGAAAAAATGGCGATGGTGACATCGTAACAGCAATTTACGATACAATGTTTGTGTTGTACTCTGGAAAACTCTAGAATAAAATATTGTAGGAAGCATGAAATTTATCAAAAGCGAGTCATAAATGTGTGTGTGAATGACCCAGGAAGTATTTGAATGATATAGACTCTGTATCAGTCAAGGACGATCTGTGAGGAAATAGGTTATCTGTAAAAATTTTACCAAAAACGTTAAATCAGTAAGGTCTAGGGAAGAGAAAGACTCTTCACAGGAGCTGATCTTGTAAAAATACAGTTAAGTGGTTAAAAAAATAAAACATTGACAAACAAAATTATGCTACTGGAAAAAAATTTTAGCAAAATAAATTTCAATTGAAAGAGACATGTTTTTAAAGAGCAGATATTAGACCAGACTGTGTGAAATGTATAGGGAGAACATTTTTGAGAACCTCACAACGCTATGTTTTTGGCAGTATAATGTTGTAATATCTGCTTCGGGGTTACCAAACATGTTGATTTTAAAATGAAGTAAATTCATTCTATTTAGTCGAATGGAATGAAACTTAAAACTTCAAAAAAAAATGAATATTTTTATATATGAGAATGTGCTCATTTTAAATTTCTTGAAAGTATTGAAACGAAGATTGACATGGTCCGCGAACTTCCCGAACATCCCTCATAACATGAAAATTTGAAAAGAATTTTTTTGCTAGCTAGATTATATTTTGAGAACATGATAGATATAAACATATGGGTCTTTAAAAAATATATATCTACCCAGGCATATGACCTTTTTCCATGTCCACCAGAGCATTCATTATATGTTATTATAGAAATTAAATGGCTTGGCCTATCCTGTTTGAATTAAGTTTTATACCTCCAAACTCCAAGTATGATTCTATAATGTGTGTAATAAAGTTCAATGAAATACAATTTCATTTTCATATCATTATTTGATTATGGATTGATTTGTATTTGATTTTACTTGTCCAATTGCTGTGTTGGAGAGCTGTATTGTTTGCAAAAATCTAGACAACTTTAGACATTTCATAGCAGTGCAAAAAAAATATCATCCAATATTTGCCCGTTTTGAATGTGAAAAGGATTCTTTTAATTACTAAAGATTTTTTTTTTCTTGCATACGACACATTTATTATTGTTGAAATCACTAATATTGCATTTTTATTGTTATTTGTGACCGAAATTATCCACAAAGACTGTCTTTTAAAAAATCAATTTCTGACTTCTATACAAAATTTGATGCTTACTGAGACTGCCTTTTAATTATAATTGTCCGCGTCCATTAGTTATCACAATAGTGGCAAAGTGGAAGATAATAAAGTGCTTGTGTGGTTCCTTTAAGTACGGAAAAGATGGAAGGTTACATGTAATGTGTTTTTGTTGTGTTATATTACTATAACAGCGATTTGGTTCATGGCAGATAAATAGAAATTATAAGGAAAAAGAGAATCCCACAAAGATTTAAAATGATTTAGAATTTGGTATTATCTATACTATTATTGTACATAGAAATATTTCATTGCCACTCACCAGCAAATGTTTTTCCGAAGGTACAACAACAAAAGAAGGTGTGAGATGATAAACATAGCCTGAGGCATATATAAAACCAAAAAGATCATCAACGTTGATATGACCAGTTCCTCTGTTTTTCCTTCCAACAATACAGATATAGAATATAGATTAATAGTTGTATTTTTCTTGCAGCACTTCCTTTTCCACCTATCTATTCTGTCTATTTCACTTAGATACTTGTTGCAATTAATGAATTTTTGTAAGGCTTCACTTCTTCCTGTTTATCCAACTATGTAGATGATAAACCAAATACTGGCTCTCCTGTGAAAGCAAACGAATTTTAAGGAAGATGAGGTCATAGAATCTTCATCTTTATTTAAATTTTGTTTATGACAAAGATGCACTAGATTGTTCCAGTGGTTACAAGTGTCGTATGTAGAAACAAAAAAAAAAAAAAAAAAAAAAAAAAAAAAAAGAAGATATTTTCAAATTTACATACACAGTGTTGTAATAAGAGGGAGTTTGTTTCATGTTTTATTTTTAAAAAGAAAGGGTAGGAAGATGAAAACCCGTTTAAATCTTTTTTCAATAAATCAATAAAAGTCAGAAACATACGAGGGGTGATCAAAAAGATCGCGAACTATCATTGCATAGATAGTCAAAAATGCTCTATAAATTGTAGGTGTTGCGTATTGTTTTCATCCATGTCTGTGACGTCACAATATGGAAATGACGTCAATATGACTTGTGACAAAAAATGGCTGACTCAGTCGTACTCAAGCAACAAAAGGCTGTAAAGTTTAATATATATATTTTGGAAATTCCTTTGCAGTAGCATATAAAATTATTTGTACAAGGTTTATGAAGACAAAAGACTTTCCAAGAGTTCAATCATTAATTGGATTGATTGTTTTAGTGAAGGAAGGGAGATGATTAAAAATGATCTTTGTTCTGGTACCCAGCGAAAATAAGCTGGGGAGGAGATGTATCCTTAGTTGAGTAATTTGTTACAAAAAATCACCAGTTAGAGTAAAAAAAATATTCTTGAATATCTTAAGAATATTATAATTATTGAATCCCTAAAATACCGTTAACTTAAGACTTAAACATATCATATATGATAGAAAGAAGGCGCCCATACTTTATCCACGATCGATGGGGAAATGACGCACCCAAGACAGAGAAGTCGGGTTGTGATGGTCACCATGCTAATTCTGGGAAAAGATATTCTCATCCACCCGTCCGAGATTTGGCAATGTGTGACAAATGGACTATTCTTGTTTTAAAAAAATAACTTGCATGGTAAGAAACATAAGATTCGGAAAAATCTTTTAGCTTCTATGAACAGAACACTACGGAACATGTCACGTGACCGCCTGGATTACATGATTCTCGCATGGGCGGAACGGTGGCAGATGTACATTAAAATTGGAGAGGACTTCTTTTAAAAAATATTAAACACCGACTTATAATTCTATTTCTGTATGGAAGTTATTCAATTAGTTCGCGAACTTTTTGATCACCCCTCTTAGGTGAGGATCACAAATGATCATTAAACTCCGTAGGTGCTAAGGCAAGAAATTGAACACTAAATATCAAGTCTTTCATTACCAATGTTAATATGTAAGGTTCATGTAAACGGATAAAATGGGGTTTTCCCCATAAATTGAAAACCATATCAAATTGTTATAAGAAATGTCATAAAAAATGACATCAGTTATAAATATATTAGAAAAAAAAACTTGGACTGCTGACAAGTAAAATATATTCTAAACACTTGAGCCAAGTTTATGCGGAATAAAGTAATAAGACTTCCAAGTTTCTAATCAACATGTTTGCGTTAGTTTTCTTTTTAATTGATAGTGTGAGCTATTGATCAACTAGGTCAGCTGAGTCAGTCACCAAAGTTCTGGTTAAATCCTCCATCTAAGTTTGTTCTACTATGGTCAGAAAAAAACTAAAGTCCTACATGTACTTAATTGCGGACTAGGAATCAAACACCTTTATTTTAAATTCCCAATTGTAAATTTTTGTTTGAACCCTTCCTGCACCCTATTTAGTCAAAAAAAAAAAATGAACATGATTTCTTTGAAAATAACATGTAAATCCACTCTGAGTGGATCGTACGTATTTCCCACATTTTTTATCTAGAGTCAGTTTTTTCTATGAAATCAAGATCGTGCAGAGTGTGGTTTTCACCCTGAATATTGTCTATGATTTTTTTCCGTTAGATAGATTACATGATCAGTACGTAATGCTCCCTGCTGACAAAGCAGGTAACAACATTGTCTTTGTTTGTAAGGCTCATTATATTAAATGTATTTTAAAGGAACTTGGATTTAATTCCACAAGTGGTAATCCAACTTATACTTGTTCCCTTTCTAAGGAAGAAATTCTTCAAAATCATATGTCAGTTTTGAATATTTTTAATATTCCAAACAACCAAAATGAATTTGAATTACCATATTTATATTGGATTCCGAAACTTCATAAAAATCCTTACAAACAAAGATACATAGCGGGTTCCAGTAAATGTTCAACCAAGCCTCTTTCTTTACTCCTCACTAAGATATTAACAGTGGTGAAGGAGAAACTTCAAGAGTACTGTGCAACAATATATTCGAGAAGTGGTGTAAATCAGATGTGGATACTTAAAAATTCCAAGGAACTTTTGGATAATTTGAAATCGCAAGATTTTACCAAAATCAACAGCTTTAAAACTTATGACTTTTCTACTTTATACACAACTATTCCCCACGATAAATTAAAGGCCAGGCTTTTTGATATAATTGACAGATGCTTTTTCAATAAAAATGGAACTCGTAAATATACTTACCTTGTCATTGGTCCTTTGCAAAATTATTTTGTTAAAAAACATTCTGATTGTACACACAAGTACTCTGAAGTTGACATTAAAAAGATGGTTAAGTTTCTGATTGACAATATCTATGTGGTTTTTGGAGACCAGGTCTTTCAACAATCTATTGGAATTCCCATGGGTAGCAATTGCTCCCCGTTATTAGCAGACCTTTTTTGTATTCATATAAAGCAGAATTTGTCCAAAATCTTGTACGTGAAAAGAAAAAAAAAACACTTGCTGTGGCCTTCAACTCGACATTTAGATATATCGACGATGTATTGTCAATTAACAATGGCTATTTTCATTCTTATGTCGATACGATATATCCTGGTGAGCTTGAGAGAAAAGATACCACAGAGTCCGACACATCTGTTTCATATTTGGATATTTTACTTGAAAAAGACGTTAATGGTAATCTAACAACCAAGCTTTATGATAAACGTAATGACTTTAACTTTTCAATCGTCAACTTTCCTTACTTATGCAGCAATATACCTTCATCACCTGCATACGGGGTATATATCTCTCAGTTGATTCGATACGCAAGATCATGCTCTACGTATGAACAATTTCTTAAACGAGGTAAATTATTGACAAACAAGTTGATGAAACAAGAATATCAGCTGTCTCGTTTAAAGTCATCATTTCGTAAGTTCTATGGTCGATACAACGACCTTGTCAGCAAATACAATTTATCATTGAGTCAAATGCTGACTGACGTTTTTCATACTAATTGTTAGGCCATTATTTACACACTGAATTGTCGACGGATTTTTCCGTTATTTCACCTAATCATGACAAGGAGCACAAAGCAGATATGACTGGTCGACAGGGTTGCTCACTCCTCCTGAGCACCTGATTCCACATCTGTTTCCAGAGTTCCGTGTTTGCTTTTAGGATTTGCAACTTCTTTATCGTTTGCGCATTTCTTTTTTCTGTCCTTTTTCTTTTCGTCATTTACATTTTCTTACATGTTCGAACAGACGCCGGATATAAACGATATAATTAAGAATTTTACCTTCAATATTTTTTTTTTCCATTTTTTTTTTTACCTACAATGTATTTTCTTCAGGTGAGAGTCTTTCCTTAAAACAAGTATTTGATGCATTTTCCCTCTATTTTGGATTATCTATAATTTGATCATTTTGAATCTTACAATGTATCATGAATATGAATCATGAATATTCAGGAAACAAACTACGATTTGCAATTAGCATGTAATTTAGTTGCAAAATTTGATTTTGATCATGTCGAGATGAGCGTTTTGATGACTTCAAATCTTTAAAACTTTACTAGGTACAATGATGAAATTTTATATAAAAAAGAGATAAACGCGTATTTATGACACACATTTTATATTTCCTATATGGATAAAGCGTCACTCATATGTACTTCTTTGTCCATTATTTCAACTGTCAATTGCTTCGGTGTACTGAGTGATACTCTTACATAGCTTGTCATTCTTGGAACAGTCAAGGCATGCATGTATCATTAACTTCAGCTGGAATTAATCTTACTATAAAATATATCTCAATATTTATAATATATAAACTTAGGGAAAAGTGTCCAACTAAAAAACTAAGAAAAATATAAATTCTATTTTTTATGGTAATATAATTTTCATCATTTTACTTTAAATTCCATATAATAATGCCCAAACATTTCTGTGTAGTTCCGTATCTGTGAAAGATCGCATGGATTCTCTTGCTAAAAGCTGAAAAACTCAACAGGAAGCTACTGCAATATGCATGACTCAGATGTAAATTATCATTTTTCATCTTAAAATAGCACTTACAGAAAAATGAAAGAAATACTTTTCTCAATGACTTATGTAGTGTATTTTCCTTAAAAGCAATTAAAAAAAATGTAATTGTCCATGTCTATTGAAAGTCTTTTATCATGTACGTTCAAAATACATATCTTTTGTAACAATCTTTGTTAGTTTGGTGGTGGATGTATGCAAATATAGAGACTTTCTATTTTTCCTGTTGGTGGATTGGAAAGTATACAGTATTGGTAATTCTCACATTAAATTAAATTGCATTTACTGTTGCAAGCATTAGTTGGATTTTATAGGAACTGTTGAAATATTATCATATTCCTTTTAAAAAAGAAAATAATTTCGAAGGCAAAAATAAGAGAATAAGCATATACATGTACGTATATATATGTAAAGCAAATATATGTATTTTATTTCACAAGTAATCAAATAAAAACTACAACTAATGGAACACAACTGCACTGGCTAATCGTGAACACTGTATTTAATGCATTTTAAAAGAAAGGATATGGCATTTTTTTTTTTTTAAATCTAATGCTATCATTATAAGGTGGATTATTTAGCAATTTCATGGTCATTTATGGTGGAGTTATTGATTTTAATAAATATGTACGATAGTTCTGTTGACGATATTTCATCCAATTTTACCACACTCATTGGCATGATAAGTTCCTTTTTTAATTTGAGAAGTAATTAATTTAGAGTGACTACTTAGAAAAAAAGATAAATAAAAAATAATTATTATAGAATTTGATAATACTTAAAAATTGAATTAAAGATTCATTTATTTAATATAGGCCGTAACCTTTAATCTTTAATGGCTTACCCCCCCCCCCCCTTTTTTTTTCTCTCGACGCTATTAACAAGCGACAACACTTTACAGGTAACAACATCTAAGCTAAAGAATAACAGTAGCTGGTCCCGCCGCGGTGTACACACGGTCGCAGGTAGTATCGCGATCATAACCCGCGACCGGTGTAATGCGGAAATGATTAACACACCGCGGAGGGGACGCTGTCTAATACGGGATCCGCGTTACCTGTACTGTATCTCGAAATCATCCTTAGGTCCGTACTTCAATTGAGACATATTACAAATACAATGTTCTAATGATTAATATTTAAAGATATCAGAATAATAAGTGTTCTCGTATTTGTGGTTTTTATTGTTTCATTGATTGTATGTTGTTTTACGTCCGGTTCTAGACTTTTTCACTCATATAGAGAGGTCACCGTATACTGGTTAAGGGCTTCAAATTTAGATCTTTACTCAGCAGGCATGGGCCATGGAGTAAAGAGGGATCTTTATCGGGCCAACACCTGTTGCGACACGAAGCCTCGGTTTCTAAGGCTATCCAATCACTACCATCAATCTAATCACGTAGCGAGCGTCACCGACTGAGCTACGGTGAAGATCAATGTCAAATAATACCTTATTTTACAAAATCAAAATGTTACATTTAAACTTTTGGGTAAAAACCAACACTTATGTCATATTGAATACTGTGGAACCATTTTTATTTCGTGTGGGTCAATGTTTGTGGGCAAGCAAAATTTTATTATTTCGCCCCAAACGAAGTCAGGTGACATATTGCTATTGTAGGGTAAAAAGACTTTCAGTTTCAAAATGGCTACCGTTGACATGGAAATGTACGAAAAGTGAGGAATTTTGTCCTGGAGTGTTCTCAGTGGTCCCTTAAACGTTCATAATAAAACATTACGGAAATGATGATCAGTAATGGTAGTTGTGCGATTCGCATTTAAAATTTTAAATTTGCAAATGGTTGCAATGGAAACAGAGGAGAAGTGAAAATTCTTTAACTTTGATTTATTCAGTAACTGCTCAGGCAATTATTTTGAAACTTCAAGGGATGATTCCTTGCATTGTGTCAAAGTTATTTCTATTTTAAAAAAAATGGAATTGGCCGCACACAGTTACCATAGAAATAACACCAAAAAAAAAAAAAGTATTATGCTCACATATGTTCTCAAAAGTGGCTTGGACAATCTTGATGAAACTTTACAGATATTATAATTAGAAACTCTAGGTGTGCAATCAACATTCAAATTTTTCTAAATTCTTACCGTTGCCATGGAAACGGACGAAAAGTGATTTTTTTTAGTTTCTATTTTTCTCACTAACTACGCAAGGAATTTTCTGGAAACTTTAAAGGTTTATTCCTTCTACTTTATCAAATAGTTTTCCACACAAAAAATGGAGCAGGTCCATCGCCTCAGCCACCGGAACGAAGTCGTACATGTATTTTGGTTTACCTTAGTTTTGTACTCGAGCGTTCTCGTAAATGGCTTTCAAAATCTTCATGAAACTTTACAGAAATAAAAATCACCAACCCTAGTTGTGCATGGGATATTTTATTTTTTCAAAGTTTGTCGCTGACGCCAGGTAAGGAACAAATGATTTAAAAAAAGTCGCGGTCACGTGACTATTGTATGCTATGAGAAGTTTCTTTTAATCAAAGTACTGAAAGGACTGTTACGAGTTGATGGTTCACCAAGCTTAGCTAATTGGTATTGCTTTAGTGATGAAAAAATGAAATGTCCTTTTAGAAACAGAAATTTAAATTTCCATATGATTTCTGATGTCAATTTCATGACATGATGCAATGTATTTTAAAACCAATTAACAGATAATATTTTATGAAATTATAAGAAAACGATATTTCTTTCTTTTTACAGTATATTTATACAAGTTATACATTTATTGAGCATTGCTACCTTATTTTGAGAAATGAAATAAATTTGCACAACTTTCATAAAATATATTAAAACCACAATTTTTGACATTCCTTATAGTGTACGCAGCAAGTATGTTTTTGATAAGTGTCGTTTTCCTCTAATAATTTTTTTTCTTGAGTAATGCTTTACTTCCACATGCAGTTGTCAAATAAAATTCTGTTAACTAATAAATGTAAAGTCAAAAAAGTTATTGTACATTTTTACTACCCTCCCCCTTACACACACGCGCGCGCCTCACCCAGAATAACAACAACATAAAATATTTCTCTTAGTTCCAAAAATCAACCTCTGATCGACTTTAAATCTACTAAATACCCAAAATAAATTTTCATGTAAATGTGCTTGCTTTTCACTCAATCGCCGAATTTCTGTACAGATGAGCAGAAATATTAATTTACTTTTTGTAAATCAAGTATCCCTAATATATGAGCCGTGATTCTTTTTCTGTTGCGTGTGTGTAAATCATCTTATTTACGATTACTTCATCTTAATATAAACCACTTGTATTAGTTAAATTATTCCCGGTATTAGTAGAAACTAAATACTAGTGATACTATTCCTTCAATACAATCCGATTCTCCGGATACGTTAGTGTTAGTTACATGTACAAACATCTGTGTTCAGATGTATTTCATGTTCATCAATCAGAAATAAAACAAAAAAGAGAATTTGAGGAAATCAAAATTTCTTTAATCACCAATCCTGCCTATCAAAACTATTATCTCCGCACAACAAACCCTCCACAATCCAAGAGTTGGTAATCCAATCACAGCAACTGGACCATGTGTTTTTAAAAGCTTCTTAAAAAAAATACACTTTTAGACCATTTCTAATAAAGCCAGTTCGGGGCGACATACGCTATCGCTTACAATAGAAGACTTTCTAGTTTTACTTATTCTTGCGGACATAATATCGTGGGTAACTCGTGTATACAGAAGATTCAATGTTGAAGTATGTCAGCGAAATAAGTGTTTGTGGGGATGTAAATTCGTGGATAAAGCTAACCAACAAAATCAACGAACATTGGCCCCCAGGAACAATGATGACTCCACAACACAAACAGAATATGAAATCAATATTTATACCAGACTTATTTTAGAAAAACAAGTTTACAAACTAAGATACCTACTTTGCCATCACTATATATCCCGCATCTCTATTGTTACAACACGCTGTTGTTGCACATACCAGTCTGGAGCTAGCTGCCAATAACAGCCACTAAGTCCTCCAATAAGGAAGTTTATCATTTAACTGAGACTTTTGGATTATTATTTTGTAAGACTGCAGAACATTAACTGAAATTAATTAAAATGGATTTCAAACCAGAATTTCAATCAAATGTTTTCTCGGACGTCCGTGTCGACTTGTACCTGCCCATTTCATTGTTTATCATTACATGTTTTGACTGTAACAGATGGAAATGACGTAAGCTGCATATTTCCAATTTTGCCAGTTAATGTTCCGCGGTCTTATTATAATAAAGGCAATTTAAAATTGATAATAAGATGATTCATACAAGAATAGATTATATATTAATCCTCAGAAACAATGAAGCTTGCCAGCTGGAAGAGGATAATTATGCTTTTATTTTTAACAGAAATCTTAGATCTGCATCTACAAGATATAAATAGATTTGATGACTGTTATTGTCTAGGTTATTGTCTTTAAAATACAATGCATTCAAATTTAAACATATAAAGTCAAAATGAGGCCAGTTAAATCGCCCATATTTCATGTTTTTTTCTTAATTAAAAAAAAAGAAGTAGGGGATACAGTCAACATTTATTCACCTTATCTTTGAAGTGTGCATATATTTTTTTTTATTTTGTTGATTTGAGTAGGTTGCCCATATATATGACATCATTTCCCGCTCTTAGATTGGGGCTCAAGTTGTGCCACCAAGTGGTGCTTGGAAATATTTTAAGAAATAATTTCTCCGTCGTCTTTGGACACCAGAACAAACAAACAATGGGGAAAGTAAGAAATTTTAGTCAGTAATCCTTATCAGTTTTGGGGCGGAGGGGGGAGGGGGCTGGGAACTGCAACGGACCAATATTCTCATCTAAACTTTGTCCTTCTTTTCTTAACTGTATAATACATGTACAGTACGGGCAACGCGGTTTTGTCATTTAACCGCGCCCCCTCCGCGGTGTATTAATCCTTTCCGCGATACACCATCGCGGTTTTTCATCGCGGTGCAGGTAACAGACCATCTTTACCGCGGCGGTGTGAACTACCGTTCTTCGTCAGCTCTGATATTTTACCTGTACGCACATGTATTTGCAATCACCGATCTTTTTAGGGGGGGGGGGTCGTCTCTAGGAATGTTTTTTAACGTCAGGAAAATTATTTTGTTTCGGTAAGAAGAATTGTTTTTCTTTGATTGGAGAATAATGCCTTTTATGTGACTAAACAAATTTGTATTTTTATTATCAATTAATAATATATACAGTGTAGATTTTTTTTAAATAAGAGAGTACATGTATACAATTATTTATATTTTTTAAAGCATAGTTTCGTTACGAGTTTAATGGATACTAGATTTAATTTTTGTATAATAAGATTCATCAGCAGCATTTTGAATTAAATTTAACAACTTGAAAGCTACATTGCAGATTTCCCTTATATGTTAAAACGTTCATCGTTTAATTGCCGAGTATGTAAGTTTGCCGTAAATATGTAGAGTAAGATATCTTAATCAACATTTTCATTCATTTCTTCTACTTTTTCTTAAAATTCTTTCATTAACAAGGGTTGTGATTTAACAAGCATTGCTCACGGAATCCACGTGCACTGTTCTGTCGCGCATGGATCGAGTCATCCAATCATTAATTTTAGGGTGTTATTGGTGGATCAATTAATAAACTAGAGGGATTCCGGGGGGTTGTACCGCCTATCCCCATTCTTCGGGACATCTGTTTAGTTTTTCGAATGTTTAAAAATTTATGCGAATATTGTTATTTATCAAGTAAGAATAATTTAACAATAAATAGTATTGAACTAAATAAATACACTTGTTCATTTTTTAAAAATCAATTTCTAATTTTCAATCCACTGATAGGACCTCCTCTTTCTGAAATACATGTAGCTGGATCTATCTAATATGCAATGGAATCAATTATTTGTAATGTGTTCAGGTAAAAAGATAATCATTGCGTAACACTTCCTGTCTGCTTTAACTTCTGCTAGCATGTATGAGTTTTAAAATACACAGACTAGACCAAGTGCCAAACATTGTCCGTTGAATGGCTTTGGTCAATGTACTTCCTCGTAAATATTCTCATTAAATTATAAATTTCAGTGATTGTTATATTTATTTTTCAATAAAATATCCTGCTAGTTAAGGTCTTCCGTTTCCAACGGAAGACCTTCTACTGATTCTGATGGTTAAGATTATTCTTATTATTCTTTTTTTTTTTTTCCTAGACGCCAACTTTGA
The DNA here is from genome assembly GCF_033153115.1 of Saccostrea echinata. Lineage (NCBI taxonomy): Eukaryota > Metazoa > Mollusca > Bivalvia > Ostreida > Ostreidae > Saccostrea > Saccostrea echinata. The sequence continues at coordinate 5,236,668 of NW_026889801.1, read as the reverse complement.
GACCTCATATCTTGCTCATTTCTCAACGGATTTTGCTCAAATTTGCAGGGTTTATAGACGTTACAAAACTCTATCAGAATGCTGTCAAACATTTCAAAAATTCACTTCCGCTTTTGGGTTATCTCCCTTTAAATGAAAATTTACTAGGCTTCATTTCCAGACAAAGGCTCAGAGACTACAAAAGCTGGAGTAGAAATTCTACCGAATTTAAATAATAGAAGCACTGAAGTTGTGCACATCGGTTTTTGTTTTTCAATTTCTGTATTCAAAATGGCGCTAGAGAGGGGTCAAAAATTAGAACGCCAAAAAGAGCGAAAATTTACACATATTTTCCTTTTTATCTTCTAAACTAAAAATATTTTGATAAAACATGTAGAATAAAAGTTGTGCACAATTTTAAGGCCTTTCATTTGACACCACTAAAAAGGGTCTAGCCCCTAAAATTAGGGATCTGGGGCCCTTTAAAGTTTTTGCTTTATAACTCAAAAACGGTAAATATTTCGAAATAGCTGCCGTAATTAAAGTTGTTATTTAACATCTTATTGATCTCAAGAAAACGTTATTTTGTTTGAGTCTTGTGTTCTAAATGAGCTAGAAGCATAACACATATACAGGTAAGTGTTTTCATTCAGCAAGTAAACAAGAGCTCTTCATGCGTGTAATTAAAATAAACTTACTATAAATAATAAACCTAGCTACATTAGATGCTAATACTCTTTAGAATCAGGTTCTTGAAGTATTTTGTGCTTTATTTCCAAATTATTTACTGACAACTTTCCCTTTTATTTCGTTTGTTTTCAAATTTGGATAAACCAGTCTACTAAACATGGAAAAAAAGATAACCTTTTCTTCTTATCATATAAAAACAAACAATAAAGTTAGAAAATAAAACAAAACTTTAAACGTAGACTATTCACAGCCATTAAGTACACGCTTTTTACATTCACTTTGTGTGTTTACAATTATGTAACCCCTCCCTCCATAGCGCGTGGCAAAGGAGGTCACCGAAGATCAATCGGCGTGTGAACCAGCGACCTAAGGTCATACACAAAACAATCCATAGAATGGCCATTCCAAATACATTTTGTTAACTAAGTGATGAGTGGATAAATATGTTGAATCTTTCAGACTATTTCGTAATATCTTTGATTAAGTCGCTAGTACATTTCAATTTACATATTAGAAGAAGTTGCATATTTATTTTTATAAACATTGTATTTCTCGATGTTGAGATAATTGTGCTTTGTGGAATATTATTTTAAAATCATTTCGAATCTTTCATATGATTTCGTCTTACTGTTTATCACTCGCTCGTTTTAATCAGCTAGTCTTAACTGCCTTTCACTTATTCACTTCAAATTCAATGCATTTTGAATGCCGAAAAGACCACTTTGTTTGTGTATTAAAGAAACAGTTTATTTATCTCTCTAACGTTATTATTTAACAAGTTGCTATTTCTTTCATGAACATTAAACAGCATGTATGTAATTATCACGATAATTGTACGTAGAGGTCACATTTTTAATTGTCAGGAAAATCGAAAATAAAATTAAGTACTTTTGAGTTTGTATTATTTTCTTCCTAACTTACAATATTATTGCATACAAAATACTAGGTCGGACGCAAGTAAGCTAAATATTTCACTTGTATTTGAAAATTCTATCGAGCGTCGAAAGAATTTTACCCGTTAAAAAGTGTACCAAAAAACCCTTCCTATGCAGTTTTCTTTGGGAAGCAATTGGCTTAGATAGTTTGTTCCGACATGTGTTGACAAAATTCACGCAATGAGAAGCCATACATTTCGAACTTGTGACCTCTTGGTCAGTGCATGTGAAGATTACGCATGGCAATTAGTGTCTGGAAAATAAATGATTTGACAGGTTAAGATTTGTTCTCATTTTAAATTAAATACAAACACAAACCCGTTATTTTCTTTGTTATTTTATACCGTCCCTTATATCAGACAGATTATTTTAAAAACGTGTTGTTTAGGAAGATTAATCTTATGCATTTGTTTTATCTCATCTAATAAACTGAATTTACCCATGACACGAATTACATGCATGTAAGTACGCGTAAATGTTTATGTGGAAGAGCGCCCAAAATAAATACACTTCGAACTCTGGAATTTCCCTATTTTACTGTTTAAATCATAGATCCGCTCAGCTGACGAGTTGTTTTAATAACGGTAATAAATTATATTCAAGTCCTGGCCAGCGATCGTTACGGTTGGTGACACTGCAATTAAACAGGTCGATACTCAGGTACTAAGATACTAACGGGTATATATATTTTCACCTAATATGTTTTCATTAAGTGTTTTCATAAGAAGTAAATTGCTGGATGATATCATGTTCTCCCTGATCACATCGATAGCGTGTAGAAACAGCGGTGCATGAACACACGCTTTTGTGTACAAAGCAAACGTGTAAACCAAAAGGATGGGAAAAAACGACGAAATAAAAACATTTCTCTATTAACTGAAATTATTGTCTTTAGACAGATAAAAATAAATGATTATCCGCCTGAGAACATGTGAAAATTATACCCAAATACAATGTAACGAAGGATTTGGGGTTTAATCCCGAGTACACAATTATAGCAATGATGTGTACATGTACATGCAGAATACTGCTTTTTTATCCTTCGTCCATGTGTTCCTCCTTAACGGAAAAAATTATCATTAAATTATATTATACCGAACGAGGTTGAAAAATGACGAACTTTATTTCTTAAAATTAACAGCAATTATCAGACTTTTCTCATATCACTGTAAAAATGCCCTAAAAAACTAAAACCGTCTTTTTGACTTTGTCAACGCGTTTGATAGATAATGAAAAAAAAAAAAAAAAAAAAAAAAAAAAAACGCTGGCAGATTTAGAGGAGGTTCAGGGGGCCTGCCCTCTTTTGTATCCAAAATATACACAAGATTTAATAAATCAATTTTTTTATGTGGGTTTGGGCCCCTACCCCGACACAAAACTGGTCGGGCCCCCTTTTCAAGACTCCTGTATCCGCCACTGAAAAAGAATGTGTTGTTCTCCTGGATGTCGATATCTGAATTATGATTTAATTAAACACCTTGTCTAATATATCATGGGCGCCCATAATAGGACGATTATTCGTTTTTTAAAATAAAGTGGTTCTTACAGATGTTAAAAAAACTTATAAACGGCTAATTAATTATTTTATTCATCTACAACAAATGTTAATTAGTTCTTTGCTTACATAATCCAACTTTTATAAATTAACACGAAAGTCGTGCGATCGTATACAAATACTCAGAAGCAATCTTTCATATTTAATGAACGTATAGGTGAATAAATTTCCTCTCATCACTATACGTATACCCCCATCCTCGAAATAAATAGAAAGTTTTCCTTTCGCAGTCGGTTGGTTTTACCAGGTACATGTCAGTACAAGTGAGGATGGAGCTTTACAGAAGCAGGTGATGAATTCCGAGAGAGATAGGCACTGCCTATTTTATATACATGTACATTCCTAGGGACCTTGTTTTCTGAACCGATGTCACTGTTATTCAAAGACCTAGCTAGAAATTCTCTCTCTCTCTCTCTCTTTGAAATGCAGGCCCGTCGATTGTAAAAAAAAAAGACAAAATAATTTCAATTTTTAATAAGTATCTCACCTTCCAAGCCTCCCAAAAAAAAAAAAAAAAAAATTTCAACCCAGAAATTTCTTGACGAGCCAAAAAAAGAAACTCTTTTCCCAAACGTGAAAAACCAATTTCGTGTGTGTGTTTGTGTGTGTGTATGGGGGGGGGGGTCGCTGACTTTTAAAGCTTCATACCTAAGACTTTTCATACCATTTTAACACAGATCCGCGTTTTCGAGGAAGGGTCCGCGTTTTCTAGGGGGGGGGGGGCATGGTCACTTTTACTTGGCTTAGTATATACATTTAACTGCCCCCAAACCCCTCTAGATCCGCGCATGGGGTCATTTGAAAATAGTATTCTCAAGAATCCCTGGACTAGAATGAGAAAATTTCCAACATAGCATACATTCATTTTTTTTTTCAAATATTGATTCCAGGGAGAAGGTTTGGGCCGGAAAGAGTGTTCATAATTTAACATAGGAATTTATATATCCCCCCAAACGAAGTGTGTGGGTTTGGGGTGGAGGTGTTTTGAGTCTTCTGGAATCACACTGTCCGTCTGCCTAGCTGTCCGTCTGTACGTGATAGTTTGCCAAGGATATTATAACTTTGTTATGAAGAAACTGGAAGGTCAACTTGGTACAAAGATTACTAATGATCCGAGGGTGTGTCAAGGTTTTGATCCAATGTCATTCCGGCAAGTTCAAGGTCACTGGAAAAAAATAGCAAGTATCATACTTGATACAGGAATTGCTTATGACAAAATTAAATGGTTTGACACGACCTTCATCCAAGGTCATTCCTGTAAGTTCAAGGTCACTGACAGAAAAGTGTAAGATTACTGTATGTGCTATAATTTTGGAGCTCATACTTGGAACAAAGATTGCTTATGATCCACCGGTTTGAGATAACATAGTACTAGACTGGCAGAAGAAATGGCAAAATTCGTGCCTGGATTATAAATTTATAAGGGGTGGGAGGAACGCAGGAAACTTTTTCTCAGATTGCTTGAGATGGGTTTGTCCTGACCTTGAACAAAGGTTTTTTCGGCAAGTTCAAGGTCACTGGCAGATAAATATTATTTTTTTTCCACATGCTATAACTTTGTTATATAAAATCACTGGAAGCTTTTACTTGATACAGAGATTGCTTATGATCCAAGAATGTGTTTTGACCTTGATCCAAGGTCTTTCTGGCAAGTTCATGGTCACTGACAGAAAAGTGCAATATTCTTTTTCAGGTATATCTTTGTCATTGGGTATCACTGGAAGCTCATAATTTGTTCAAAGGTTGTTTTTGACCTTAACGTAGGTCATTTAGGCAAGTTCAAGGTCACTGATGTAATAAGTGTAAAATTCAAAAAGGTCTAGTCGCCCAAGTGGCGCAGTGGTAAGAGTGTCTGCTCTAGAGTCGTGGATTATGGAGTTGATCCTTACGTCGCAGGTTCGAATCCCACTGTGGGACGCAGAGACTGATCCTTCGGATGAGACCGTACAAACTGAGGTCCCGTCTGGTAGTAGGTGCTGACACGAAAAAGATCCCTCACTGCTAAATGGCCATGTGTGCCGAGTATAGGTCAAAATTTGCAGATCTCCATCGGCAAATGGTGGCGTCTCCATATGATTGAAAAATTCTCGAAAGGGACGTTAAACAACATACAAACAAATAAACAAAACGGTATATACTTTTGTAATAGAAAAAATTGCATGCATTTGCATTTCACTGAAAAGATGATAAATATATCATCAAGAGTGTGTAATGGCCTAGACTTAAATTCGAGGTCACTTAGAATATGATGTTTTGGATAAATAGTCTGAAAGAATACGTGACTGTGATTTTTTTTATGTCGGTGACATAAAGATGGTGTTTGCTCTTAACCCGCTGCAGAATGTGTCATGGCTTGACGCAAAGTTATTTGGACAAGTTCAAGTTCACTGACAGTGGAATTTTACATTCCTTTACTGTCTTTCTACTGTTGAAACATTGAAAGTTGATGCCCCTTACAGGATTGTTTATAACCTTAAAATGTTGCATGACCTTGACTCAAGGTCGCTCTGTCCTGTCCGGAGCTCCGACGGAAGACCTATTCGTTGCATTGCAACGAGCTCGGCTCTAGTTGTATTTATTTTACAATAAAATATCATGCTATCATTCAGTATCACAACCTTTGATATAGACTAAAAGTGCAATCTTTTTTAATTATTTTATTAATAAATGAAATGATACATTCCAAAGAATAAAGCAAACAAATCACATTTATACATGTATTAATATTCTTTGGGATAGTGTTTTTACATGTATTAACTACATTTTTTCTTCATCAAATAACGAATTATATTACTCTGTTACTGTCTTTTCCAATCGTTCTTTCGAACGTATAAATCCCTGAGTTTACAACATGTGGGTCACAACAATGAATCAGAGATAAAAAAAAATAATTAGTCATTAAAGGTGAAGACGTCATCGGAGCAACCAAGGTCACTTTCTGGCACAGAGGGCATCACAAGATTGACACTATCCTTCTTTAGTCTTTTGTCATTTCGCCTCAGTGACTCGTTTATTTTGGAGACGATCCTCTCCCTCCAGGAATCCTCGGGTTTGAATTCTGGGAAGAAGTAACACACATAGCGCCTCACCACTTGCTTTCTCGCTGGATCCAGTTCTTTTTTGGAGAGTTTTCCACCACCGTACCAGTTGTACTCCATTCGCAGGTTGCCCTCACCGTACAGTTCGGGGAAGATCTTCCTTGTGAGATTAACTGCGAAATTTCCTGCGTTCCTTGATTCCTTAATCATGTCTCTGAGGACGGTATCTGGAAGTTGATATTCTTCGGGAACACCTTGGTACACATCTCCAGGACTACTGTCACTCATCGTATCAGCAATAGGATCACTGGTTTGCAGGAACTCCACTCCACTTGCAGCTGGGATTTTCCTGACCACATCGATAAGAATGTTTGTATTAGCAAGCACTGTCTTTAATTGTAAATCTGACGCTGTTCCCCTCCTATTCGACGCATCAAGTTTTTTGTTGATAACATCCAGAGTCTGTCGCATTTCCTTGACTTCTCTCATTAGCGCCTTCACCAAATCGTCGTCATTTGTCGAAGTCCGGTAAGGGCGGAAACGCACAACTGGGGTTGTTGACGCTGGCGTTGGGATTGGAGTGAGTGACTCTAACTGGGCTGAGGGATACCCTGATGCCGTTCGTGAAGTCTAAATTTGGCGATACTGGACACCGGTTTCAACAAGATAATGACCCCAAACACACCTCAAAATTATCCAAGAGTTTCATGGAAAACAACAACATCAACTGGTGGAGTGAATGGCCTGCAGGTAATTGTATTTAAAAAATTGAATTAATTTATTGACGGTGATTAACAATAAGACTTCAAAAATAAAATATCTTTTTATCATTTTTTATTAAAAATTAATTTTCTGTTTTTTCTTTATGTGCTTACGTAATGCATAATTATTTTTATTAATATACATGAAAGTGTTATACGCATTCTAATTTAAAAATATATTTTCTACAGAAAGCCCCGATCTAAACCCGATCGAAATGGTTTGGAATGAGCTCAAAAGGTGTGTTGCCCGCGAGACCCCTAGGACCAAAAGCGAGTTAGAGGAGTGCATTAGAAGATTCTGGAGGACACAGATGTCGGTGGAAAAATGTTGTACATACATTGACCATGTGTTTAAAGTTGTGCCAGCGTGTGTGATTATGAGAGGAAATGCTACTGGTGACGTGCCAAAGAAACTGTTTCCCGAAAAATCCCGAGGAAAAAGTATTGCGTACTTCAAGGACAAGCTGAATTCCGACGTAGAAGTTCGCACGAGGGCCTCACAGTTGTTAAAACAGTGGGTGTAAAATATTCATCAGCAGTGTTTGTGTATTTACTGTGAATCTCAACATTAAAACAACGTTTAAAACAGTCTGCCAAACTTGGACAATTAGCGTGATTAAGACAATTTTTTAAAGATTTATTCATTATAAGCTAACAACATATCATTGTCTTGATACAGTTGTACAATTATGAAATGATCGTGTGACGATGTGACATTCTATTGTGAATTTTAACAAATTAATGTTTTCTACTATAAGAAATGTATTGTATTTCATTGATTTCGTTTAATGGAACATGTGATTTTGATTAATAAACGTGAATATAGAACTTGTACTTACCAGATTAGCCGTTGTCTTCCTGCGTTTTGGAGAAGGGGCTGACAAAGGTGATCTGGGTGGGGTTGGGGATCGTGGAGATGTTGGTGAGCTGGGTTGGGATGGCAGTCTTGGTGGGGAAGTTGATCTGGATGGGGGGGTTGAGGATGCTGCAACTGGGTTTGGTAGAGGTACCAACAAATCCTTAATTTTCTCCCGCATCTGCTGTTCAGTCCCAGAAAACAACACAACAGCCCTGTCCACTTCTTTTGGTTTACCCCACTGTACATCATACTCAAGTCCAACACTAATTGTAGAGTCTCCATCACACTTGAAGGACACACGATTTCTCACTTGCAGTTCATCGTCACACAAATACCGCACAATAAAATGAGTGTCCAAACGCTTAAGTCGCCTAGCCATGATCCACAGTTTATAGTCAAAAACACAGAAATAAGTCCCCTCAGTTCAATCACTTGTGTAAGACTGATGAATGTTCAGTGTAGTATCAGAAAAATTGTCGGTTTCTATAGATTTCTTTTAACATTTTAATTATGAGTCTAATGTTAACACGCTACCCATTATAATACATTTCTGATGGCCTACTACGAAAATGAAATTGAACTTAATTGATAGTAATTAGTCACACTAGATCGGTCTTTATTGAACATGTTGAACAGAGTTGAACGATCAATCGAACGATGTTTATACAGTAATTTTATATCTCCGAAAGTCAGTAAGAAAATTAATCAACTTTAATCATTATTTCATTCTTTTTTCTAGCTGTGTTTTATTTTCTCTTTTCTTTTCTTTGTAATCTAATCGGTGTCTATAGAGTATTTTCATTAGCTTTCCAATATAAAAAAAAATAATTTCCAGTAGACAAAAAAAAAAAAGTTGAAAGTGTACATCACACATACTCGGTACCATTTTTACATAATACTTCCTGTCTCATAATACATTCATGAATTTTTGTAATAATCGAAAAGACTATCTGTCGATTGAATATTTTGATATTATTCATATAGAAAAAGCAATTCTCTCTCTCTCTCTCTCTCTCTGAATATTTATTTCCGTAAGTTTTTATAACATTGATATTGACACCATAGTAGTATGACATTAATGAATGTATATGTTTAAATTATATATATTATATATATATCGACAGAATATCGCTATCAAACCTTTGTTGAAATTTTGATAAGCAGGTATATTAAAATATTTATTAAATATATTTTTATATGTATTTTTAAATAAATATTATACTCAGTTTCATAAATGTATATTTTAATAACGTAAAGTAAAATTACGATATCTTCTTCACGAAAAAAAAAAAAAATATTCATACAAGTATTCTTTCTTTAATAGAGACATAATTTTATTGATTTTTCAACGCTGATAATTTTTCCATAATTTTCCATTGGGGGAGATAACTCGCGTTTGTTTACAATACTATCCTCGCTCAGAAATCTAGACTTTGCACCGCGACGGGGAATTAATCTAACCGCGGGGATGAGCGGTGTTACCTGATTTACCTGGCCAAACCGCGATGAGATCAACACCGCCGCGACGCGCGGTAAATGACCAAACCGCGTTGCCCGTACTGTAATTATAGGTTAGAACAGATGTGAAAGGAGGGTGATTCCAACTTTCTGAAATAGTTTTTGACGGTTTGTTCTCTATCTATTTTTTAACATTCTCCCATCCCCGCCTCGTTTACAATTTTGTCTTACACACAATAATTAATATTTACATTGTATAAATGTATTTTTACCCTAGTAGATAATGTGAGATAGGTTTTTAGTTATAATCATTGAAGCATGCATAGTTGTATGTAAGTACATGTAATAATATTGCATAAACGGAAGGATCTGAATTGAAGTAATTGAAGTATTTCAGACCATTATAATATTGCCACGATACACGCCTGAACTTCAATAATAACCCCAAGTTTGAGCTTATTACATTTAATGAACCTGATTAAAATATCGCGTTAAATCCTACAGGTTTTAAAATCAATTATATATTTATTATTATTACTTGAATTCTGATAGTTGATTTAGATCTTGAATCTCGAAATTCGAATTTAGACTCTCGCATTTCGAATTTCCTATTTGGAATATCGAATATAGAATGAATCTTCTGGACCTTCGTAGGAGAGGAGATGCGGGTGTTTCTTGGAAATGTGGCCATATACAGCTTATATAGATAGCGTCACTTTTTTTCTAGATGACATGAAGTGTGCATGTACACTTTTACAACTTTTATTTTATTTTTAGCTGCCTCTGTCTTTTCCGTACGGCTCTTTCTGTGTAATTTTTGTTTAATTTTCTTGTTTCAGACCACAAGAAGTATAATTATGTTCAAATTTATGCAATATTTATTCAATTACATCAAAAATTATGTTGTTAATATTCAGTTATCAATGATATTCACCATTTGGCTATTCAAACTATTTTTAAAAGACATATAATTGTACAATTAAATATTATTTATATCTTATTTATTTATTTATTTGAAGATATAATATTTTATAATTAACTACACTTATCTACATTATTAAATTAATAAATAATAAAATAACATATGTGGCGAAAAGACAGAGTATTTTACAATATAGCTTACTATTAATTTCCTTTGAATAACTAAGTGAAATATTTAGTTTTCATATAAACTTGACGGTTATATTAACAGTTTTCTTATAAACATGACCAAAATCAGTCTGTAGTAGTTATTTATCTATCATGTCTTTGTTTAAGTCATCCAAGTCATCTTGCTTGTTCCCGTTCGATAGAGATCTGTAAAGACTTGACGTCAACTTCATCATTAATAAGTGAAAGTCCTTTTAAGGAATTCTAAGAGTGGGTGAATTTACAGTTAGAATAAACAAAGGACATCAACAAAACACAATTCTAATAGACAGTTGGAACATAAATTATGAAACACAATCTCTCTTATTAACTATCCAGTTTTCAAAAACAGATCAGTTTGGAAAGGGGACAACATTACAATAAGACAAGCAGGGTGGTGTAGCATGTCCATATCAGCTCGTTCCCAAATACGTCAGAATCCGTCCAGAGGGTTCAGGTCCACTATTTCGACATTTCGATTTATCCCTATTCACTCGATATCAATTTACAAGCGTACTTTGTAAGGCAGTTAAGCACCTTAATTTGCCCGATAGCTCAGGATAAACATTTCACGCTTTCCGTATAGGTGCCAGTACTGGTCTTGCTTTAAAGAGTTTTAACTGATGACATTCAGAGATTTGGGCGTTGGAAATCTTCTTATAATTCCTATATTCGCATACCAAGGATTTGATTTACCAGTAATTTCAGATACACAGACAATATGGTTGGTGGGTTCCTCAATAATTAAACATTCATTTTTGGAAGCTGTATTAAGACCAGGTGGTACAAATTGACACTAGAGAGACAACACATCTCCCTGTGGTGGCAGGGTTATAGTAGCCTCCAGTTAACTAAAACAAGACAAAGATTAGAAAACTTGAAAAGGTGGGTTCTGTACGTAATTTCTTTTTCACACATTGTGGGGAAATGACGGACAAGTTATCGATCAGAAGAATATGAGTTGTTGCAAAACAGTTGCTATTTTTAATAAGAAAATACTTTCAAAACATTAGATTTATATGTTCATTTATCCTTCCGCGTCTACAATGGTTCAATTTATCAAACTTAAAAGCCATGGAAAATGCACGCATACGTGTTAATTCATATACAGCTACAATTGTCTTGCAATCTGAGAGTGCAATAATCCGTCATACAGACATAAAACCTGATCAAGCTTTGTTTTACAAGATGGGGTTCAAATGTCCTCGTTGGGAAATAACAGTTTTCTAAACTCATTCCAGGGGAGATTTGAGAATATCGTTGCGCATGGACAATCCTGCTTTTACTAAATAGCGAGGGGGCCTGGGCACAGCTGGTCTTATATGCCGCTTTTCACCCACCTTGGTGGCGGAGTTCCCTTGACAATTTTCATTCTGAACCTCGTCCCGGGGAACTTGTGACGTATAAGCGGCATTCTGGATGTAAATATTATAAAGTAAGCTCTGAATTCTGCACCTCCTAAGGCCAATGCTTTCTACATAATGAACTGTGATTTTGTTGTAAACAGTGAACTTTGAACATATTTAGGTGTGATAAACTGTGAACATTGAAGTTATATGAACTTCGACCTACCATTATGAACTTTGACTTTTGATCATGATCTAGCTAATGGTTGTATGTGTAGCTTTAATGTTGAATGTTGTGGTATATGCATTTGTTTTGGGACATGTTAATTGTTGACGACCCATTGCCCATGTTGTATATCATTTGTAAGTTATTCATGATCGCTGTGCCCATCACCTCCACACTTATTCTAATTTATTTTAAAGTTGGCCATTTGTTTGAGTTACACTTTTCTGAGATAATATCACATCCAATTCCATTTAAATTGGATGCTTTTAACGAAGAAAGTGTTCATTTCCCATCTAATAGAATATATAGATCCGCCCTAAAGTTTAATTAACAGTTAGAGTTATTCCCCCTGAGTCAACTCCTTTTTTCATTTAAAGACTCGTTGAATGAGGTATGTGCAAATTTAAAGGGTAATTTGTTACAGAATTAGATAAGTTTGGAAATTACCCTCCCAACCCAACCCCTGTTGAAATGGATTTTTTCTCGTTTTGTTTTTCTTTTTATCACAGCTGTCATATAAATGGTACAGCTGTCAAACACCGCAACAAGTTGGCATACTTAAAGATGATGTACCTGGACAGCAATCTGGATGCTCCTCACTGCTCCTCCCAGGGTCAATTTTTCCTAAATAATGATGCGTATAAGCAGTATTCTGGTAGTAAATATTCTAAAGTAAGCTTTCATCTCTGCACCTCTCACTGTCAACGCTTTCTGTATAGTGAACTTTGAACTTTGATGCTGTTGTAAACAGTGAACTTTGAACTTATTTAGTTGTGTTATACTGTGAACTTTGAAGTTGTATGAACTTTGACATACAATTATGAACTTTTGATCATAACCTAGCAACATGGTTGTATGTTTAGCTTTAATGTTGAATGTTGTTGTATATACATTTGTTTTGGTATATGCTCGTTGTTGATGGCCCATTGTCCATCTTGTATTTCATTTGCAAGTTATTCATGAGAGCCGTGCTCATAATATCGGCAAACTTATTCTAATAAATTTAAAGTTGACTATTCGTTTGAGTTACACTTTTCTGAGATAAACGAATGTATATAGTAATAAAAAATTAATTCAATAAATTTTTGAGAGAGAGAGAGAGAGAGAGAGAGAGAGAGAGAGAGAGAGAGAGAGACTGAAAAAAACATCCTAAGTTCGTGGACGAAATTTAACTTATTAGTCGTTCTATGCCCCCAGATAGGCAGTCTGATAATTTGACATGCAGTAACATTTAAAAGTCTATCAACTCCCACCCATCAATGGTCAAATTGACAAAATGCATCCTTATTCGCAATTTAAATTATTTATATTTTTTGGAGGAAGTAATCTTTACTCTATTCCTTCATTTTGAAATATGACTATTAACCTTATATGATGCAAGCAAGATATGAGCGTCATTGACGTCATTAAGCAAAATAGACTTCGAAAATGACGTTATGGAGGCTAAATTGTACTTATTAGCATTGCTGGAGATGTGTTACATGCAATCAGAGAGTGATTGGGTGGAAAAATATTATTAAGGGTTTTTTTATTTATTTATTTTATGGAACGTGGTCTTTTTTTATCACAATCTCTGTGTCTTCATGACGAGCTTCTGGTATCTCATCAAATATTAGGTTATCCCTCATTGACCTTGTCTGTAAATCTAGGTGACGTTCTTAAAGATCACTCAAGTCTAACCGTACTGCCTGGAGTTCTTCACGCATCGCTTCATTTTTTTTTCAATGTTGATGCCGTCCTTTTGTCTATACCTTTTACCATGCGCTCGAGTTCCTTGACAGCCTTTTGTTGTTCGTCATACTGTATTGATATACGGACCATACCCTTTTCAATGTCTTCAACCTTAGCTTTCACATTTTGCAGTTCTTTCAGTTCTTGATTTACACTACTTACGTTTCGTTCGAGGTCACTTAACCGTTTATCTATTTTGTAATAGTGTTGGATTTGTACAAAAATAAAGTAACAGAACTTGCCAGAATATATATTTTAACTTTTATTTAAATTTGTTATTCAAAACCTAGATCCACCCCTTAGTTCTCCCTTACCTGTACATACTTAAATATATACCTAAGGGCATTGGTCAGGTGTTTTGGAAGTGGTTATTGTTATTTTGGTTTTTATTGGTTATTGATTTGAAAGGTCTGATTCTATTGGTTTTATTGACTGGGTTGGAGTTTTCCCGCTTTATTATGAGTATTCTTTGTTCAGTGGTTGATTTGACCAGACTATATATATTCATAAAAGACATTTTTGAATTTGGACAGATTTCCATTTCTGTTCACCATTCATGTAGATACTTGTATAACAATTTGTGGGAAAGCCTATTCCCATAGAATGGGCATACACAATATACTACATATTATAACTATCACTCCACTGTGCAATAAATCATTGAAGAACCCTGACAGGAGTGTTCAATTGTGTTTGCTTCCATAGTGATACCTCTGTTACATTTTGGCGCCCAACGTGGGGCACAGTGGCTTTGAGAGACTAAGTATATATCAGAAGCAGACTGGAGACGAGTGTATGGTGTGTGGTACGTTTACGGATCCATGGAGATCGTCAGGCCGTCAGTGATGCATAAACTTACCTGTGATGACTGTGTTTATCCACCCAAGTTACAAACTTTGATCCGCGCCTAACAAGTGACATTCTGAAGGATCATCAGTGACACCGGTGTAGTGCATTTGAGACTGCATGCAATAATTAAATCTGTGATATTTATCTTTACCAGCTGGTGAGTTACATGCATGTTTATAAATTGTAGATTTTAGAACTTGGTGCACCGTTAGAGTTGATTTTGTATATATATTTTTTCTTTGTAAAGAATTTAATATTTACGATCGATCAGTGGTGTAAATTTTTTTGAATAGGCCTACATTTAGCTAGTTAGTATTAATATTTTTATAAAACAAAGTTGATCCTTGTCTGTCTGTTCTTTCCGTCATAACTGGGTTATTATTTTTTTCATTGTGCACATATTGGTATTAGAACTTTAAGATGTAAGAAGAACTACAGTGAGAGTGAGAGAATCGGTAAATTGTGTAATTAACAGTGCACATATTTCCCCCATTCCATTCCAAGTATTAATTAGTAGCTAACTTCTATATCTTTCATCTGACATTTTACAGACGAGACAGTAAGACTGCAACCGTTGAATTTACTAGTTGTAATGGTCGTATTCAAGTCAGTTGATCTGAGTTTGTCGTGATATTTTGTGAGGTCATTGTTGCTTCAGTGTTATCAGTGGTTTTTAATTGTGTGGTACATGTAGTTAATCCCATACACCCTATTACCCAAAATTCCATTACCTTTAAATTGTACATATTATTTATTGTTTACAGTAGTGTTTGTATAATTTCATTCTTATCAATTTAGATCGGGTTCGGTTTCATCTCCGCATTTCAGTCGAGTTCGGTTTTGTTTTGCGAATTCCGTTCGAGCTCGAAATCCGTTTCATTCATGAACAGGAAGTTTACAAAACGTGGATTCGGTAATTCTTGATTTTTTTTGTTTTCAGCACCTAAATTTTGTTTTAAAACTTCAACAACAATCTTTGCATTCAGGTTTTTGTGTTCTTGTGTTGTTATCTCAAAGATTCTTACGTCTCAGGTAAATATTTCTGCTTAAAACCTTGTTTTATTTGATTATTTCCACTTTATTTCTTCAACGTAAAATCAGCTGATTTTGATCGACAAGTAAGTTCATAATGACAAAGTTATCTGTTTGTTTTCAGTATTGAAATTATTCGCTGATACTTTTGATTTGTTTTTTAAATTGATTCACGCTTACCAAACTTGCTTATTACAGTGCAAAGAATTAAAAGTTATCTTTATTGCAGGTTGTAAATAGTATTTTGTGTTTCAGCCATAAGATAAAATATTTTGAGTGCATTTATTGACCGGAGGTGCAACACTTAGCGGAAGTGCATCCTACTTTCATTTTCTATTTATATTTTGACATTGTTTATACCTTCCCAAAGATTATTAGTTCATTCTGAACTACCCTCCTGGAATTATTTGCAATTTTATTTCACCATGAGATAAATTACAGGTACAAACAGTTGCTTTACTTTGAACATTGTATTATTCTGCAGCATTGTAAATATTTTGTACTATTATTTGTTGCTACCATACAGTCATTTAACAATCATGTCTGAAGAAGCTGCGATGACAAAGGAGGGGGTGAAGAACATGCTTATTGCCTGGAAGGCAATGAAATTGAAGCCTAAGGCTGATACCCCACAGGACTTCATAGACTGGGTGACCTCTACATTTATTAAGGAAGAACCTACAGAGACAACTGAATCTCCAAGCACAACAGCTTCCAGTAACACAGCTCAACCTCCACCATCTTCTGGGAAACCTATGCCTTACACTCCGTTCCCACGGATATCGACTTTCTCAGGAGATAGTAAGAGTGATGTTACTTATGATATTTGGAAGTATGAAGTGGAATGTCTCATCAATGAATCATATCATCCAGACACTATCCATCATGCCATTAGACGTTCGTTGAAGGGAGAAGCGAGTCGTGTGATAGTGCATCTTGGACCAGGGGCATCCACTCAAAGTATCATCAAGAAACTAGATAGCATCTATGGTACTGTAGCTGAGAAAGAGGACATCCTGTCCGAGTTCTA
Organism: Saccostrea echinata; assembly: GCF_033153115.1. Classification (NCBI taxonomy): domain Eukaryota; kingdom Metazoa; phylum Mollusca; class Bivalvia; order Ostreida; family Ostreidae; genus Saccostrea; species Saccostrea echinata. The sequence continues at coordinate 5,220,051 of NW_026889801.1, read as the reverse complement.
TAGTGCTAGACAAAAGGATGATGAGGAATGTGCAAGATGGAGTTGCAGATTAGAGGACATTTTAAGCAAAGCCATACAGAAAGGACTTATTGCACAGTCACAGTCCAATGAGATGCTACGGACAATGTTCTTCAAAGGATTAAGGCCATCACTGAAAGATATTTGTGGACATCTCTTTGACAAGACTCTCAACTTTGATGAGCTCAGATCAGCAGTGAGGAGAGTAGAGATGGAGCATCAACCTCAAATCAAAGAGAAGAAATCAGCAACTGCAAAAGCTGCAACACCTGCTGAACACTCTACTGATAGACTCGATGATCTTGAGGCAAAGATTAATCAACTGATCACTGCAATGCAAGGATTTAAGGATCGTCAGTACACTTACAACAGACGATTACCACAAACATTCAGTGCACCTAGACCATCCTATCAAAGAGGTAGACAAGAAAGAGATTATAGAGGAGGATACAAACAGAACCCTAGGATACCTCCACCTCAGGTCACACATGATGATGTGCAGGAACCTCAGAGATATAGGAGGAAGGAACCACCTACTTGCTATAGATGTGGACAAGTCGGACACATTGCAATCGGATGCAGGGTAATGATGAATCACAGACGCCAGGCTTTAAACTACAACAAGTCAACCCCTGGGAACGAGGAGTTGGCTCGAGGACCAAGAGTCCCAGAACGGAAATTATAGGAAAACCAAATGAGTTTACAGTTGCCATCAACGACATTCAGTGTACCGCTCTTCTAGATACTGGTGCTACCGTATCTACCATTAGTCAGTCATTTTATGATCAGTACCTTCAAGATGTAGAGTTACATCCTATTGAAGAGGCTATTAATATAGAATGTGCTGATGGACTACTGATGCCATATAGTGGTTATGTGTGTGTCAACCTAACACCATTCGGTATTCCAACATTGGACAGACTCCAGGATTGTTTATTCCTTGTTGTTCCAAATAGCAACTATAATATGCATGTTCCTGTGCTTATTGGAACTAACATAATCCAGAGTCTTATAGATGTCACAAAGGAGGAATATGGATCCAGATTTCTTCAAGAAGCAGCTTTAATGACACCCTGGTACTTAGCCTTCCGCTGCATTGCTATCAGAGAGAAGGAATTAAGTAGGAATGGATATTCACTAGGCTTAGTGAAAAGTGCAGAGACATCCAGAGTGATCATTCCTCCAAACAGCAACATTACCATTAATGGGTACATAGACAAGAACTTTCCTTACCACAGATGTTTTGTTATGATGCATGAATCTAACAAATCCTGTATTCCAAGTGATGTTGACATTGAGGCAACTCTCCATCCTTATCTGTTTGAGGATCATCAGATAATGCCAGTAACCATCAACAACGTCACAACTCAGGATACCACCAAATAGAAATCGAAGAGCGGCATAAAGAACGAACTGCATTTACTGTGGGCCCTCTTGGATTTTATGAATTCAATAAAATGAGTTTTGGCTTAGCTAATGCACCTGCAACATACCAGCGTTTACAAGAGCAATGCTTAGGTGATTTACATCTTAAAATTTGTTTTATATATTTAGACGACTTAATTATTTTTTCAAAATCTTTCAGGGAACATATTAACAGATTGCAGCAAGTATTCCAGCGTATCAGAGAATATGGGCTTAAACTTTCTCCCAAGAAGTGTTCACTCTTCAAGAAGAAAGTTAGATATGTCGGACACATCGTGTCTGATGATGGGGTGGAGCCAGACCCAGACAAGTTGTCGAAAGTCAAAAAACTGGCCAGTTCCAACGAACGCAGAGGAAGTTAAGCAATTTTTAGGCTTTGCGGGTTATTACCGTAAATTTATACAGGACTTTGCAAAAATTGCCAGACCATTAATTGACATTATGGCTGTTGGAAAGAAGTCTAGAGGAAAGCAGAAACCAGACCCAAAATGGAAATGGGAACAAGAACAACAGGAGGCATTTACTTTACTTAAGGACAAGCTTACTTCACCAACTGTTCTAGGTTATCCAGATTTTACCAAACCATTTAAGTTACACACGGATGCTTGCCAGACAGGTCTTGGTGCAGTATGATATCAAGAGCAGGAAGGAAAAGATAGAGTCATTGCATACGCAAGCAGAGGATTGAGCAAGTCTGAGAAGAACTATCCAACTCACAAGCTTGAATTTTTGGCAGTGATGTGGGCGATTACTGAAAAATTTTCCGACTATCTACAAGGAAAGGAATTTACTGTCTACACTGACAACAACCCACTTACCTATGTTCTTAGTACTGCAAAATTAGATTCTACTGGACATCGTTGGATTTCTGCTTTGGCCCCCTTCAACTTCAAAATTTTATACAGACCGGGAAAATCAAACACAGATGAGGATAGACTTTCCAGACTCGACAACACAGAAACCATCGACAGCGACTCTATTAAAGCTATATGCCAAATTGGACAGCCATATGCAGAGACTTTAGCCATAGATGATGCTATTTGCCAGGTTATGCAGCCAAGTTTAGCAGATCATTTGGACATATCAGCTCTTCAAGATAAAGACCCTACTGTTTCTTTCTGGAAAACCCAAGTGGAATTAGGAACCAGACCAGATAGGGATTCTTTGAACACTGAAAATGACTTAACTTTCTACAAGAATTTTTCCAAATTCAAAGTCAAAGAAAACATTCTATTGAGAGAAGTGAAAACAAAAGATAGCACCATCCATCAATCTGTCATTCCCATGTCAACCATTTCAACTGTATTACATCACCTGCACACTAATATGGGACATTTGGGCAGAGACAAGACTATTTCATTAGTGCGACGACGATTTTATTGGCCAAAGATGCAGAAAGATGTCATCGATTGGATTGATTGTTGTGAGAGATGTATAAAGACCAAGTCAAGTGACCAGAGAGCTGAATTAGTTAACATCAAAACATCCCAGCCACTGGAACTTGTATGCATGGATTTCCTAACTTTAGAACCAGCAAAGGGAGGAGTACAAAACATCTTAGTCATTACAGACCATTTTACCCGTTTCGCTGTGGCAATACCAACTAGAAATCAGACAGCCAAAACAACTGCGGAAGCTATCTTCAATCATTTCATTTTACATTACGGAATTCCAGAAAAACTACATATGGATCAAGGAACAAATTTCTGCAGCAATATCATCAAAGAATTATGTACTCTTCTAGAAATTTCCTACATACATCAACAGTTTGAAGGAACGACTACAAGATGCATATAAACTAGCTAACACAGCAATTAAGCATTCCCAACAAAGGCAGAAGGAGAACTACAATTTAAGAGCAAGAGTGGCTACTGTACAAGTTGGAGACAGAGTATTGGTGAAAATTGTATCGTATGATGGAAAGCATAAGATCGCTGACAAGTGGGAAGATGAGCCTTATGTAGTCGTTGCTCAATCTAATAAAGACATACCTGTTTACAAAGTTAGACGAGAGGACGGTGAAGGAAGATTTAAAGTTCTACATAGAAATAATTGCTTCCAATAGGTTCCAAATTACAGAAGTATACACCTCCTCCATCAAAACCACCAAGATGTAGAAGGAAGGCAACAAAAAGAGAAGTATCAAAAGAAACAAATTCTAATGATGGTACCCATTCAGATTCAGATAGCGAATTTTCTTTTATAGAATGTTCTATAAATAATAGAATAGAAAAGAATATTCTTTTATATATAATGCAGTCAGAAAATTCATATCAAAACATCCCCAGTCAAGATGGTGACGACCATTCCTTGGCTGAGGAAGCTTTGGTTATGGCTTAAGGGGAGGACGCTGTTCACCAGGAGCCTTCTACACAAGATACCCAAGTACCAGTACCAGCACCAAGGAGATCAACTAGAAACAAAAGTAAACCACCTTGGACAAAGGACTTTGTGATGATGAGCCAGACACAGCCAGACTGGTTACAGAGAGCCAATTTTATCAAGAGTTTGATGGAACAAGGAACTTTAGAGAGTGTTGACTCCAATGTTTGCCAGTTAGCCTTGTTAAATCTTGTGTCTGCATCATCCAAGTAATGTTTTAATTGTATAATAGAGAGCTTTAGTTACTCGAATACTCCGAACGTGTACGTGTAGCATACACGTACACGTACATAACGGCAACTTTTTATGCATTTGCGTTAAGTTACGCGTACGACCGGAAGTACTTGTAGCAGACGTAAACACTGTAAACATACACAAACATGTGTGAATTAAGGTAAGTAGAAACACAAAGAGAAATGAAAAAGACAAAGTTTAAAGAAATTCAAGTGTTTTTTAATTGTTAATAAAAATCCACACAGGTTTAAATTCAATTTTACAAACTTTTAGCAATGACGACTTGCTGTTCATGCTTGATGAGAGGATCATAGATCAAGAAGAATTATTTATTTTATGGTCGTCTTTTAATTGCCGATCTCCCCAGCTTGCTCCTGATGGTCCTAGGTTAAATTTTGATGCACTAACAGATGAACAAAGTTTTTCGATGTTCAGGTACATGTGTAATAACTAACAAAGGCCTAAACATCAAAATCATAGTAAAGGGTAGATAAATTTTTAAAAACCATAATGTTTTTTGGGGGTGGGTGGGTGTTGCTTTTTCTTGAAATCTGGATCGACAGCTGTAAATTCTTGGAAATGACGAACTAAAGGTATCAGCAGACATAACATTTATTCATAGGTTTGGCAAAGATGATGTATTGCGTTTACGGACTACTTTGGATACGGTGTGTTCCCCGAACGTCTACTGGACTAAACCAACATCTAATTATCACACTCAATTAAGGGGCCCTCTAAGGGGTACATCATTTATGAACTAGCTTTACCTGTATTTAATGAAGGAGGAATTCTACAGCAACAATAAATTTTGGATCTTGAAGGCATCTCTTCTGAAAGATGGTTTCAGCATGAAAAGATTGATAAAAGATATTGTTTTACATGATTTTTTTTTCAGGGGGAATGTAAAAATCTTGAAGATTTTATCCATTAGTTTAAAAAAAAAATAAAAATAATGTGTTTTATTCTCATAAATAATTTTTAATTTAGAAAAAGCTTATCTGATTTTTCTTGACATTTTTTTTTATTAAATATTTATATTATCCATTTATTTAGAGCAAACTTTAAACTCTAAAGGATCTTATTTGCAATTAAAACATTCTTTTCATTTTCTCCCAAAAAAGCCCCCAAAATTCATAAAAATTAATTTAAACTAATATCAATCTTTCCATACTTAAGCCATATTTCAGAGGAGATGTCTTAAAGATCGGTTAAATAAAATTTCCGTGAACATGTACATGTAAGTAGCTTTCTTTCTTAAACAGGAAAAATCTATCGATCATATGTCATTTTTCTTTTCAATATAAGCATTAAATGAGTTAAATAAATGTTGCTTTAGATACTTTTATTTCATTTAGTTTTAATCACCGTTTCAAAGCATTAATTTTAAATATTGTAACAATAAATAATTTCAAAATCTTTGTAAGTTTGCATCATAAAACTCAAATCACAATATACATGTAATTTATTTTTGGTAAAAAACTATCAAGAAACGTAAGATACGATTATTTGAAGAAAAAAATATTTTGAATTTAACCCCCCCCCCCCCAAGGAAATTGGGTTTTGGACAATATTTTTAAAAGATAAGTTGCCAAAAAAAAAAAATGCCCCTCCCCCCTCTTTCAAAAACGATACAACATGTCTGTTTTTGATGTAAATAAAACGCTGCTAACTTTATATATTGCTTCCAAACAAAGAGGTAGCTATGGTTTAAACAGTGGGGGAAGGGGCAACCTCCTTAAGAAATCTGAAAAGTAAAATCAAAATAATTCAAAAAAATCCTTGAAAATTCTATTTTGTGTGTTCGTGTGTGGGGAGGGGTGGACTTTCTCTAACTGTTTGTAATTTTTTTTTTCAAGTACGAGCTGGAATTCGCCAGTGCTCGACCTTAGAGCAACAAAAAGTAAGAGGGGGCAGCATCTAAACGAAAATTTACATATTAGATCTAGAGGAATAGACTATACTACAGGAAAAGTCTATGATCAGAAAAATGTCCTCTCCCCCTTTTCATTCTATGGACCTGCAAATGCTGTGTGAAAAAAGTTCTCCATGATTAATCAGATTAATATAGATTAAACAAAGCTTAAAATGTTAAAATTTGGTGTAAGTGATGCTTCAAGTACCAAGTGTTAAGAAAAAAAAAAAAAGAAGTTATGTTTGCAAATAATTCATCACATGTTATTTGGTAATTTAAAGACGTACAACACACTGGGGGAGATAACTCTTGGGATTTCAATAAAACGTTTAACATAACGTTAAATTTGACGTTAATTACGAAGCGTCAAAATGACGAACGATACGATCCCGATGTAATTAGTGTAAAAAAAAAAAAAAAAAAAAAAAAAAAATAGAATACAGGTTTTTACTGTGGTTTCTTTAGGAATACCAAATCCTATCCTTGATCATTTGCGCAACTGCAATAAATCTCCCCCCTTCATAAAAAAGAAAAAAAAAAGACATGTTCCTTCTTTAATTCAAATTTAGTTAATTAATTCTTTCATATTGTATTTATGATATACACAAAGGCAATGTTTTAATCTAAAAATGTTAATGCTACTCTACATTTTTTTTTTCCCGTTACAATCGGCCGCATAACATTGAGAATAAATATTACCGGTATGTCTAAATATTATCATATTACGAAAATAAACATTTTCTTGTTTTTCTTTTCTTTGAAAAAAAAATGAAAATGAGTAACCGTTTTCAGAAGGTCGCTGATCAAAGAGAAACAACTCTAAAATGTAGAGGTGTATGTCTTTCCTCCCCTTAGCTGAGTTATTCCTCCTGTTTTCCGAAGAATTATGTTTTTTTTAATTTCCATCACAAATACACAGATACATTTACAGTGTGTTGCAAGAAACACAAAAAAGGAAAGCCAAAGTTTATACAAATTAAAGTAAGTATCACCAGTGAAAAATTAATAAAACGGTTGCACCCCATTGAGAAAATCTTTTACTGTAAACAGTTTCAGTTCGCATTTCCTCGAATAAAACCAAAACGATTGATAACAATGTAGATGATACCATTGTAGATGATTCAGACAAATGAATAATTTTAATATTGATAAATAATTTACAATTTGGCACAATTAAAGTTAATAAGGACGAATACACCATTTCCATTTATTGAAACAACAGAAGGATAAGATATCGTGGGGGGGGGGGGGCTCTCGTTTGAAAACAGAAATAATTTAAAACCTATACGTATATATATATTCCATGTTCATCACAAGAAAGCTGTAATACACCACTGTTGGTTCACTTAAAAAATAATAATCAATGCATGTAGAAGTCAAATAAGGTTTGAAACTGCACCCGAGTGCATGAACTCCAAACCGGACACGTGGTCATAAAATCCTTAGAAAAAATAGTTTTACTAAATATAAATCTAAAAAAAAAATAATATTTAGAATAACAAAAAATATTAGTAGTCAACATTTAATCTGTATACAAGAATGAATAACATTACTTTAGGAGTTCAATTAATATGCCAATTATATATATTATGCAGACGTAACCGATGTTGTTGTTTTTTTCAAGCTCGAATGTACTCGAATGTCCTGCATTGCAGAGAATAATAGGGGGGGGGGGGGGGGGGGCTTAAAATTTCAGATATTGCTTATTCATCTTCATTTAAATGCAGATGTAAAGTTTTATATTTGTGATAAATAATGTACATTACATTTTTTAAGTAAAAGATATTTTCCAGCTAGGAATTTTTATCTGTATTTGTAGATTCATAGCATTACTTTCGTCCCAAGTCTGAAAGACGCTGTGAGAAACGTAACTTACGGAGAGAGGGGGAGGAGAGATTTTCCGCTATAAATTCAAAACGCGTCGTTTAAAAAATTTTCAAAAAATTATCAAGAACATTTTGATCATCAGTTACAAGAAGTAATTATTTTTTTCAAAATTAAACGACAGATTTTTTCATAAAAAAAATATTTCATTTGAAAATCACGCATTTTTCAATGCAAAAATGAACCATAGTTTTTCAGTTTAAATTCTTCAAAATCGTTTTTCTCGAAGTGTATCTCTACAAATTCACTTTGTTTGCGTGTTTAATAGTTAAACGAACGATTCGGCAAATTTTGACAGCTAGGTTAACCTTAAATATTTTAAAATAAGGGATTTTATAGTTAGTTGGTTGAAATTTTTTTGTACTCGTGATCAGCCAAAGGGGGGTAACTTTAGGAACTTCCTGTCCGAATTCGGCTCGAACGATTTTGACCAAAATGTACATACACATAGTAGATATTGTCATGTATAAGATATACAAAAATAGCGAAAATTAAAAGACAGGAAATTTTTGGGGTAGGTGTGTTGTACATCCTTAAATGTCTTGTGCAGTTATGTTTCTTTTTCGAATTTTAATTGTATTTTAAATAAAAATATTTGTTACATGTACATATATATGAAAAAATATTTGTTCAGTGCCTTCAGTTATAGCAAGTATTTAATCAATAAATCTGTGCTTTAGTACACAGTTTTATCAGTAAATATTAAATTATTTACATGTAATTTTGACTACTTTGTTAAATCAAGGTAACACAGGTATACTCTACCTGGACCCCATAGAGGGCCTCTTAATTGAGTGTGATAATTAAATAGTTGTTTTAGCAAGTAGACGTTCGGGGAATAAACCCTTTGGATATCCCAGAGAAAATAATTTGCAAAAACAAATCGGTTTCCAGTAGCCTGGAAGCACTTTGTATACTTTTGCGCAGACTATAGCGTACCCTAACAGATTGGCTGATCTTGTTCCCATATTTGGAAGAAGTGAGCCCGAGATGAGCTTGATCTTTAATTCCGTAATTTCTATTTTTTTTTAATGCATATATTCCCTATAAATATTTTTTCATGGCTAAAACGTAAACGGATATTCAATCAATCTAAAGTGTAAAGTGAACTTTAAAAAAACATTAAGGATAAAAATAGACGATTTTAACAATGGATTAAGTATAAATAAATAAAGTACTTATTTTATAGACATTGGATTTCATTTACAATGTGCATGGAGATAAACTGACGTCTCTAAACCAAAGATGGATACAAAGAGATTTGCAGACTTTGATGAATTCAGTGGATAGGCTTTGTCCTCTACAAAATTGTTGGGGATTTATTGATGGGACACTACGTCCAGTATCACGACCATCTCAGTATCAAGAAACTATTTACTCAGGTATATATACAAATACTTGCTTACTCATTTCAGGAATACCGAGGTATTTCAGAACAAAAACAGAACTCTAAAACTACAGTGAAAAGTCATTTATAATTTCCAAATGATGCAGTTCACGTGCCAGTCATACTAGACGTGTATGTATGAAAACATGCACTACTCATTTTAAATAAATTTAGTTTTTTAAACATATCAACATTTACCTTCTTAAAACACAGGGCACAAGCGGACACATGAGTTGAAATTTCAATCGGTGATGGCACCAAATGGTCTGATTGCCAATTTATCAGGACCATACGAAGGAAAACGCCATGATGCAGGAATTTTTAGAGAAAGCAACCTTGCAAATGATCTCTTACGTAACATGAATTCCCCGAATGGCGAACCTTTTTGCCTATATGGCGACGCTGGATACCCCATCAACCAACATCTTCTCGGGCCCTTCAAAGGAATCAACCTTACAGCACAGGAATTGGAATTCAACAGACAAATGTCCTCCGTTCGACAATGTGTTGAATGGGGATTTAATAAAGTTTCTAAGTTATTTGCATTTTTAGACTTTAAAAAGAATCTAAAACTGTACCTGCAACCAGTAGGGAAGTATTAATTGGTTGGGGCTTTCTTGACAAATTGTCATACGTGCCTGTATGGAAGTGTCACGACTAACTATTTTGGAGTAGTACCCCCATCATTAGAGGAGTACGTTAATAACTTGTAGATTTAAACTGATTAAAGAAAAAAATTGATGAAACTTTCAAATACCCCCCCCCCCTTTCCCAAATCATTGTTGTTCATATGTATTGATTTAACTTGAACACCAGATAAGAACCATTGATAGTCATAGTTGTAATTATTTAATTCTAATATTTATGACATCAACATCATAACAACATTAATAAAAGATTTTTACAACAGAAATTACTTGTTTACTTTGTTAATGAGTTCTTTGAACAGATCAATCATTGCTTTCCTTTCTTCTTCTCCAACGCAAACCTCTCTTGGTCTAAGACCTGTCTTTTCTCCTCAACTTCTACCCGTTTATTTTCTAATTCTATCTTTTCTTTGCTTAACTGGTTCTCCGAATCAGTCTTCTTCTGCAGACACTCAACCATACTGATAGCACTATTAGAAGATCTTTTTCTTTTCAAAGCAGGCAGTTCATCGTCTTCACGAGGATCTGTAGTCAAACTGGCAGTTGCTAGAATGAAATTCAAAGGGTAATTTAGAATTATTATTAGTATGACATGATTTATGAATCTATGTACGTCGGACTCCATAAATACCTAAAGAAATTTCCTAATTTGTTTTTACTTTCGTAGTGAATTACTGTAAGAACATTTTAATTAAATCAAAATCCATCAGACATACATACATGCAGTCATGTTTTCCATAGCTTTTTTTCCGAATCAGCATCCCCTTCTTCATTCTCCTTCTGTTTCTCTTTCTTTTGCTGATGTTGTGACTCTGACAGCTCCAGAACTTCCTGCAATAATTGCTCCTTTTTACTGTAATCTTCATCGCAACCGGATCTGTGTGTATTAAAGTCAATTTTAAAAATCTTTCAACTTTAATTCCTTAATATATATTAAAAGAAAGTTTATCAAAGCCGAATGCAACAATTCATACCGGTAGAGTTTTTCCCGGTCTTCTGATTTAAAGTAGGACAATAAAAGAGAGGTCCGCTCCCTGCATCCTCTCCCATCTATGGCGACACCGTCATATATCTCCATAAAACTCTCTGCTATTTCAGACCACTTATTAGCAGCATCACCTGCATAAGGATTTAAAGCAGTCACACATATAAGGAGGTCAATGTCATGCTTCACAGAGAAGCGAAACATCTTCTTCCTTGGAGTTTCAGCTGCTGCCATGTGTCAAGGACCTGTATTGAAATCTGTTGCATTAAATATTTTGAAGACTTATTTTTATTATTTAAGGTCTTCCGCTCCAGGCGGAAGACCTTCTACTGATTCTGATGGTTAAGATTATTCTTATTATTCTTTTTTTTTTCCTAGACGCCAACTTTGAGACCTCATATCTTGCTCATTTCTCAACGGATTTTGCTCAAATTTGCAGGGTTTATAAACGTTACAAAACTCTATCAGAATGCTGTCAAACACTTCAAAAATTCACTTCCGCTTTTGGGTTATCTCCCTTTAAATGAAAATTTAGGACGCTTCATTTCCAGACAAAGGCTCAGAGACTACAAAAGCTGGAGTAGAAATTCTACCGAATTTAAATAATAGAAGCACTGAAGTTGTGCATATCGGTTTTTGTTTTTCAATTTCTGTATTCAAAATGGCGCTAGAGAGGGGTCAAAAATTAGAACGCCTAAAAGAGCGAAAATTTACACATATTTTCCTTTTTATCTTCTAAACTAAAAATATTTTGATAAAACATGTAGAATAAAAGTTGTGCACAATTTTAAGGCCTTTCATTTGACACCACTAAAAAGGGTCTAGCCCCTAAAATTAGGGATCTGGGGCCCTTTAAAGTTTTTGCTTTATAACTCAAAAACGGTAAATATTTCGAAATAGCTGCCGTAATTAAAGTTGTTATTTAACATCTTATTGATCTCAAGAAAATGTTATTTTGTTTGAGTCTTGTGTTCTAAATGAGCTAGAAGCATAACACATATACAGGTAAGTGTTTTCATTCAGCAAGTAAACAAGAGTTCTTCATGCGTGTAATTAAAATAAACTTACTATAAATAATAAACCTAGCTACATTAGATGCTAATATTCTTTAGAATCAGGTTCTTGAAGTATTTTGTGCTTTATTTCCAAATTATTTACTGACAACTTTCCCTTTTATTTCGTTTGTTTTCAAATTTGGATAAATCAGTCTACTAAACAGGGAAAAAAAGATAACCTTTTCTTCTTATCATATAAAAACAAACAATAAAGTTAGAAAATAAAACAAAACTTTAAACATAGACTATTCACAGCCATTAAGTACACGCCTTTTACATTCACTTTGTGTGTTTACAATTATGTAACCCCTCCCTCGATAGCGCGTGGCAAAGGAGGTCACCGAGGATCAATCGGCGTGTGAACCAGCGACCTAAGGTCATACACAAAACAATCCATAGAATCGCCATTCCAAATACATTTTGTTAACTAAGTGATGAGTGGATAAATATGTTGAATCTTTCAGACTATTTCGTAATATCTTTGATTAAGTCGCTAGTACATTTCAATTTACATGTTACAAGAAAGTTGCATATTTATTTTTATAAACATTGTATTTCTCGATGTTGAGATAATTGCGCTTTGTGGAAAATTACTTTAAAATCATTTCGAATCTTTCATATGATTTCGTCTTACTGTTTATCACTCGCTCGTTTTAATCAGCTAGTCTTAACTGCCTTTCACTTATTCACTTCAAATTCAATGCATTTTGAATGCCGAAAAGACCACTTTGTTTGCGTATTAAAGAAACGGTTTATTTATCTCTCTAATGTTATTATTTAACAAGTTGCTATTTCTTTCATGAACATTAAACAGCATGTATATAATTATCACGATAATTGTACGTAGAGGTCACATTTTTAATTGTCAGGAAAATCGAAAATAAAATTAAGTACTTTTGAGTTTGTATTATTTTCTTCCTAACTTACAATATTATTGCATACAAAATACTAGGTCGGACGCAAGTAAGCTAAATATTTCACTTGTATTTGAAAATTCTATCGAACGTCGAAAGAATTTTACCCGTTAAAAAGTGTACCAAAAAACCCTTCCAATGCAGTTTTCTTCGGGAATCAATTGGCTTAGATAGTTTGTTCCGACATGTGTTGACAAAATTCACGCAATGAGAAGCCATACATTTCGAACTTGTGACCTCTTGGTCAGTGCATGTGAAGATTACGCATGGCAGTTAGTGTCTGGAAAACGAAGTATGTTTTATAAATGATTTGACAGACTAAGATTTGTTCTCATTCTAAATTAAATACAAACACAAACCCGTTATTTTCTTTGTTATTTTATACCGTCCCTTATATCAGACAGATTATTTTAAAAACGTGTTGTTTAGGAAGATTAATCTTATGCATTTGTTTTATTTTATCTAATAAACTGAATTTACCCATGACACGAATTACTGGTACATGCATGTAAGTACGCGTAAATGCGGTTTTATTTGTTTGTGTGGAAGAGTGCCCAAAATAAAGACACTTCGAACTCTGGAATTTCCCTATTTTACTGTTTAAATCATAGGTCCGCTCAGCTGACGAGTTGTTTTAATAACGGTAATAAATTATATTCAAGTCCTGGCCAGCGATCGTTACGGTTGGTGACACTGCAATTAAACAGGTCGATACTCAGGTACTAAGATACTAACGGGTATATATATTTTCACCTAATATGTTTTCATTAAGTGTTTTCATAAGAAATAAATTGCTGGATGATATCATGTTCTCCCTGATCACATCGATAGTGTGTAGAAACAGCGGTACATGAACACACGCTTTTGTGTACAAAGCAAACGTGTAAACCAAAAGGATGGGGAAAAAACGACGAAATAAAAACATTTCTCTATTAACTGAAATTATTGTCTTTAGACAGATAAAAATAAATGATTATCCGCCTGAGAACATGTGAAAATTATACCCAAATACAATGTAACGAAGGATTTGGGGTTTAATCCCGAGTACACAATTATAGCAATGATGTGTACATGTACATGCAGAATACCGCTTTTTTATCCTTCGTCCATGTGTTCCTCCTTAACGGAAAAAATTATCAGTAAATTATATTATACCGAACGAGGTTGAAAAATGACGAACTTTATTTCTTAAAATTAACAGCAATTATCAGACTTTTCTCATATCACTGTAAAAATGCCCTAAAAACTAAAACCGTCTTTTTGACTTTGTCAACGCGTTTGATAGATAATGAAAAAAAAAAAAAAAAAAAAAAAACGCTGGCAGATTTAGAGGAGGTTCAGGGGGCCTGCCCTCTTTTGTATCCAAAATATACACAAGATTTAATAAATCAATTTTTTTATGTGGGTTTGGGCCCCTACCCCGACCCAAAACTGGTCGGGCCCCCTTTTCAAGACTCCTGTATCCGCCACTGAAAAAGAATGTGTTGTTCTCCTGGATGTCGATATCTGAATTATGTTTTAATTAAACACCTAGTCTAATATATCATGGGCGCCCATAATAGGACGATTATTTGTTTTTGTTTTTCAAAAAGTGGTTCTTACAGATGTTAAAAAAACTTATAAACGGCTAATTAATTATTTTATTCATCTACAACAAATGTTAGTTTAGTTCTTTGCTTACATAATCCAACTTTTATAAATTAACACGAAAGTCGTGCGATCGTATACAAATACTCAGAAGCAATCTTTCATATTTAATGAACGTATAGGTGAATAAATTTCCTCTCATCACTATACGTATACCCCCATCCTCGAAATAAATAGAAAGTTTTCCTTTCGCAGTCGGTTGGTTTTACCAGGTACATGTCAGTACAAGTGAGGATGGAGCTTTACAGAAGCAGGTGATGAATTCCGAGAGAGATAGGCACTGCCTATTTTATATACATGTACATTCCTAGGGACCTTGTTTTCTGAACCGATGTCACTGTTATTCAAAGACCTAGCTAGAAATTCTCTCTCTCTCTCTCTCTTTGAAATGCAGGCCCGTCGATTGTAAAAAAAAAATGACGAAATAATTTCAATTTTTAATAAGTATCTCACCTTCCAAGCCAAAGACCCAAGGAAGCTTTTCTGTTCATAATTCTTCATCTTTGTTTGCTTTCTTGGTGTATATGAGCGTTATCGTCGTTGTTGTTCTAAAGCTACTTGTAAATTTTTCTCATTTTTATCAAGAACCACAGGACCATAACAACGAAAATTAACACAGAATATTTTTGGTAAAGTTTTATTCAAATGAAGGGTCAAATCCTCTTTTAACGGATACATGTAGTAAAAGTTAGATGGGGTCCAGGCGCGGATCAAGGAATTTTTTCCACGGGGGGGGGGGGGGGGGGGGGAGGGGATCCCCCCCAAAAAAAAATTTCAACCCAGAAATTTCTTGACGACCCAAAAAAAGAAACTCTTTTCCCAAACGTGAAAAACCAATTTCGTGTGTGTGTTTGTGTGTGTGTATGGGGGGGGGGGGGTCGCTGACTTTTAAAGCTTCATACCTAAGACTTTTCATACCATTTTAACACAGATCCGCGTTTTCGAGGAAGGGTCCGCGTTTTCAAGGGGGGGGGGGCATGGTCACTTTTACTTGGCTTAGTATATACATTTAACTGCCCCCAAGCCCCTCTAGATCCGCGCATGGGGTCATTTGAAAATAGTATTCTCAAGAACCCCTGGACTAGAATGAGAAAATTTCCAACATAGCATACATTCATTTTTTTTTTCAAATATTGATTCCAGGGAGAAGGTTTGGGCTGGAAAGAGTGTTCATAATTTAACATAGGAATTTATATATCCCCCCAAACGAAGTGTGTGGGTTGGGGTGGAGGTGTTTTGAGTCTTCTGGAATCACACTGTTCGTCTGCCTAGCTGTCCGTCTGTACGTGATAGTTTGCCAAGGATATTATAACTTTGTTATGAAGAAACTGGAAGGTCAACTTGGTACAAAGATTACTAATGATCCGAGGGTGTGTCATGGTTTTGATCCAATATCATTCCGGCAAGTTCAAGGTTACTGGAAAAAAATAGCAAGTATCATACTTGATACAGGAATTGCTTATGACAAAATTAAATGGTTTGACACGACCTTCATCCAAGGTCATTCCTGTAAGTTCAAGGTCACTGACAGAAAAGTGTAAGATTACTGTATGTGCTATAATTTTGGAAGCTCATACTTGGAACAAAGATTGCTAATGATCCACCGGTTTGAGATAACATAGTACTAGACAGGCAGAAGAAATGGCAAAATTCGTGCCTGGATCATAAATTTATAAGGGGTGGGAAGAACGCAGGAAACTTTTTCTCAGATTGCTTTAGATGGGTTTGTCCTGACCTTGAACAAAGGTTTTTTCGGCAAGTTCAAGGTCACTGGCAGATAAATAATTTTTTTTCCCCATGCTATAACTTTGTTATATAAAATCACTGGAAGCTTTTACTTGATACAGAGATTGCTTATGATCCAAGAATGTGTTTTGACCTTGATCCAAGGTCTTTCTGGCAAGTTCAAGGTCACTGACAGAAAAGTGCAATATTCTTTTTTAGGTATATCTTTGTCATTGAGTATCACTGGAAGCTCATAATTTGTTCAAAGGTTGTTTTTGACCTTAACATAGGTCATTTAGGCAAGATCAAGGTCACTGATATAATAAGTGTAAAATTCAAAAAGGTCTAGTCGCCCACGTGGCGCAGTGGTAAGAGTGTCTGCTCTAGAGTCGTGGATTAAGGAGTTGATCCTTACGTCGCAGGTTCGAATCCCACTGTGGGATGCAGAGACCGATCCTTTGGATGAGACCGTACAAACTGAGGTCCTGTC
Organism: Saccostrea echinata; assembly: GCF_033153115.1. Lineage (NCBI taxonomy): Eukaryota > Metazoa > Mollusca > Bivalvia > Ostreida > Ostreidae > Saccostrea > Saccostrea echinata. Next base: position 5,203,346 of record NW_026889801.1, on the reverse strand, counting down.
TGGCAGTAGGTGCTGACACGAAAAAGATCCCTCACTGCTCAATGGCCATGAGTGCCGAGTATAGGTCAAATTTGGAGACCTCCATCGGCAAATGGTGGCGTCTCCATATGATTGAAGAATTCTCGAAGCTGACGTTAAACAACATACAAACAAACAAACAAAAAGGTCCATAATTTTGTAATAGAAAAAATTGCATGCATTTGCATTTCACTGAAAAGTTGATAAATATATCCAGAGTGTGTAATGGCCTTGACTTAAATTCGAGGTCACTTAGAATATGATGTTTTGGATGAATCACAGTAAGAATACGTGACTGTGATTTTTTTTTTTTATGTCGGTGACATACAGATGGTGTTTGCTCTTAACCAGCTGCAGAATTTGTCATGGCTTGACGCAAGGTTATTTGGACAAGTTCAAGTTCACTGACGGGGGAATTTTACATTCCTTAACTGTCTTTCTACTGTTGAAACATTGAAAGTTGATGCCCCTTACAGGATTGTTTATAACCTTAAAATGTTGCATGACCTTGACTCAAGGTCACTATGGCCTGTCCGGAGCTCAGACGGAAGACCTATTCGTTGCATTGCAACGAGCTCGGCTCTAGTTTATCATATTTTTAATTTTCTAAGACTAAATAGGTACGCATAGTCTTAACTAATGAAAGCGAGTTATTATTATTATTATATCATAGGAATAAATTAATGTATTGTAGATTTTTTTAATTCTGTTTAAAAACACAATGTTTAGGCCAACAATAAAAAAAAAAAAAATATTTGTCTGATGTAGTCCAACCGGGAAATGCAGATTGTTCGTTTTATTTTTTAACGTTATCACGATTAATTATCACGGTTAATTATCACGATAATTGTACGTAGAGGTCACATTTTTAATTGTCAGGAAAATCGAAAATAAAATTAAGTACTTTTGAGTTTGTATTATTTTCTTCCTAACTTACAATATTATTGCATACAAAATACTAGGTCGGACGCAAGTAAGCTAAATATTTCACTTGTATTTGAAAATTCTATCGAACGTCGAAAGAATTTTACCCGTTAAAAAGTGTACCAAAAAACCCTTCCTATGCAGTTTTCTTCGGGAATCAATTGGCTTAGATAGTTTGTTCCGACATGTGTTGACAAAATTCACGCAATGAGAAGCCATACATTTCGAACTTGTGACCTCTTGGTCAGTGCATGTGAAGATTACGCATGGCAGTTAGTGTCTGGAAAACGAAGTATGTTTTATAAATGATTTGACAGATTAAGATTTGTTCTCATTCTAAATTAAATACAAACACAAACCCGTTATTTTCTTTGTTATTTTATACCGTCCCTTATATCAGACAGATTATTTTAAAAACGTGTTGTTTAGGAAGATTAATCTTATGCATTTGTTTTATTTTATCTAATAAACTGAATTTACCCATGACACGAATTACTGGTACATGCATGTAAGTACGCGTAAATGCGGTTTTATTTGTTTGTGTGGAAGAGTGCCCAAAATAAAGACACTTCGAACTCTGGAATTTCCCTATTTTACTGTTTAAATCATAGGTCCGCTCAGCTGACGAGTTGTTTTAATAACGGTAATAAATTATATTCAAGTCCTGGCCAGCGATCGTTACGGTTGGTGACACTGCAATTAAACAGGTCGATACTCAGGTACTAAGATACTAACGGGTATATATATTTTCACCTAATATGTTTTCATTAAGTGTTTTCATAAGAAATAAATTGCTGGATGATATCATGTTCTCCCTGATCACATCGATAGTGTGTAGAAACAGCGGTACATGAACACACGCTTTTGTGTACAAAGCAAACGTGTAAACCAAAAGGATGGGGAAAAAACGACGAAATAAAAACATTTCTCTATTAACTGAAATTATTGTCTTTAGACAGATAAAAATAAATGATTATCCGCCTGAGAACATGTGAAAATTATACCCAAATACAATGTAACGAAGGATTTGGGGTTTAATCCCGAGTACACAATTATAGCAATGATGTGTACATGTACATGCAGAATACCGCTTTTTTATCCTTCGTCCATGTGTTCCTCCTTAACGGAAAAAATTATCAGTAAATTATATTATACCGAACGAGGTTGAAAAATGACGAACTTTATTTCTTAAAATTAACAGCAATTATCAGACTTTTCTCATATCACTGTAAAAATGCCCTAAAAACTAAAACCGTCTTTTTGACTTTGTCAACGCGTTTGATAGATAATGAAAAAAAAAAAAAAAAAAAAAAAAAAAAACGCTGGCAGATTTAGAGGAGGTTCAGGGGGCCTGCCCTCTTTTGTATCCAAAATATACACAAGATTTAATAAATCAATTTTTTTATGTGGGTTTGGGCCCCTACCCCGACCCAAAACTGGTCGGGCCCCCTTTTCAAGACTCCTGTATCCGCCACTGAAAAAGAATGTGTTGTTCTCCTGGATGTCGATATCTGAATTATGTTTTAATTAAACACCTTGTCTAATATATCATGGGCGCCCATAATAGGACGATTATTTGTTTTTGTTTTTCAAAAAGTGGTTCTTACAGATGTTAAAAAAACTTATAAACGGCTAATTAATTATTTTATTCATCTACAACAAATGTTAGTTTAGTTCTTTGCTTACATAATCCAACTTTTATAAATTAACACGAAAGTCGTGCGATCGTATACAAATACTCAGAAGCAATCTTTCATATTTAATGAACGTATAGGTGAATAAATTTCCTCTCATCACTATACGTATACCCCCATCCTCGAAATAAATAGAAAGTTTTCCTTTCGCAGTCGGTTGGTTTTACCAGGTACATGTCAGTACAAGTGAGGATGGAGCTTTACAGAAGCAGGTGATGAATTCCGAGAGAGATAGGCACTGCCTATTTTATATACATGTACATTCCTAGGGACCTTGTTTTCTGAACCGATGTCACTGTTATTCAAAGACCTAGCTAGAAATTCTCTCTCTCTCTCTCTCTTTGAAATGCAGGCCCGTCGATTGTAAAAAAAAATGACGAAATAATTTCAATTTTTAATAAGTATCTCACCTTCCAAGCCAAAGACCCAAGGAAGCTTTTCTGTTCATAATTCTTCATCTTTGTTTGCTTTCTTGGTGTATATGAGCGTTATCGTCGTTGTTGTTCTAAAGCTACTTGTAAATTTTTCTCATTTTTATCAAGAACCACAGGACCATAACAACGAAAATTAACACAGAATATTTTTGGTAAAGTTTTATTCAAATGAAGGGTCAAATCCTCTTTTAACGGATACATGTAGTAAAAGTTAGATGGGGTCCAGGCGCGGATCAAGGAATTTTTTCCACGGGGGGGGGGGGGAGGGGATCCCCCCCAAAAAAAAAATTTCAACCCAGAAATTTCTTGACGACCCAAAAAAAGAAACTCTTTTCCCAAACGTGAAAAACCAATTTCGTGTGTGTGTTTGTGTGTGTGTATGGGGGGGGGGGGGGGTCGCTGACTTTTAAAGCTTCATACCTAAGACTTTTCATACCATTTTAACACAGATCCGCGTTTTCGAGGAAGGGTCCGCGTTTTCAAGGGGGGGGGGGCATGGTCACTTTTACTTGGCTTAGTATATACATTTAACTGCCCCCAAGCCCCTCTAGATCCGCGCATGGGGTCATTTGAAAATAGTATTCTCAAGAACCCCTGGACTAGAATGAGAAAATTTCCAACATAGCATACATTCATTTTTTTTTTCAAATATTGATTCCAGGGAGAAGGTTTGGGCTGGAAAGAGTGTTCATAATTTAACATAGGAATTTATATATCCCCCCAAACGAAGTGTGTGGGTTGGGGTGGAGGTGTTTTGAGTCTTCTGGAATCACACTGTTCGTCTGCCTAGCTGTCCGTCTGTACGTGATAGTTTGCCAAGGATATTATAACTTTGTTATGAAGAAACTGGAAGGTCAACTTGGTACAAAGATTACTAATGATCCGAGGGTGTGTCATGGTTTTGATCCAATATCATTCCGGCAAGTTCAAGGTTACTGGAAAAAAATAGCAAGTATCATACTTGATACAGGAATTGCTTATGACAAAATTAAATGGTTTGACACGACCTTCATCCAAGGTCATTCCTGTAAGTTCAAGGTCACTGACAGAAAAGTGTAAGATTACTGTATGTGCTATAATTTTGGAAGCTCATACTTGGAACAAAGATTGCTAATGATCCACCGGTTTGAGATAACATAGTACTAGACAGGCAGAAGAAATGGCAAAATTCGTGCCTGGATCATAAATTTATAAGGGGTGGGAAGAACGCAGGAAACTTTTTCTCAGATTGCTTTAGATGGGTTTGTCCTGACCTTGAACAAAGGTTTTTTCGGCAAGTTCAAGGTCACTGGCAGATAAATAATTTTTTTTTCCCCATGCTATAACTTTGTTATATAAAATCACTGGAAGCTTTTACTTGATACAGAGATTGCTTATGATCCAAGAATGTGTTTTGACCTTGATCCAAGGTCTTTCTGGCAAGTTCAAGGTCACTGACAGAAAAGTGCAATATTCTTTTTTAGGTATATCTTTGTCATTGAGTATCACTGGAAGCTCATAATTTGTTCAAAGGTTGTTTTTGACCTTAACATAGGTCATTTAGGCAAGATCAAGGTCACTGATATAATAAGTGTAAAATTCAAAAAGGTCTAGTCGCCCACGTGGCGCAGTGGTAAGAGTGTCTGCTCTAGAGTCGTGGATTAAGGAGTTGATCCTTACGTCGCAGGTTCGAATCCCACTGTGGGATGCAGAGACCGATCCTTTGGATGAGACCGTACAAACTGAGGTCCTGTCTGGCAGTAGGTGCTGACACGAAAAAGATCCCTCACTGCTCAATGGCCATGAGTGCCGAGTATAGGTCAAATTTGGAGACCTCCATCGGCAAATGGTGGCGTCTCCATATGATTGAAGAATTCTCGAAGCTGACGTTAAACAACATACAAACAAACAAACAAAAAGGTCCATAATTTTGTAATAGAAAAAATTGCATGCATTTGCATTTCACTGAAAAGTTGATAAATATATCCAGAGTGTGTAATGGCCTTGACTTAAATTCGAGGTCACTTAGAATATGATGTTTTGGATGAATCACAGTAAGAATACGTGACTGTGATTTTTTTTTTTATGTCGGTGACATACAGATGGTGTTTGCTCTTAACCAGCTGCAGAATTTGTCATGGCTTGACGCAAGGTTATTTGGACAAGTTCAAGTTCACTGACGGGGGAATTTTACATTCCTTAACTGTCTTTCTACTGTTGAAACATTGAAAGTTGATGCCCCTTACAGGATTGTTTATAACCTTAAAATGTTGCATGACCTTGACTCAAGGTCACTATGGCCTGTCCGGAGCTCAGACGGAAGACCTATTCGTTGCATTGCAACGAGCTCGGCTCTAGTTTATCATATTTTTAATTTTCTAAGACTAAATAGGTACGCATAGTCTTAACTAATGAAAGCGAGTTATTATTATTATTATATCATAGGAATAAATTAATGTATTGTAGATTTTTTTAATTCTGTTTAAAAACACAATGTTTAGGCCAACAATAAAAAAAAAAAATATTTGTCTGATGTAGTCCAACCGGGAAATGCAGATTGTTCGTTTTATTTTTTAACGTTAAAGCTATATATGGCGTATCTGATCTAAAAAATAAAAAATAAAAATACGAGATTGAGTGAACATGATAAATTGTTATTTACGTTCAAATTAAAATTTTCACCGATTTTGAGTTTGAATAACCCCATGTTTCTATTGTTAGATTGACTTTAAACTGTGTCTGATATTTAAATGCGGAGTCGGTGCTACACACGGTTAATTGCTTCTGCTTTGGATGTGTAAGCAAAAAATATATATGATTGATTTAGATTGTAATGTTTTCTTTGACACTGGGAACTTAGGCTTTATAAATCTTTATAACTGTTTTTAAAAAACATCTAGGTATAAAGGGGACGACCAGTTGATTCTGATGGGAAAATGGGGGAAGGGGGTGGATTGGGTGGCAAATTTTGTCAAGAAAGATTATTTATTAATTATGCCCAAGATGACCAGATACAGATTAACTCTTCTTTCTTTGGAAAAGCTACCCCCCCCCCCAAAAAAAAAAAACCGCACAAAACAAAACAAACAAACAATGAAACTTCTTTCGTCAACACATCATATTTTGCATCAGTCAATGTGATACTGTTTATTTTGTTAAAGATGGAAGACATATTATTTATTTTCAACATTACTTATTTCCAAAATTGAAATCTGCCAGCCCCCTCCCCCCCCCCCCCCCACACACACACACACAAACAACTCCCAACACATAGGTCTAATGACACATACAGTTTCGTATTAAATAGCAGCTACGAAAGTTGTGAAAAAAAATCTTATTGCATACATTATTATATAAATTTTCATTGAGCCAACCGACTTTCCTCAATTTCAGGTTTTTCTCTACTTTCAAGTTTTGCATGATAGCGAGTGTCGGTGCACTACAGACAGAATTTGGTCCCTTTGTGAATGAAAATGCATATGATTCTTATGTAATATATGCTTATTTAATCATTTATATTAACATCATTTGTTAAAACTCTCAGAAAATTGCATAGACTTGAAATAAAATTACAAGTTATTTACTTACGTGTAAATCAAACGCAACACGTTCAATACGGGTAACTACACGTCACAAGATTGCGAAGGAACTTCAAAGTACACACATTCTGATGACGTCATACGTACAAGGTCGCTATAAACTTGTAACTAAAGCTCTCTATTATGTATTTTTATGCTTTATATTTCAGGATTATAGTTTCCCATTTGAATGACGTGGACGTCATTCCGCGACCGGGGGGAGATTGTAATAGTGTTGGATTTGTACAAAAATAAAGTAACAGAACTTGCCAGAATATATATTTTAACTTTTATTTAAATTTGTTATTCAAAACCTAGATCCACCCCTTAGTTCTCCCTTACCTGTACATACTTATATATATACCTAAGGGCATTGGTCAGGTGTTTTGGAAGTGGTTATTGTTATTTTGGTTTTTATTAGTTATTGATTTGAAAGGTCTAATTCTATTGGTTTTATTGACTGGGTTGGAGTTTTCCCGCTTTATTATGAGTATTCTTTGTTCAGTGGTTGATTTGACCAGACTATATATATTCATAAAAGACATTTTTGACTTTGGACAGATTTCCATTTCTGATCACCATTCATTTAGATACATGTATAACAATTTGTGGGATAGTGCAAACCAAAAATAAATAAACAAAAACGAAATTATTAAATAAAGAAAAACGAAATTATTAAATAAAGAAAAACGAAATTATTAAATAAAGAAAACGAAATTATTAAATAAAAAGCAAACGAAATTATTAAATTAAGAAAACGAATTTATTAAATTCAGAAAACGAAATTATTAAATAAAGAAAACGAAATTATTAAATAAAAAACTGAAACTAAAATACGGAATTTATAGATGTGCATGGTAAGGGCCTGAACCCATGAATCATTCCATAAAGCACACGTGTTCTATGACCTGATTTTGTTTCGACATTAAAACAAGTGTGATATTTGCATTTACACTCAGCTATTCCCGTATCGATAACATAATAACCAGTTGGAGTTGACAATCATAATAGATGAATAGGGGAGAATTTTACCTTTGGTTATCCAATATGCTTAGATCTATGTTTTTATCTTACATTAACAAGATTAATGTGAATTTAATTTGACCAGTCTCATGAATTGGCCAGTGATGACAAGTTTACGTTAGTATTAGCTTTCTTAAACCCTCAACACAGAAGGTCTAATTATTAGCAAACAATGAATCTGGACATAAAACATCAAAGAGATTATGCTAATAAATTGCACAAATATTTAAGATATACATGTCTGTTAAGATTCCGTTGTTTACCACTTCTGAACCTTATAACATTTAGGAAATTCCCATGGTTATACATCTTTTTTTCAATTATAGCACAGTACAAAAAATGCTGTAAAATGATACGTTACCGATCGGAACCCATTATAAATTATTGTTTAAAGAGAGCAAGTGCAAAAATTAAACAAGACAAAGTTGTTACAATGAGTAGATTTTAAATAATGATTGCTTACTTTATTAAAAATTAAGCAAAACACCTCTAATTTCTTGCACAGGCGCTCCCCATGTAATTCTGTAAATGACGAATGATAAGTATATATATATATATATATATATATATATATATATATATATATATATATATATATATATATATATATATATATATATATATATATATATATAGGTCTACCCCTCACTACCCCTCAATACTTTAAAATCAGATTGAGGGGTAGACCTATATATATATACTTATCATTCGTCATTTACAGAATTACATGGGAGCGCCTGTGATTTCATGGTCATTTATCAAAGCATAATCAGAAGTGATGCACTAACTATTTGTTCTCACATATTCTAAATGACAAATTCTCAGTCTGTATTTATAAGTCAGTGATAGTTTGAACAAACAATGCACACACTTGCATAACAAATCCAACAAGTATTCAAATCATTCTCTTTATTGTTTCAACAACCTAAGATTTATGGGTACACAGATAGGGCACTAGGTTTAGTTCGGGGGGAATTCAGCGATACGATACGCAAGGCCTTGACCTTTCAGCGATTCATGAGCTCTTTTGGAATGTCATTAATTTTATGTAAGCAGAAACAGCCATCCTCGCTACGTCCAGTCTTACAGGCTCAAACTTTGACGTTGTGGGGATACGACACAGCATCAAATTCCCGTAAACAAAATTGAACAGTTATTAATCATTTACTTTACAAATGCGAATTATAGGCTGTGAGCACATAATGTTTTTCTACGTTTGTCAATTTGACATTTATCTAAGTTTTTTTTTTTTTTCATTTCCCCCACACTTGTTTCAATGTCGAAACAAAATCAGGTCTATAGAATTACTAAGTGATGCTTTATAACACGTGCGCTTTATGAAATGATTCATGGGTTCAGGCCTTTACCATGCACATTTATAAATTCCGTATTTCAGTTTCAGTTTTTTATTTAGAAATTTCGTTTTCTTTATTTAATAATTTCGTTTTCTTTATTTAATAAGTTCGTTTGTCTTTTATTTAATAATTTCGTTTTCTTTATTTAATAATTTCGTTTTCTTTACTTAATAATTTCGTTTTCTTTATTTAATAATTTCGTTTGTCTTTTATTTATTAATATCGTTTTCTTTATTTAATAATTTCGTTTTCTTTATTTAATAATTTCGTTTGTTTCTTTATTTAGTAATTTCGTTTTCTTTATTTAATAATTCCGTTTTTTATTTAATAATTTCGTTTTTTATTTAATAGTTTCGTTTTCTTTATATAATAATTTCGTTTTTTTGTTTCTTATTTTTTTTTGGTTTGCACTATTGGGCTTCCGTAGGAAAGCCTATTCCCATAGAATGGGCATACACAATATACTACATATTATAACTATCACTCCACTGTGCAATAAATCATTGAAGAACCCTGACAGGATTGTTCAATTGTATTTGCTCCCATAGTGATACTCCTGTTACAATTTGATCCAGGGTATTTAGTTTAGATGACACATATTCAAATTTGTTATATATCACTGATGGAGTTTTGCGCATATCAATACTCTGAGGGACAGTGTTCGGTTGGTTTTGTATTGGCGACAGATAATCTGCAAATTGTCCTTCTGGATTTTGGATTTTGTACATGTACAGTGTACTTGGTAACCTTGAAACTGTATGCTAGGGGACGAGATTTGAAAAATCCTGTTGGTTCCACTGATCACTCCATTGTTGAATGACTGATCCATGCCAAGTGTGTTTTCTGAAATTCGTATACGTGGTATGGCAATGGCTGACTGGGTTGAATTCACTCGGACTTTTTGTTCACTTTTACCATTTGTATACAGCGTTTTGTTTTCCCGTTTTTTTGTTTGTTTTTTTTTTTTATTTTTTTTTTCTCTCGATTTTCCTGTTTTTTTTTTTTTCATCTTCTCCCATTACATATCATAATAGAAAAATCACTGCATAATGTTTTTAAAGACGAGAAAACTGAGAAAAAATATCCAAAAATATACAGATCGAAAATGTGTGGCTCCTCTATTTCTCCTCTATTTCTAACGCATGCGCTTCATACAGCAGGGTTTTTGACTGCTAGCCTCATTCAGATATAAGCAACGGCGTGTGGTAACAATGTAGATGCGGAACATTTTGTGACGACAAGGTAGTTATTTCTAGTTTGCAAACTTATTTTTTCTAAAATAAGCCTGGCACGAATATGCATTTTCTTAGTCCTTTCCCTAAGGTTATTCAATTTTGGTATGTGCTGGTTTTGCCTTGAGATTTTTAATGCATCATTTTAGTTTTGTTTAACATATATTCAGTGTTTCAATTAGTTCTGTTTGTTTAGACTAAAGTTAACATTTCTATTTTCTCACGGAAAATTTAAAATAAGAAATTATTTCACAAGCTAAGGGCACATGTGCAAGAATACTGATATTACACTGAATTATATGTCATGATAAGATATTTTGCAATATATCTAAATAGAGAGGCACAGTGCAAATGATAACTTGGGGATATAATAAGTTTCTCTCTGATAACTTGTAAAAAAGCAATCGACTTAATCTTAAACAAAACTGTGTGTGTGTGTTTCTAACACTTGGGAGAGTTAAATTATAGTATTCCACCAGTTCTTCTCACAACCCACTCTTGACCCAGAAAATGTTACTAACGTGAAAACAATTGTTTTATTATGAGAATTGCTTACATGTATATTGTATATTTTCCGTCCTACGCACTGGAATAATAGAAAGTCCCTGAAAATCATTTACACATCTGAAATTCAAAATTAACAAAGATCTCAAAAAACATGAACCTTGAAAGTACACGGTAAAAAGGTGTAAGAACTTTCAATATATGTGGAAAATCACAAATGGTGTTAATCACTTTCAATTTCTTAACGCTATATATTTGAGATAAAAATATAAATGCGCAATTTTTTTTATGATTTTTTCCAATTCTTTTAATATCCCCCCAGTTTTCTTCAAGGAAAGCTCGAACAAAATATTAAGTAAGTTTTGCATTTTTTTTTCTCCAGCTCCACTTCCCTGTCTCAATTTACATTTCCTTAATTGTTCGAACAGAAGCCAGATATTAAAGATAGATTAAAAGGATTCTTTTTAAATACATATTTTCTCCAGTTTAAGATTTTCGATGCATTTTCAATCTTCTTTGACTATTTCTATATCACTATTTTAAAACTCCCTTAGAGGAATTTTTCGTTAAATTCATAGGTATATAGGACATAAGCCACGATTTGCAATTAATTGTCATACCTTTAAACTATGCTGACAGATTTTCTCATTTTTTTTAGTTAAGTTTAAATTGATTCTAAAGGAAGTAAAAACAACAACAAATTATACCGAATATATTTAGCCGGTCAGAGATGAGCATGTTGATGACGACAAATATTTTAAACCTTACCAGGAAAAATAATAAAAGTTAATGGAAAAAAATCCATATATTGACATGTATTTTATGCCATTAAAAAATCCTCAGTAAGATAAAAGTCATATATATCTGCTTCTTGATTTATTATTTCAAATGTCGCAAGCTTCAGTGTACCGGTACATGTAAATTGGAAATTCTTGATGCTTTCAAGGAATGTATGTTTCAATAATTCTAGCTGGAATTCATCTTATGATGAAATTATACAATAAAATTTATAATATATAAGCTTTGAAAAAAATGTATTTAGGTATATTACCACTACAGGTAGGACACCCCCCCCCCCCAAAAAAAAAAAAAAAAAAAAGATCAATTCTATTAATTTTGGTATTATTTTCCGTTATTTTAGTTTGAAAATTCGGATTCGCGTACTAGATTTGAAACCTTGCTTTTCATTTTATGAACTGTGCAAAAGTTCATACTTTCTCTTACTTAAAGATAACAATTTTAACAGGAAATGAATTGCAATGTGCCTAACGCTGATGTAAATTATGATTTGTCGTGTTATTATGGCACTTACAGATAAGTGGAAAAAGTACATATCGAAATGGTAAATGTAGTGTATCCTCATTAAAAGTCACTGTAACCCATGTCTACGTAGTAAAATAATGACAATGTTTTCTAACAATTGAGACACTTGAAGTTCATCCGTCTAATACTTTCGTATGAAACTTTACTTAAAATATCTAAATGTATTCTTCAAAAGTTTGTCTTCCGCTTTTTATATCGGTATTTTTGTTGACCGCGATAGACACGTTGGCTCCAATTTAACCTAAAAAATATGAAATGTCAAATTTAACCAAAAAGTTCAAGTGTAACGCAACAAAAAGTACCACTATGTTTGAATGTGTCCTTTAGTATCTATACTAAATAAAAATGTTCTTCTTAAAGCCATATTTTTTATATGATCTAGTTATTGAGAAAAAAATATATATACAAGTATTAAAAAGTATTTTTCACTTTTCCTAGGAATTAATAAATTACGCAATGAACCTCAAGCACCATGCAATAAAATAATCAATAGGAAGATAAATCTACCTCTTGGTTTGCTCCTTAACCTTTGAATTTATTTATCTCAATATCGGAATCTTGAAAATTCCTTCTTATTATATATTATACAGTACCAACCAGACCCAACCTGACACAAAGCAGTCCCAGAGCAGTCCCGGGGACTGCTTTCTGGGACTGCTCTGGGACTGCTAAAGCAGTCCCAGAGCAGTCCCACAGCGGTCCCAGAGCAGTCCCACAGCGGTCCCAGCAGTCCCAGCGGTCCCAGAAAGCAGTCCCAGCAGTCCCAGAAAGCAGTCCCAGCAGTCCCAGTGGGCGGGGTTAATTAATTTAATGGGCGGAGCTTACTCAGAAATGAGATTACCAATAAACAATGTAACTATAAAAGGCAGTTGAAATTGATGATCCATTTCTTTCTGAGCAGTATCAATTCTCATGCGACAGTCATTTTTTAACTGTTAAGAAAATCACACCACGCGTATAGAAACAAATAATAAATATTGAACAAAGAAGACATTCACACCTATAAATAACATGAATATTCAAACACAGTTTTGTGGTATATTAATTTTTCACCAAAATTAATCAATTTCTAAATTACTGTGATTGATATTGGTTTCCATATTTATTTATTTATTTTTTTTATGGATAATTAAGCTTGAGTTATTTATTTTCTATCAAAACTAGCTCTAAATAGGCCTTATAATTATAGAGCAAGGCCGATTTCCATACTACATGTATACTCTGAATGCAGTTTTCTTAAGTATACTGGAGCTTTTGAAAAATTCTTTGTGTATTATATTTCAGTCATGATTATTTTCACTGACTTGCCAATTTGATTATCGTTAAATTATCTATGTAACAGAAAACAATAATACTTTTATTATATAAACGTTTGAGTGTACATCTGTAAATCACGCGAATGGAACCCTCAGATTATGTTCAAAATTAATTAATCCCGAAATAAATTTATACACATTTATTGAAACGAAGATTTTTTGCAGTACATAGATTGAAATTAGTGTCATTGTTGACCAGCATGTTCAGCGATGTGTACATGTAACACTGATACCCAAATAACATGCATTGACTTTCTGCTAATCATGCCCGAAGGCGATTGAAACTTCAGGTGTTGACACCATTTTATACATTTGTATTGCTTTTTATTAGTCGGCCAGGAAAACACAAACAAAACAAATAAGAAATAAGTCACAATCCCCAACATTTTAAAATGTTTATAAATTTACTCTTTTAATTACTTGTTTATAAATCAAAAACAAATTCATAAATAAATCCCCCAATAATTGTTCACAAATATAATGTTTTAAATGACTGAAGAATGGTAGAATAATTTTATTTCATGGTCATTTAATAAATTATTAGGTTTTATTTGAGGGCGGTAAAAAATAGCATGGAATGCTCTTTTTTAGCATGCATATAGTTTAAGCTTTTTCAATTTAAAAAAAAAATCCAGTACAGTACGTCCCTCTGAATGTCTTATTGTAATGACAAGTTTGTTTGTTTTTTTGTTTGTTTGTTTGTTTTTAAATAGTGCTAATGCAAACTTTGAGTACATTCCGTAACTTGACAGCATTAATTAATTAAATATATAGGCCTCGATATTTTTTTTCAAACACCTGTATTAAAGTTTTAATTAACATTAATTAATTAAATAGGCCTAGATATATTTCTTTTTTCAAACACCTGTATTAAAGTTTAATTTAAAGGATAAAAGTCATCTCCTGACTTCCCTTTTAACTACTTTAATTTTTTTAAAATTAATTCTACACTACAATTGTGTAAATTTACAACCTCTGAAGACATTTAGTAATTACATGTATATCTATCTCTTCTTATTAAAATGTTGTAAAAAAAATTCCTTGTTTTTTTTTTATTCTTTATCTTAAACACCTCTCTGCTGAAAGTAAACAAAACAACAACAGGAAGCCTGCAAATTCAGAATACACAAGGGGCGGAGCTATCATGTCACTCAGAACCTTTTTCATGCATGAGTGAACAAAGCAGTCCCAGAAAGCAGTCCCAGGGACTGCTGGGACTGCTGGGTCTGCTTTCTAGAGCAGTCCCAGAGCAGTCCCACAGCAGTCCCAGAGCAGTCCCACAGCGGTCCCAGAGCAGTCCCACAGCAGTCCCAGAGCGGTCCCAAAGCAGTCCCGGGGACTGCTTTCTGGGACTGCTTAGGTGTCAGGTTGGGTCTGGTTGGTACTGTATATGCAGTTTTCAAACACACTTGATCTAAGCTAGCACAGGAGATAAGTATTTGGTACCTGTTTGAGTTTTTATCTCTCAAATGTGAACAACGTTATACCTACAAAATGTGCTACGCTTTATTTACCTAATAAACGTGAACAAAACGGTAAGCTTATAGAAATTCCTAACTTAACTCAGTTTTGTATATCTTCTTCCGTTCCATACACCACATTAGATGTTGCTGATACCTTCCACATTTTCTCGAATATATAGGCTATAGTATATATAACCATATAACAATACAGTTTCAAGATAATGTCCCAACATAAGTAATTAATTAGACTGAAAGTGTTAAAAATAAGAAAAGTTTCACCCATTTCCACTTAACGTGTAGTAGTCCCCAACCAATATTTTGAGAAAGTATTTGATCCATTAACTTCCAAATTTAAGAGAAATCCAGATGAATCTAGATGGTGAATTTCCTTACTTAGTGAGGCTTTTAAATGTTCCAAAACACTACACCAAAATGGAGTTACTTCATGGTATTCGTGTATGTTAAACTTCTTACTTACCATATTGATATTAAACTTAGTGATGTTTTAGGTATGTCACTACCACCGTTTAAAATAAACTTGAAAAGAATATTACTCAACTTCTATAAAATTACATGGGAAAAAGACAGGAATTTACATAAAGATGATAAATTTTCTACCGTCACCTGCCTAAAGACTAGATTTTGTTTTGAACCCTATCTAGATATTTTAACAAACAATCAATATAGATCAGTCATAACAAGGTTACGAATATCAGCTCACAGGCTTAAAATTGAAATTGGACGATATCAGATAAGCGAATTTGATCACAAGGAGATTCAGGCTGAAATTCATTTTCTCCTTGTATGTCCTGATTTTAGTGTACAAAGACTTGAACTCATAAAAATTTGTAATAATAAATATAAAAATTTTCAGTCTCTCTCATATGATAATCAATTTCATCGGCTCATGACTAATAACGACCCCGAAATCTTAAGATCACTTGCTAGATTCCTTGATAACCTACCTTAACTGAAAAAATTAAATATATTTGGGGATGTATATTCACGTACATGTATGGCAATATATCATCTCTTCTGTTCTTTGATATACATATATGTTTCTTTCCAGTTACTTGACTATATATTATTATAACATATACAATATGTATATTCAGTATATCTCTTGTAGATGCATTTATCATTGATTATACAAATAAGCATTGCTCATTATATTTAAGATCAGGTTTGTTCTATCATTTGGATCTTCCTCCTTCTTTTGTTTCATGTTTGTAAATCTTTTTTGCTCCTCCGGGGGCCCAAATTGGACTAATAAAATCTTGTATCTTGTGTACCCCTTCCCCTCCCATACACACATGATAAAAATAGATTTCTCTACAAGGATGACTTTATTTCTATAATGAAATTTCCTCAGAGGCTATCAAAAATAGTGTACTGTTAAGGGATTCTAGCTAAATATAAATTACAGAATGATGTGAGAACACTTGTACTAATATATGTCCTCCTTTCAGCAGAATCATAGTTCCTTTGAGAAAAGGATAATGATACATGTATATATACATGCTCGTTAAAAAAGGTGTATGCATCTGACTTTTCTTTACTAGGATATTGTAGCAAAAATCACATTTAGAGGTGTTTCCTTATTTGTTCCCCGTTTTGATTAACTACATGTATCAACCCTTTACATTAAGGTAGTAGAAAACAGGTACGCCAATTTGTTCCTCAAATTCAATTCATTTGACACTTTGAAACTCTCTTTATCTGTTAATGATTAACATGAAAGAAAGAAATTCAGAAACACGTTTTTGCTCACATAGTTTGATATATGATTGTCAGCATTCTGTGTAAAAGGAAAGGAGAAACTGTATGGCTGGACCGAGAATCGAACCCGAGATCCCTGCATCACTAGTCATGTGTTGTACCGACTGAGCTACCCAGGCCAATATCTACGGCCAAAAACATTAGATTCCACACTCCTTAAATTGTCTTCGCCCCCGAAGACACAACCCTTATTATTGCCCCTGGCAGGACCTTCAGCTGCAAGTCCAGCAGTGGTCAACGGGACCAAATTATGGAACAGGAAAGGAGAACATGTATGGCTGGACCGCGATCGAACCCGGGGCCCCTGCATCACTAATCATGTGCGGTGCTCTACTGACTGCGCTACCCAGGCCAATATCTACGGCCCTAACCATTACACCTGTAAGAAAAGGATGAGATCAGACATTCTTAATTAAAATGAGCATTGTTTAAAAATGACCATTTGATATATAATAATAAATGTGTGCGTTGTTGTTTATATAATCAATTTTTTGGTCTGATACCAGAATACTTAAGTACTCTGTGATGTATAAATTGATCATATATACCTCGGAAATAAGAAATTCACATGGAGCTATGTTTCACTTAACGATCTATTTGTACGATTATGAAGTTGCATAATTCAAATTTCGGAAAAAAAAATCAAGAGAAGAGTTTAATAAAACAATGATTGAATGTTGAATGGCATAAATTGAACCATGAGTTTCAGATATTTGGAGTTAAAAAAATAATGCAAAAAAAAAAAAAAAAAAAAAAAAAAAAAAAAATTAATATGGAATCATTTATGACTAAATAATAGACATGCGACCCCTAAACATTGCCCTGACCTTTATTGTACATACTGCATGGAGACTCTTTATGCATTTGTCAAAATATCAGGCCCCCTATACTATGAAGCAATCAGTGTTACACGTTAGTTTGTAAAAGATGGTTAAATAGTATTTAGACGACATAAGCACCTTTCAAAGGTAGGTTCAATAACGTCCAATATATATAAAAGAAATCTCTAATATTTTACAGAAAGGAGGCATAGTTCAAAGTTTTTCTTGTACATGTAATAATTAATGATTATTGACATAAAAGGGACTCCATTTTTTTTTCTCGTGTGCTTTAGAAGAAATAATTTCAAACCGATTTTGCAGGTGTTTTGTTCCGTGTTGCAGTAGATGCTGGCACAAAAAAGGACCCCTTACGTGACCGTACGTGCCAAGTGCAGGTCTAAATTTGCAGCCCTCTTACCGCACGTGTTGGCGTCTCAAAATGAGTAAAATATTCTCGAAGGGAGGTCAAACAAACAAACAAACAAACATTGTTTTTTATAAGTATGGCACATAAGTAAGTCGAGTATGCAAATGAAATTAAGCGTTTTGTTTTGTTGTTGTTTAACGTCCCGCTCGAGAATTTTCACTCATATGGAGACGCCACCACTTGCCGGTGGAGAGCTGCAAATTTTGACCTATATTCGGCACTTAGGGCCATTGAGCAGTGAGAGATCTTTTTCGTGCCAGCACCTATTGCGACACGGGACCTCGGTTTATACAGTCTCATCCGAAGGACCGGTCTCCACGTCCCACAGTTGGATTCGAACCTGCGACGTAAGGATCAATTCACTACTCCGGGACTCTACAGCAGACCCTACATGTACCACTCCGCCACGCGGGCGACAAATGAAATTAAGTATCTCTTACCATATGTTTGAAATCATCACCTTATCCAAAACGACATATAAGTAGATTTTGGTGATACACTGTAGATATAATAAATCACCGTTTTCATTATTGTATCATTGTGATGTCATAATGATCCCTCTAGTAAATCAAAGTTTCTCAATGATCTCCATAGTAAGTGAAAGTATTAAAGGTACATGTATTACTAAAGTTAAAGTTTTCTTATTGCCAAAATTATCACTACAGTTAACTAGAGTTTACTTTTTATACGGTCCTAGCGATACCATATTTAATTCTTGTAAATATAGCATTTAAATTAAGATCTTTTGTACAAGTACCTGTTACTTACACAGCAATATCACTGCTTGAGTGGTAATGATGATAATTTTTTAATAATGTTAAAATTCATTACATATTAACTATACAAAAATATACATTTGTATATAAATTTTCCCTCTCTTTAGCCAGACCAGCAAATGACAATTTGAAAACGGAATGGAGGGGGGTGAGGGGGGGGTGCGAAAAGTAGAGGGAGGACAAGCCTTCCGTTTGAGTATTTGACAAAATATAAACTTATTTTTTATATAAAAAAATGGGTATACTTCCACTCCTTTCGCCTACAAATGTTGCTTTGGAATGATTATTATGCGTAATCAAGCATATGTCCCTTACAAATCCGATGAGGTAGTCATATCATAATGCATAATATTTTGTACAAGTCATTGATAGTTGTGTTTTTTATATTTTTCAGCATTTATTTAACATATAAATTTACATTTTCTGTGGTCGATCAAACGACCTTATCTACAAAACAATCTAATAGTATCATTAAGTTGAATGCTGGCTGACGATTTTCATACTAATTGTTAAGCCATATTATTATACCTCATCATGATTATTCGACACAACACGTTATCTGATTGGTTCTGGATTATCACGTGATCGGCCCATAAAACTTCATATTTCACGGTCGTCGGCATGCTTTTCATCATATTCCCCCTCTCCGGATACCTAGTGCATTTTCCAGCAATAGTTAATACCAATTCTCTGTAACCACTTAAACTTCTTTGCCACGCATGGTCACCGATTTTGATGAAACTTTGCCCATTATTACAACTTGACACCAGAAACATATATCAAATAAAATTTTGTTGCTATGTGTCTTGGTTGCCATGGTAACAGCCAGAAAAGTTAGAAAAATTGAGATTCTCAGCTACTTTGAATCTTTATTAAGCCTTAATAAAGACTAAGAAAAACAAACAAACCATTCTCACAAAAACCTGACACCTTGTTGCCACTTATGCTATAAAGAAACTATTTAGAATTTATCTCTAAGTAAGTGGTAACCATGGGTACATTTGGAATACATTTTAGATGCTGAAAAATGCAGAAAAATGCTCAATATTCACTAATGATAGGTGTTAAATGACCAAACTCAATCAATAACCTAAGGAAAAAACAATAAAAATATTTGACCTTAAGTAATTAGGTATTGGCAATATTATTCTAAAAATTACTTTCATGGTTGCCATGGTAACACAGTGTAACCATGCAAAATATGTTGCTAAGATTGGGTTAATGCTACTATCTTCAGGAAAAACAATAACATTCATGACTGGCACATATACATCCTTAAGACCTTGCAACACCGACAAAATAAGAAAAATTGGGATTAATTGTTACTTTGCAGTGTAACCATGGAAACAATGTACCAGTTGTTTAAAGTGATATTTTTTTTGCTGCCTTAGGAATTTTCTTACCTTTTATTCAAGAAACATATTATTTGACTCACCTTGAATAGTACTTATCTGGAAGAACTAAAGTTGAATATCATATATTGATAACGTTTGTTGAAAAATACAACACTGTTGCTATGGTAACCAAGAAGGGAAAATGTTCGATTTTGTTAATTTTATATCAATATTAAACCCTATGTGCCAGCTTTTTGCATCCAGTTAGAGATTGGGTGGCAGTCAAAATTTAAAGTCAGGTTAGTTGTTCATAATTATCAATCATAAAAGTTTTGGGAATCTACATACAAGGGTACGTATCCAAGGAAACAGAATATTTTTCAGATTTTTATGCATATTTTTTCGGCTTATTTCCATAGCAACGCTCTATTTAAAGAATTGAATTTGAATTTTTTGAAATGTGAAAATTAGGGTCACATGAACGTCTTTAAAAATTGTTCATTAGTTATTTAGAAATATGCTTTTTAAAAAGATAGGATTAGATTTAAACACTAAGAGAGTAAATTGAAAATCCCTTCTTGGTGTTAAAACCATGGCAACCATTGCCAACCTATAAGAAATACCATATTTCTTCCTTGGTATATGTTACAAGGATCTCTTGTCTATTATTTGCTTGCATTTCAACCTATAATTTATTTTTATTCTTAAGTGTATGATCTTATAAAATTAAATGAGCAAAATTATTACTTGAATACTTTGTTTCCATAGTAACGTATGTAATAGTTGATTTACCAAACATGTTTATCATGCATTTAAGACATCAGGCCTTCAACTTTCAGAAACAATCATTGCCACTTGTTTGCTTTTCTGCAAACGTTAACTGTGGGGCTCTGAACATGTTGAAAAATGCCATTTTTCAAACTTTAGGACATGTTGCCATGGTAAACATGACACGTAGCAACCAATTTTTGCCTGATTTGAGTTTACGGTATAAAAGACTTTTATCGTAGAGAGTTTGGAGAAATTCTGAGACTATGCGTGCCACATTTCCTTTATAAAAGTTCAAGTCGTTACAGAGAATGGCTCTTAAATCGTTCGTTGAAAGAAAACTCCCGAGAGTAGAAGACGTCACAATAGCCTGGTGTACGTCACAAAATTGATGATTAGTGATGTGTCAAAGGGTTTCAGTAACTTTACGTTAAAAATGAAAGTGAATTTAAGAGCGATGTCGAATTTGAAAGTTTATTTTTATTTCAAAGTTTTTGCTTGTTTCGGTATAATAAACAATTCATTGCATGAATGTTCGGGAAACATGAAGATTTATTCAGCCAAGAAATATCATATTCCCCTGGGGCGAAGCCCTCGGGGAATATGATATTTCTTGGCTGAATTAATCTTCATATTTCCCTCACTATCATGCAATAAATGTATAATATAAACACTGAATTATCTACGGGTTTTTCCGTTTGCCCGATAATGACAAGGGATTTGGCTCTGATCCAAATTTGTATTTTTTCAATGGACTTTTGAGATTTATTTCTGTTCGTTATCTTCATATTTCATAATTGAATTGAAATGAAAGAACAAAAACGGGCCAGACACTGAATGTTACATAAAATACATTTTTTTCTTTATTTGGGATTGGAATTATGATTGCTGTCAAATTAACTTGACTCGATTTGAAATGTTGTAAAGTGTGGGGATTGGTGTAGACCCCAAAATTTATACCTATTATAAGCCTGAGAATAGACCATTAAGGACATACGCAACGTAGTTTGAACTATATTGTCTTTTTCCCTGGAGTTGAAGAGTTCCAATACTTAAAGGAACTGTGTGCTACATTTTAATGTCTATATATGCTGTTGTACACTTATTCTAAAACAAGTTTGGGTAAACAAAACATCTAAAATATACGTTTAGTAATTTTGGTATATTTTTCTTTGAATTATACAAAAATTTCCATCAATTGACATCTTTTCAAAACCCCTGGTAATGCATGCTGATTTTTTGTCTACGAACATCTGATGGCACTATAATCTTAAATTAAGAATATCTTTAAAAATTATCAGTAAGCAAGGTACGTTGCGTATGTCCTTAAAATTACCTTCAACTCCTGTATAAATAAAGTTTGACTATGAGAAGTCTAAATGTCCTGTAGAATTATGATTAAGGGAGACTTTTTAATGTATTAATTAATGATTGATTGTATGTTGTTTTACGTCCCATTCGAGAATTTTTCACTCATATACAGACGTCACCATATACCGGTGAAGGGCTTCAAATTTTGACCTTTACTCGGCACACAGGGCCATTGAGCAGTGAGGGATCTTTATCGTGCCAACGCCTGCCGTGACACGGTGCCCCAGTTTTTAATGTCTCATCCGAAGGACCCGTAACTTTCACTTCAAAGTGCCTAGCGCATGGCGAAGGAACAGTTGCTACCCATTTTTTATCGACTTAGATCAGTCGTGGCCAAGATTCGAACTCACGACCTCCCGATCACGGAGCGAGGGCTCTACCGACTGAGCTACAGTGAACTGTCACGTATCAATTAAAGAAACTTAAAAAAAAAATCAAAATACCTTTTGTGGCCAATGTATATTTTAATGCACGGTCAAGAGCTCTACAGAATTTGTGTTATTTGTTTAAAAATCCGAATTAAAATATCAATTTCTGAATCTGATTCTGAATGCACAATAGTATAATTGACAATGCAAATTTCCAACTCAAAATTAAATATATTTATGGAATTTCTCTTTCGTCCATATATTTTTTTTTATATCTGCCACAATCATAAAATTCGGGAAGCCACCTTAACTCCCACTTTGCTATTTTGTAATTTGACATTGCTTTGCCTAATTATTTTTTTATTATGCAATCACTAGTCCTTGAAACAATAAAATATACATTTTTCATTGCAAGTACGATAACTCTTACACCAACAACAGTGCTTTTCAGTGTCCAATAATATTTTTAAAAAACAGACAACTATGTCATGTATGGTATGAAATTTTCGTCTAAAAATTGTTGATAATCTATGATTTTGCTGTCAAAGTTTGACAATTACTGAGTTTTTTGCAATTGTTTATGATCAATCTTAATATGGACTATTTTCCCTGTATTTGTACAAAGTGAGAATTACTGTTGTTTCTTTTGATAATTGCTGATAAATACAATGTTGTATTTCGCATATTGTAGGAGGGAAATATGAGCATAATTTGCCTCATATAATAAGAAAAAAAAGACTTTGTAGAAATTAGTTAATTTATTTGACATCAGCAGAACTAATTTTTTTTTTTTTATTTTAGCATGGATTTTTTAAATGCAAATATATAAAATTTATTTGTCATGATTGATGATTTTGACCAGAAAAAAAAATTGTGGCACTCAAACAAAAGAAAATTTGGATGTATTCAATGTATCCCTTTGGATTCCAAATGATAAGGAGCATGCTTCTTTAAGTAGTTTAATTGGTAATACATGAATAACACAATTCTAACAATCACAGTTTCAATGCTATATTAGTTGAGTTATATAAATCACAAATTAAATCAAGCCAGCTTGAGTACTACAATGATTTTATGATTTAATAAGCAGACAATACACTTGTTAACAGTGTAAGTGCTACATGGTTGTATATATATAGCGTACTTTTAACCACACCTGCTTTAGTGCTTAAATTTAATTGGTCAGATTTGATGTAACACAAACCACGCCAGCTGTAAGCTTTAAGTGTGACATTTTAGACCACAAATGCCACTTTGCCTATATGTCAATACTTAATTTTAACCATAAATTTTAGGAGGACTAAATTTTTTAAAATTCATTTTGTAGTTCCTGTCTCACTGTAAACGATTGAATGTTACAATAATGTGCCTTGCAATGGTAAAATATTTTTTTTCGTTCGAATTGAATTTTATATAAATTTATAAATAAAATAACCGATCAGATTGGTAATGTATATAAACACCAAGTAAATTTATATCTATATTTATATTTATCCTTACTTGTAGTTGAGTTTGTCCACGGCTACAGACATATGACGTGGAAGATCCGAACAGCGATATATATTATAGGTTTAGCAATAATAATATGTTGTCCCGACTTTATTTGGGGTGAAATAACTCATTAAAGCAATTAGGGAAGCAGTGTGTTACAACCAAGAGAGAGTGTAGCGATATTCAGATTGGTAGTAATAAATATAGTAAAAGAATTATATATTCAAGGACAATTTTCTTTCAAATCCATAAATGTGTAAACATATACAGTGAACAGCTAAATATCGAAAACCTTCTACAGAATATAATACAAATGCTTAGGTCTTAAATATGTATATATAAAGAAAACAATATCTAAAATGCAGATTAAAAAAATACACAATCTATCAAATTTTCCATTGCAAAAAGTTATATTGTTAATATAAATCTTGAATTTTCATACATGATATTTTCATTGAAATTTCAAAATCTCTTATTAAGGATAATGCTTTAATCAGAATATTAACCTACTTTGGCAGCTGAGTTACAATATATAAATCTGAAATTCATCTTAAACCAAAACTGCAGTTACCTTTACATAAAGCATGAAATTTTTTTTATAAGAAATATCAATTAAGAAATGGATATGTCCATTAACATAAAATAACCAATAAAAAGAAAAATAAATAAATAATTTTAAAAAATGTGCAAATGGAGGATTTCGTAGAATCTTGTTGCAAGGTTAATGCATTTTGAGATTATTCATGTGAAATATGTTGTAATTTAAACTCTTCTTATTTTTCAGATTTTTACTTTCCAACGCAAGGAAAACTGCCATTTCCCAATCGGCTGAGATGAGAAAATGTCATGGAATTCTCAACCATAATATTAACAATAACCAAGGAAATTTCGTTTTGTAAACGACTTCTCGTTTCACCGAGATTTTATTTCGGGTGTGTTGTCCTTCAAGTATTTATTCTTGCTATTTTTGTTTCCCTAAAGAACTCTAATAACGGGGACATGATGCTAGTCATCAAAGAACGGAAAGCTCAAGATGAGCTCTTTAATAAAACAGTGCTGAATTGTGAGATTCCTTAAATCATATTTATTTAGATTTTTTTCAGAGTATAGTTTAACGTTGGGACAGTTCAAGGTAAAAATCTTTTAAAATCCAGCCTGAAATTTTACATTTTATTCTCCATATGAATCGAAGTTACATTCTTAAATTTCTACCATAGTTTATCATACATTGTGTTTAATGTAAAAAAAAATGTGATCAGAATGATTATTGTCAAATAACATAATTTATGGAGAAATCCCTTAAAATCTTTCTTTCCTCTCAAGGTTTATCATTCAATACGTCAGAGCCACAACCAAAAAGAGAATGTCCAATAATTTCACCGTATCTGAGTAAGTACACCTTTATAATTTTTATCCTTGTGTATACCCTGCATTTCATACTTTATTTGCATACAAAACAATTGTTTCGTTTTTAAACATAATGCCAAAATTCTCCATAAATTGATATTAATATAAAATTCATTTGCATCAGAGCAAAAAGACTCGCATTAAAATTTTCGATAAACTGTTAAAAAAAATTATAAAATCAATAAATAAACAAAATAAAATTACGCTAATCGTTTTGCAATTTAATTATTTCCAGTTGGTCATAAAAAGCCTGACATCAGCGATGACTTTAGCTGGGAGGACACTCTACAGAAACACAACTCTGTCAGGTGTGGTGGACATTTCCGTCCTTCGAACTGCAAAGCACGCCAAAAGGTGGCGCTGCTCATTCCTTTTAGGAACAGATATGCACATCTAAAGATATTTATAAACCATATACACCCATTTCTGATGAGGCAGCAATTAGAATATGGAATTTATATCATTGATCTGGTAAGCAGAATAAAAAGCCAGATGCTTGGTGTTGATATGATCTAATGACAAATGAAAATATTGTGTTTATATCTTTGTGTAACTGAGGTTGAAATAGGACATATTCCTGTGCTGGAAAAAAATCATACCGCATCAATTATGAGTGGTTTCCTATGCAATACTGAAGGAATAATAATAATGTATGTATCAAATATGCTAAAATGCTTCCCGCATATTTTTATTCATTTATTTATTTATTTATTCATATTCATATATTGACTGTTTGTATTTGGAGTCCATGACGGTTGATATATGTCTACCTAAATGTGTATTTATATTGTAAGCCTATATTAACAGGACGATGAAATACAGTTTAACAGAGGTCTCCTTCTAAATGTGGCGTTTCTAGAGGCCAGTAAGGAATATGATTATGATTGTTATATTTTCCACGATGTGGATCTGCTTCCGGAAAACGATTACAATTTTTATCGCTGTTCGGATCTGCCACGTCATATGTCTGTAGCCGTGGACAAACTCAACTACAAGTAAGGATAAATCAAGATGATAGTCACAGAAATTAGTTAATCAATTGATTACTTACTTTATCGTTTGATCCTGCCTTAGTAGATGATTAACGAATGCAAATTAAATGCAAATTAATTGTGACATAAAAATCGTCACAACGGTCAAATATCTTACCAACCGGGTCAACATCTCACTGAATAGTCTAACATCGTATTTATCTGTCTGTATAGAAAAAAACTTCGGATTTCTTCATGTATTGATCCTTGTAAAATATTTTTTTAAGTTTAAATATCTGAACATTTGTACAGAATAATCTCAAAATAATGTGACCATGAGCCCATTTTGCAGACTACCATACGTTGAATTATTTGGTGGGGTGTCAGCCATGACGAAGGACCAAATATTATTTGTCAACGGATTTTCTAACAAGTTTAGCGGATGGGGAGGAGAAGATGATGACATGTTTAACAGGTCAGCATTCTAGCTGTTTAATGTTAATGAATAAGTCAGTATATTTTCTATAACGAAACATTTGCATTTTTATAGTAAAAGTTAGCATATTATAAATAATCTTTTGATCGTTTTATATAAAATCTTCATTTTTCTTGTATTAGTAACATTTGGAACTTACAAAGATTTATCCAGATTTTCTTCTCCGAATTTATCATTTTTTTCTTTTCTTTTTTTTTCTTTTGGAAAATGGGATAATTTTCAAAAAAAAAAATAAAAATAAAAAAAATAAGAATAGTTTATTATTAAAATTCTCACGAATTATCATTTTTACAGGCTTGAATTTCATCATATGACGGTCCTCAGAAGCATATACAACATCTCAAGATACATAATGCTCAAGCATACAAAAAGCCAGCCTAATCCTGCAAGGTCTGTATTCTCCGAACATTCTCTGATTTAAAAAAAGAATGTCTCTCTCTTGTTATCGTTGTTTATAAAATCTTTTATTATTTTTCATACATGCAGTTTTATGTACTATTTGTAAGTTATGTATTAAATCTACAGAAATGAAAAAAAAAAAAAAAAAAAAAAAAAACTTTTAGATATTGTCGCCAGCGTGGCGCAGTGGTTAAAGCGTCTGCACTACAGTAGCATAGTAACGAGTTGATCCTACGTCGCGGGTTCGAATCCCACTGCGGGACGTGGAGACCGGTCCTTCGGATGAGACTGTATAAATCGAGGTCCCATGTCGCAGTAGCTGCTGGCACGAAAAAGATCCCTCACTGCTCAATGGCCGTGAGTGCCGAGTATAGGTCAAAATTTGCAGCTCTCCACCGGCAAGTGGTGGCGTCTCAATATGAGTGAAAAATTCTCGAGAGGAACGTTAAACAAAAAACAAAAAAAAAAAAAAAACAAAAAAAAAAAAACAAACAAACAAACAAAAAACAAAAAAAAAAAAACAAAAAAAAAAACAAATAATCAAACAAACTTTCAGATTTTCTGCTTATGAAAACCTAAGTTTGTATTTTACTGATATTTTTCGTCAAAATGCAATATCTGTCAAATGTTTTCGTTCCTTTATTATGTCATCTTTCCTCTTACGCACCAAGTAAAGAGAGTACGAGGAACTAAAGATTTTCTCTCTTTTTTTGGCATCAGTTATTTACATAATTTATTCTATAGTATATGACAACAGCATGAGGGGTACTTCCTGCATGATATTTGGAGATTAGTGATTCCTACTGTACATCTAAAACAGTGTATCTTTTATTTTGATCTTGCGTTTATACAGTGTCTTCAAACAATTGTACAATGCATAAATGCATGGCATATTTTTTTTAAAAACAGGTTTAAACTGAAGAGCACGGGAATGAAACGGATGAGGCAAGATGGTGTCAAAAACTTGAAGTACCAAATTATGAAGAGGACAGATTATCCACTCTTTACATACATAAAAATCACATTGTAACTTTTTTTCCCTGCTTGTTCCTTTTTGTGTTCCACAGAGAAACCTTTGTTGTTTACAGTTATAGATTAACAAACGAAAATAAAATCAAAAGGAGTATGAATAAATCATAAATGATAAAAAGAATTGTGATAAGCTTCTTTGATTTCAGGAAATGAAACTCTTCTACCTCTAGTTTACTTCAATTAGATGTTCAAAGGAGGATAACAATAAAGAAACAAATATTTTGTAGCTTACCAAACACTCTCAAACATACCTTCACGCACACTAGCAGTCTGCGATAGAAAATACAAATTTTACCTCCATGAACATTTGCACGGAAAACATATTCAAGGATTGGCAATTGGGAAAAATCGGGTGGAAATATGAATACATGCAAACATGTTAACTTATTTATTATATGTTTCATTTATATTTATTTATTTACTTATTTATTATTTCCGTTTTCTCGTTTCAAAATTATATATAGTAACATCATAATCATATTAATGAAAAAAAAAGTAAATAAAAACCTCCATAAAATTCCTGGATAAATGTGTTTTGGGATAGTTTATCTATTCATAAAGTTTTCATTTTTAATACGAATTATGACACATGTAACTTAACGTTAATATTGAACTTGTAAGCCTATATAAGAATATTTTCCTACATGATTCTGAATCCGGACTACGTATTTATTTTAGCGATATCTGCAGATTTCATTAGCATACAAGTTTCCAAGACAAGTACAATTAATCCACATAAAATGTTTATTGTAAGAAATGAATTGAATCATTTTCTTTCTTTAATTTTTATTATTCTTATATTTTCAAAAAAATGAACAAAGCAAACTCCGTCTCCCTTTATTTGATAATCTCGTGTTAGATGAATATTATACACTGTGTCTGTCTTATTTTAGAATTTTCAGTCTTAAGCCTATGGATAATGTATTTGAAAATAGGAATTTATTTTTAAATGCCACGCCCATATTATTTAACAGATACGAGTTTCAAAAATAACAATAATTGTCACTTCAGTTTGTTAGGATTTAAGGATACCATTAAGATACATGCCAAGAAGCAAAAAAAATACATGTTTTTTTTCTGATACACGATCCTTTCTAAGAAAATTTCATACCTTTTCAAACACTTTTTAAAATTTTATTTTTTCTAATAAGGTAATGGGGTATAAAAAAAAATTGAGGAAATTTTCCTATAAGATTTAATTTAAATTCATTCTATTATAATAATATGATCTCATATTAAGGACCAATCCGACCCCTCAGGGGCCACTATTGAAAAGTAAGAGTATATTATCTGTCTGGAACCTTTCAAGCATGTTTTATCTTTTCTTGTCCAACGTTTCTTTAGAATAAATTAGGTGAAGGTTAAAATGTCTACAAACAAATAAACTTGTAAACTGCATGAAACACAAACTCTCCGAAATTCCAGAGTTTTGATTAGGTGCCTAGGAGGAGTAACAATCCCCTGTTGACCGGTCACACCCGCAGTGAGCCCTATGTATTGATCAGGTAGACAGAAATTCCGTTGTCAAATAAAGTACATAAATAAAAGCCAAACAATTGGTATGAAACACCTCTGCCGAAATGTGACCCATTGATATGTTTTATTTGTTAGCAACGTCACTATAACGACCGTAGAATTTACCAAATGATGGTTGTTGATATCCATGAAACATTAACTTATCTGTCAGTAGCCTGCCGCGGTTTAAAAACTGATCATTCTCAAAAAGTGCTAATGAGTATCGACTTAGGTGGGACAAGTATACACCATATGCAGGGGCAGCGGAATATGACGATATAAATAAAAGTTGATTTCGTCTCATTTGCCATACCATTAAATCGTTTGTTGGCCCTTATCATTAATAAAACATCCATCTTGGAAATAGATGTGGCGAACTATGTGGTTC
Source organism: Saccostrea echinata (assembly GCF_033153115.1). Taxonomy (NCBI): domain Eukaryota; kingdom Metazoa; phylum Mollusca; class Bivalvia; order Ostreida; family Ostreidae; genus Saccostrea; species Saccostrea echinata. The sequence goes on along the minus strand of NW_026889801.1, from coordinate 5,173,160 downwards.
TTTTATTTCAAGTTCACTGAGATATATCAATTAAACCTAAGAGTGGAAGTAACTATTGTTAAAGGAGCACAATAAGAGCCCTTCAAAATACTAACAGTTTGTTGGAAAACATGGACTCGAAAAATTACATAAATGGTCTTAGTGAGGAACTCCTGAATCCCTTTAATTTCAACTTCATAGTACGTGTGTGTAGAATTTTCTTGAAGATTACTTCCCTAAATATTCCAATGTAAAACTTTGATAATCTATTTTGGCAAAACTCTTCCCATTGTTTGTACAATGTAGAATTTACATTAAAACCCAAAATAAAATCTCGGGGATAGGAGAAGTTGTTTTCAGACAGAGGTTTTCTTTGTTACTGTTTCTTCATGCTTTGGGAATCTCATGATGTTTTATCATTTCAACTGATCGGGGACTAATACTAGTTCTCCAGATGTAAGATTGCAAGCGATATAATCATCTTGGAAAAATATGAAATGATAAATCCAAATAATACATGTAAAGTAAATTTTGCACGCTTATTTTAACACAACTTGCAGGTACAAAACTGTATATTTTACATGCAAACAGATGACTCTAATCAATTCCTCATCGATCATAATTAAATAAGGTACTAATTAATCCTCTAATTATTTTATTTGCTTATTAATTTAAGTTATATTTTCTTATTTCTGTCGTGTCAAAAAAAGTTTTTAGATGAAAAAAATATTTGTTCAAGAACATTTAATTTCGTTGTTGAATGAGAAGCAAAATACTATAATATGGAATTGAATATTTCTTGGGAAGGGAGAAGGGGTGGGGAATGAATTCGTAAATCTCTCTATACCACGAAAAGTACGCAAATTAAACATCCTCAATAATAAGAGATTTCAATGTATTTATTTATCGATTCTTTGTTTGTTTGTTTGTTGTTTTTTTTTTTTTTTTTTTTTGTTTTTTTTTTTGTTTTTTTTTTTTTTTGGTTTGTTTTGTTTTGTTGTTTTTTTTTGGTTTGTTTCTTTGATTTGTTTTTTTTTTTTTTTTTTTTTTTTTTTTTTTTTGTTTTTGTTTTTCGTCTTTCTAAAGACATTTAATCTTTTCGTCACTGCAGTATTTTATTTTGACATTCATCGAATTCTTTTTCAGTAATAAGTTACAATTCATGTTTTATCTTGGAATTTGCGTTTGAATTGGACTTTTCTTTCTTTATTCCAGCTCCTTTTATCGAGACTAATGGCTTGTGATAGTTTAGTTCTTTACTTCAATTCTCGTCAGAAGATAAATAAAAAATACGTAAAACAATTATTCTAATCAGAGAACCATAATAAGGCATTTTAATTATGTACATATTTCATATGTCATGAAGCTCAAGATGACAGAGATGAGTGAGTTGGTCAATATAGGTCTTATGTTAGTTAAAAATACAGTTGTAGTCTGTAAAATATCCCAGTATCTTTGAAATGATAGAATTCATATCAGTTCTTATTTGAATGATCATTTATATAGATAAAAAATGAATCCTTTTTAAACGCAAACTGCTATCTGAGAGTAAATAAAACTTAGGGTTTTAGGATACAAATTATTGTTTTTGAACACATATTGATCAATTGCAGACCTGATCATGAACATGAAACTTTGTAGAACCGTGTCCTTGTTCTTTTTATTAGATTGTTCCCTTTGTAAAAAAAAATGCAGTGTTCACTACCTTCCGATCTTATCAGAAATCATGCTATTGCTGTGAAAAGATCTGAGGGTATCAGAATGAATACGGAACAAAATTCGGAACAATCGATTGAAGAGGAACAAGGACATGCTTCTACATTAAAAAAAACCGTCCATGTCCAGCTAAGAGCTGTTAGAAGTGGTATACATTGCTGCATTTTCTTGAGAGTCATCATTGTTGCAAAACTAATAAGTACAAATCAAAGAAAACATTACTCATCAGGATATCTGGGCAGAAAAGTGTTTTGCTGTAGAAAGAACGCAAAAGTTCTTATAAAATCTGTATGAGGAGAGGAGGTATCCCAGAATATGTCTTGAAAGAAGGCCTGAATTTGAAATAAAAGATTTATCGCAGATACTAGGGTTGACCTAAAAGTAATTACACAATTGCCATTATTCTTTCCCAATTTTCTTATTCCTATGTTTTTAATTAATTTTCATTTCCACCTTTCGTTCACACTGCTTGCCGTGCGACAAAAGACTTAACCTAACTTCATGTAAAATATATATTCTTTTAAGTATTTTGATTTTCTTTTCTTTCTTTTTTTTTTTTTTTTTTTTTTTGAATGAATTCAACAATCAAAATAGAAAAAAAAAGTATAAGTGCGTGGTCTCTCTTTTTTCCATATTCCACAGAGTTTATTGGACTTGTAACATTGCTTTTTGATCTATATCTCATTGCAAATCAACTCTAACCTGATAGGTGAAGATAACGAGTAGTGATCCATCTCAAAATAAATAAATAAATAAATAGATAAAATAATTAAAAAAAACTATAAACAATAAAAATCGTGAAAATGGCATGGACACCAATTTTACTGCTCTTGCGACAAATCTTAGGTTCCCCAAAGAACCTTTAAAATATTTCACTTAATTTATTTCTATGAAAATTGCCATAGGCTAACTTTTTGTTTATTTTTTATATTCTTAAAGTATATTTTTTATTTCCTATTTTGTATCTTGTTTAGCTCAGTGAAAATTTTAGGCAAAATTCACGAAAAAAAAAAAGGTATTAGTACATTGAATTTTGTTCCTGTGTTCCAATTGTCAAAGATTTAATAGCACATGTAACATTGCTTTTGGATTAACCCCCATATCACAGTAGAGCATATACAATTCACCTTTAACTAAGAATCCTTGGGAAAAGGCCAAGAAAACTATGAACAATTGGCAGGAAAACGTGAAGCCGCAAAGGAATCAGAATGTGCGAATAAGACAACAATTTACAAAATAGGAATGGTTAGACATTTTACAGGAGTAACAATTGAACAGAATAAAGAAAAACAAAAGCAAAGACCCTTACTGTGTACGCAATTAGAAGTTAGAAACAGTATTTAATATTATACCGATAAATGGATGAATAGGACTCAACATACCCAATGCTGCATTCTAGTGACAAGTACATAATTTATAGGTTTTTGAACAACCTAATGCGTGTACTTCAACGTTCAAAACTCTTACGTAAAAGGAAACTGGGGAATCAAATTCAAAATAGAGGGGGAAAGGTACATTGTTCAAAACAATCTTTGTTTAATAATAAAATTAGGAACAGCATTCAAGCTCAAAAATCCATTGAAACAATACAATGTTAAGTTGTATGAGTGGTATAAAGACTTGCAATTTACAATTTGGATATATATTGTCATGACAATATGATATATGCGATAATTAAGTTGCTTGGTGCACCAATAAATTCAACAAGTAATAAGCCTTGAGTGGTAGTTCTTAAAGTTTCTTTAAAAAAGAAAAAGAAACACTTGATTTTTCTTGAAATTCAGGAAAATACGTTGGCAATAAACTGCTGCCTCACACCGATTTTTTTAGTCTCTGCCCCAAATGAGTTGATGTAACAAGGATTTCAACAACCTCGTTTAAGGGCAACTTGTCGCAAATTCTACTGTCATTATACATGTACATGTAATGACCTTGTAATGAATTCGTTTCTAGATACAACCTGCCGTTGGTTCGTATTTTGTCTAACATGGTGCATACCATTTCTTAAATCATTGCTTTTATACCAAATTTAACTTTACAGAGTACTCAGTGTATCTGGTCAATAGAGCTCAAGGCACTTGATCCCATCTCTGGTGTTTTCAGGAGTCAGGGTTTTTTTTGACCTGTTTACGATTTGACCTGATGAGGTTGATCACTGTTCGTTATCTTCACCTTTTACAATTAAAAATAAAATACCAACATTTTTGGTATGTCATAAAAAACGTCAAATTCTTATTTCTCCGGAAAACATGAATTAGAAGAACCACTCTTCGTTAAAAAGCATTCTCAAAAGTTGCAAGTTTTCATAAAAGTTCCTACTATTAACAACGCAATAGTTATACAATATAAAACACTATTCTTGGAGTAGCAAAGACCGCTTAGATTTGAAGAACAAAATATGTGTAATGTAGAATGGACGATGTTTAGGACCTGTAGAGGTTCCAGGGGTCCAGTTTCACTGTACATAGTCGAGTATAAGGCGGTACTGCTTCTATTGTCTGTAAATGGGCAACTCGGAAGAGCTGGCATTGTCGAGTTACAGTTATATCTACATTTTTTCTGGTCTTTCTCTATCAGATTTTCTATAAAATGCAAATACAACATGTACATTCTTGGATTTTCCCCCTGAAAATTATAAGGTGAATATTATACAAGTATTGACTTTTGTTGAGGTCTACTTGTGACTATACAGACCTGGTCAGATATTGGTTGACAGCGGCCGAAGGATAAATAAACTAATACCTGATCAGATCCATATAGTCACGAGTAGACCGACTTCAAAAGTCAATAACCGTCTTATTAGATAATCAGGATTTTTACAACATTTTTGACACTTGAGTTCTTGTTACCAACACATATAAAAATACATGTACCTAATATAAGGCGTAGTGTAACAATACATTATAATTATAACAGTTTAACAAATGTTTAAAAGCGGAAAATAGTATTATAAACAATTAATACTCAAATACTTACTAAGGAAGAGTTAAGTCTCTTCGGTACTGGCGTCTGTCATGTTTATATTCACAACGACGCATGCCTAAAAACGTGCAAATTGATAGGCCGAAAAAAATGTAAGCAAATCTATGGTTGGTCAAGAGGAAAAACCCGAATAAACCTCCCAAAACTTCATTTGAGGTGAAGTCACTGTGAGGTACACCTCAGGAAAAGGCGTATAGACCAATCAGAGAGCATCATAATTCATGAGCATTTAATAAATAATAAAAGCATATGTCGGTTGTCAGATAAAACACTGTAAAAGGTTTACATGTATTTTTCCGCATTTTTCCTATAAAGTAATATGTAGTAAATTAAGAGCCTGTCGGTGGTAAGCCAACACATTGTGTTCTTTTTGATTAAGTCCGTATTTTCCCGGATTGTACGTTTGGTACCTTTTAAGACCGCGGAACATTAACTGGCAAAATTAGAAATATGCAGCTTACGTCATTTCCATCTGTTACAGTCAAAACATTTAATGATAGACAATGAAATGGGCGGGTACAATTCGACACGGACGTCCGAGAAAACATTGTGGTCTTAGTAATACTGTACCTTTTTGGATTCTTCATCTTGTGATTAAATATTTGGATTATAATCCCTTTTAATGCAGCCACTTCTAATCCCTAGTTTATCAATAGCATCCGCAGATTTTGAAGGGGATGGGGGGGGGGGGGGTACGATGAGGTTCCAGAACCACCACCCCCTCCCACAAAATAGGTTTTTCAGCGTTTGGGAAGTTGATTAGATTTTTTTTTTTTTTTTTTTTTTTTGCTTTTTAACAAACGTTAAAGTCCGATATCTGTTAGAGCTGATGTGCTTTGTCTCCCCAGCCCCCCCCCCTCCCCCCTCCCCGATCAAAATGTCTGGATCCGCTTCTAAATGCAATAAGAGGTCCCTAAAATAGAAATGAACTAAAATGTACTTTTAAAATTCTTGTTATGATTTCTTACTTTGATAATTTATATAGAAGAATATTTTGTGAGTAACCTTTGCATCTTATGATGTATTAAAAGACATAATTAAGGTTCCTATTAAGATTACGAATTTTATGATCAAGGACTTACTTCCATAGAGGTGCTAAGACATATATGTAGATTTTTGCTCAGAGGTGAGACAATATTAAAATCGACGTATTTCTTTTCTTCAGAAACGTTTACCTGAAAATTACATTCAATTCCGATAAAAAAAATCTTAATTCAACCTAGGTTTAGCCTCGACAGTATAAAATAACTACATCAAAATAGGACATATTATATAAACGTATATAAAATACAATCTATCATTTAGTCGAATGTTCGCTGACGTTTTCATACAAATTATTTCATTATTCCATTATCATTATTTTCACACTGAATTGTCTGGGGATTTTTCCGTTTGCCCGATCATGACAAAGAGCACACAGCGGTCGTGACCGGTTAACAGGGGATGCTTACTTCTACATGGCACTTGATCCCACTTGGATATATTAGGAGGGCCGTGTTTTCTCTGCTCCACTTTTGTATTGTTTCCATGGACTTCGTCTAAATTTTGTGATGCGTGTTGCGTTTAAAAGATCGAATTCATACACGTATTATTTTCTATTTTACATGTAATAAAAAAAAGTTCCTGCTGTTTCCATGCATAAAATGTTCTTTGCTCAGTCCTGCTTAATGATTGAAAATATCAGCAAGGAAGAAAAATTTAAAAGATTTCATTCAACAATATATGAAATATGATGTTTTATTTTGGCTTTTTAACGTTTAAAAAAAATCATTTTTTTAAATTAAATTGTATGGAAATTAATTTTTTTGATTTTTTTTTTCAAAAAAAAAAAAAAAAAAAAAAAAAAAAAAAAAAGGGAATGTATATCAGAAGAGAGCAGACACTCCTTACTTCTTATCCGGTAACATAATCCTTTGGCAGAAAATTATTTTAAGAATAATAATGTTCATAAGGTAATACAGATTGTGATTTAAAATTTCAAATCTTAAATTAAGATAATATGAAATTAATTTTAAAATTTTAATGTAAAACAAACACACTATATGACATTTCGCTTAAAAATACATATGTATCAGATAATGGGAAAAGTTGGGATTTTAGTGCAAGTCACTTGAAGATGAAAAATAAAAATAAAATTTGAAATTGATGATTCAAATAAATATTTCGGAAGGATAATTTACTTGTCTTCTGAACTAATCTGTTTATAAAATGAATCTGTTGAAATCCCTTAAACACGTTTTAAAGTACTATGATTCACCTGAGAAATGAAAACAACTTTACAAATAAATAAACTTGCCCAACACATTATCTGCTAGGAAAAGATAATTTTATGAAGGTTTTCTTGTTAAATGTTTTAATTAGTGTGATCATGTAACGACAGTTTACATAAGAAAGCAGAAATTAAAAAAAAAATAATTATGAAAATTTGTATTTTATATAATTTAAAATTTTATAAAATATCAGCTCTTTATTATTCTTATGCTATATGATCAAGACGGGTTTCAGTCAGTATTTAACTCTAGAGTGTCTCGTCAAGAGGGGAGTATTGAGGCAGTTGGGACGGAAATTGAGACTCAACGGTGACATTTAATGTCTTTGTCTTTAATGATAAAATGGCAAAATCATAGTTCTTTTATTTTAAATAATCTTTTATTCTTCACCGGCATATAAATTAATCTAAACGAAGAAAATTAAATGAACAAAAGCCTTAACACAGATAGTTTATTTATTTATTTTATTATTATCATTTAGACTCCTTTCGAGTTTTTTGTCATTCTACAAAAATACGGGAAAAAAAGTTCTGATGAACACAAAAAAAAAGCATGAAAAACGTTACAATGTAATTTTGACGTATGTATACAGTGGATAATCTGTCCTCTTCATAACTTTATACTTCAAGTTTTTTACTCCGTCCTTCCCCACCCGTTTCATCCCTGTGCTGATCAGTTTAAATCTGTTTAAAAACAAAATAGAAATGAGGCATACAATTATTTCACTGCACTGCTAGCTGTTGAACTGTAGCTCTTTGGTGCAGGAAATTCGGACATGCAAACTAGAGAGCTACAGATCTAAGCATTGAAAAACCTTCGATTTATGGCGACGCTTTTTTTATCGCTCGCTTCGGGTTTTATTTCTTGTATTATATGTGTTCTCCTGCTTAAAGTATTGTATCTATTAAATAGCCATATACTTTACTCCTATTCCTGATGCTTTATTTACCTTGAGTGCGCGTTATTTTAGCATGATTCCACCATAAGGACGTCAAAATGTTAATTTCGAAAGCTGACATTCTCGGCTATATAGGGGTGTTTGTACAAGTTGAAAGGTAAATAATATCAGGAAATAATATCAGAAAAATAAGGAAGCTCTAAACACTAATGAAGAATGCTTTTTGGACTTTGAGAAAACTATATCATATAAAGGAGCACATATTCAGTGTATCTAGTTCATTTTCAACTAAGGGTACCTGCCTTATTTCTGCAGAAAAAATGTTCAAAGACAAGTGAACTATTTGTGAACAGAAATCACTGTTGTTTACTTGCATCGGAAAAATTAATGGAAATTATGTATTCAGTTACTTAATCTTGGTCTAACATAACATTAAAAATACTTTAATTCATAAGAAATTGTATCATTAACTGTAGATTCCCATTTATTCTATTTTTCTTCTAAGGGCAGATCACTCTAACTCAATAAAACTACCCTACAAATAGAACTCGTTAGTGTGCAGTGTTTAGAACTTCCTTAACCTTATAACCCCCCTTTAAGCTGGGAAACGCATATAATACAAAAATAATACTTGCAGCGAGCGACAAAAAGTGTCGCTGTAAATCGTCGGTTTTACGATGCTTGAATCTGTAGCTCTCTGTTTTGCCTCACGCCTTTCCGAATTTTCCCAACCTTGGAGCTACAGTTCAGCCGCTTACTGCACTGTATAAATAAATACAGAAACAAACAAAATAAACGTTACTTTGAAGCGGCTAGAGACTGTTATTTCGTACGATAAGTATATACATTTGTAGAGTTTAAGAATTACTACTATACCGAATCCACATATACATTTAGATACAATGTAGACCACTCAAAACTAGAGGAGTCATCGTGAGGGAATTTAGGTGTACTCCCAGTGAAAGCCATAATTTTATCTCTGTCATTTATATAAATGGTACAAAAACCTGAATTATGACAGAAACTATATCGAGATTTCAACTGAATTTTCCACACTCACACACTATTAAAGTATAGAATCTACTCCAGCGAAAACGTTTTTTTTTTCACTCCTCATGTATTTTGAGTATGAGGAACGATAACTCTTGATAAATATATTGCATTTTGAAGAAAAATCATCCTACACAAACTTATATTTTCTTCCGCATATCATCTAAAAGTATGCGAAATATTTCATTTCCTTATTCATAGAACTGCATGCAAAACAAATAATTAAAGATGCGATACACTTGCAGCTAGATGTAATGACTTTTTTTCAAATGGAGAAAGTTTCAAATTTATAAATACCTTTTCGGATTAGGTGGACTTTGTTTATGCTTGAGCATCGTGTATTTTGAGACGTCGTTCATACTTCTTAAAACTGTCATATGACGAAATTTAAGCCTGTAAAAATGATTATGGGTGAGAAGTTGAATGATCTCTTCAAAGTTTCTGAAAAATTTATTTAAAAAAATTGATAATTATTCAAAAAAAAAAAAAAAAAAAAAAAAAACAGTAAATATTGTTAGAAGATTCAGATGCTACTAAATGTAAAGGAAAGCTCTCAACAAAATGCATAAGCTTTGAAAAGAGCAAATACACTGTATATTACATGTTATGCTGAAAGACAAGTTCACTACAGAAATATAAGCTGTAAGACACTGCGTAATTTGTGCATATACATTCATAATGACCTTACTCATTTATTAAACTGACCTGTTATACATATCATCATCCTCCCCTCCCCATCCGCTGAACTTGTTGGAAAATCCGTTGACAAATAATATTTGCTCTTTTGTCATGGCTGATACACCACCAAATATTTCAACATACGGCAATCTGCAATAATAAGGGCTCATGATCAGGTCATATAAAAAAAGTTTCGGAACATCAGAATGATCCTATTAACAACTATTTTAATGTTGTTAATACTTTCAAATTTAGAAATTTTGAAAATAAGGCATTGATGTTATTAATTTCTGAAAATAATTCCCCTAACCTATGTACACATTATTAGTAATGTTGACATTTAGAGGGGTAATACGGAAATATATGGGGCCCTTGAAAAAGCGCATATTAGGTTCGGCTTACTCCTCGCGCATTATGCATTTTTAACCCCTTAATGTTTTACCCCACTATGTGTCTACATATGGATTTTATCCTGTCGAAGATTTCTTAATAAAGTTCATTTAGACTTGGCCTCGTTAAGGTCAAGATCTAGTAAATGAGTTTAGATTGCCTTTTTGGTGTTAGATCCATTATGACGTCATAATTGATTTAAACTTAATTTTTCCAGTATTTTGCAGCTATAATAGAATTATGTAGAAAATAAATCATTTTCATGGAATTCAATTTGAAGTCACGTCAAAAAAACCCGATATCTATATTCAATTTAATATCATTTAAAGAAGAGACAAGATGATATAAAAAAAATGTTTTCTGAGAGACTGTAGGAAATAGTGATACATTCCCTTTTTCTGGGATGGAAAAATACTCCCATATTTATACCTGATTTCCTTCAATTTTCATTGAAAATGACAGTTTAAAGTATCTTTTTTCGTTGAGTTTACTTAAAAATTAAGTCCCGAAACACCTAATTTCGCCAAGCTATAATTGTAAACTTGTTTCCCAAATTTGAAAAATCTGAGGGCACCTTTCATTTACTAGATTTTGACCTTATGGAAGAGATTGCAAGGGTCCTTGAAAATAAATCTGCCCTATGATTTTTTTCTCATTTTTATATATAACTTGCCTTACGATAATGGTATCATAATATGAAAATATCAACCATGATCACCAGGATTATAAGGATGATATGGTTGCCATGGTAACCACAGTTTTTCAATATTTTGACATCTATGTGGTGAAATTTTACAGTGTAAGCATGCCATACAGATATCAAAATTGAAACAAATTAAATAATTTTCACCAGATATTAAATAATGTGCTTTATATTTATTGAAAAAAAAATTGTATTGGAAACTATTGATAGATGCAGTGTTGCCACAGTTCCTTAGGGGAGTAGTCATTGTAAATTTGCTGTTATATTTTCACCCCAAGAACAGTTTTCAACGTTTGACAAAAAATTGCCCAATTAATTTTCCTAAAACTAATATATTTTGTAATAATTATTATAAGTGACTTATGGTTAAAATACGAAATGCGACGTCGTTTGATGCTTATGTGACGTCAGTTATTAGACTCCTTGCGTGTTCGAATGAAGACAACATAATAAATGAATATCATCTGATCATCTGGCTCTGGGGCCAACATTTTTTTTTTGGAAACAAGTAAAAATTTATTAGAAATCGTTTAAAATGTGATGGAAGCACTCATGTTGGAAAGACTTATAGGTGTAAGATTCATAAACTTTAAAGTGGCATTAACAGGTAAAAATTGGTCCTTTTAATTCATAAACTAGATGCAATAACTAATTTTTGTGAATATGACGTATCTTTATTCTTACTTGTAGTTGAATTTGTCCACGGCTACAGACATATGACGTGGCAGATCAGAACAGCGATAAAGATTGTAATCGTTTTCCGGTAGCAGATCCACATCGTGGAAAATATAACAATCGTAATCAAATTCCTTACTGGCCTCGAGAAACGCCACATTTAGAAGGAGACCTCTGTTAAACTGTATTCTCTCATCCTGGTAAGAGATTTACGAAAAAAAAGAAAAGTATTATGTAAAAGACAATATGACCTTAAAAAAACTCCTCTATTGATTCCGGGCTCGAAAGGTCAAATGTGAAGGTCAGAAATTTATATGTATGCATACACAGTTTTCTAGTGATAACTTTTATTATTCGTAAGCTCCGCAATGGAAATTATGTCACGAATTTCTTTAGTTTAAAAAAAGACCTTAATTGACTTTAAAACTAAAAAAACTGAAAAGTCAAGGTTGAACTTTTCTGCATCAGCATATTTTTTCAGTTCTTCTACCCTCTTCTTTTTTTTCCTAAAGTGGGGATAAAAACTCTCTAAATTACATGTAGCTTGCTTCATTTACCACTGATCATTTGAACAACATACATCAGTCCTCCATAACTCAGGATTTATTTTAACTTACCAAATCAATTATATAAATTCCATATTCTAATTGCTGCCTCATCAGAAATGGGTGTATATGGTGAATAAATATTTTCAAATGTTCGTATCTATCCCTAAAAGGAATAAGCAGCGCCACCTTCTGTCGTGCTTTGCAGTTCGAAGGGCGGAAACGTCCCCCACACCTGACAGAGTTATATTTCTGTAGCGTGTCCTCCCAGTTGATTTCATCGCTGATAACAGGTTTTCTATAACCAACTGGAAATTATTAAATTACAAATTACATTATAAGTTGTGTTAGATTTATCTACCATGCGATATTTTTATGCGAATTTAAGGCTTACACTTGCATAAATTTCAAGGGATTTTATTGGTTTACTGGAAAGGTTGAGAAACTCTGCTTACTGCTCATAATTAACTATATGTTTGAAAAGAAAATAATAATAAAAAAAGACGACTGTACTTAGATACGGTGAAATTATGGCACATTTTGTCTCTGGTGCTGGCTCTGACGTATTCCATGCTAAACCTAAGACAAAAAATGAAGAATTTTAAAATAGATGACAATACTACGACTTTCATTCTTGTAATGGAATATAGATATGTCAGTTGCACACATTATTAAACAGAGCTGTAAAAGAGTTCATATACGATTATTTTAGGTTCTAATGGGACATAAATTTAAAGCTGGATTTCACAAGTTGTGCCCCTTTATCTTGAAACTTAAACTGTCTTGAACATCACAACACTCTTATAAATACGTTTTAATAAACTCACAATGTTCCCCTGTATTATTAAACAGTTCCTCTTGGACTTTCTGATCTTTGATAACTAACATTGGATCATAATTGGTGAAGTTCCGTGTGGAAATAAAAGTTGCAAGAATAAAAACTTGGATGAAAAGAAACGCAAAATAAAATCTCGGGGATACGAGAAGTTGTCTCCAGAACGAGGCTTCCTTTGTTACTGTAACTTCATGCTTGAGAATCTCATGATGTTTTATCATTTCAGCTGATCGGACAATGATGGATGTTCCCCAGGCGAAATATTTCGAGAAATATATAATTATTTGGCAAATCTGCAATTATATATTAAAAATGCGAATTATAAAAGTAAATTATGAATGTTACTTTTAACAAACTACCTGTACATAAGTAGATAAAACATACCACAATATATATGTATTTGAAATGAGTCCTCCATTTAATACCGGTAGGAATAAATTTCATTTATAAATTTAATAATTTATTTATTGATTTATACATGTACATTGTTTTAAACATATATTTTGTCATTTTTAGATATTTCTTCTTAAACTCTTAAATTTGGTCATTAATTCATTAATAACTATGCAATATCAGGTACATGTAACTTTATTTCAATTCTTTTGAGATAAATTTGAAGTTTTTACAGGTAATCCATTCTAGCTATTTTTAATGAGACCGATATCCTTAAAATAATAAACAAAAATAAACAAATTCCACACTAAGGAATCGGCAGACCTACCCTTTGTTTGTCCTATCCGGTAACCTAAAAATTACGACATACCTTCACTGATTTTCATCTGGTCAAAAAATACTATGTATGTGTATGTAATTAATATTGTTTATTTATAAATATATACATACATACAAACATACATACATACATACATATATATATATATATATATATATATATATATATATATATATATATATATATATATATATATATATATATATATATATATATATATATATATATATAAAACTTATTTTATTTATTAGTTCATACAGACCATTATAGGTAATTTGACTTTGAAGCAGTCCTTTAAAGGCGCTTGAAATTGCCTAAAGTTTTCATGGGAAATTATTTTAAGAGCTAGAATCACGATATGCTTAATACGCCTCATAATAAATAATTGACTAACACCCTTTATTCAAGTTTTAAAATTCATATATATAGTAGAACTTTAGTGCTTTCATTTCCTAAAGTAAAGTTTCCTTTGAGAGCCTGTTGTTGGGGAAAATATGTGAAATTGTGCAGGAAACATAAGAAAACAGGTGTATTTAAATACTTTCATCCCCGAAAAAAGCACATTCCTCATTACAAAAAACATAAACAATAAAAATGGATTCAGTTGCCCCCTCCCTCCCCCAAAAAGATCACAAACAAAGCAAATCTAAATAAATAAATAACAAGAAAACATTGATGTAACCATCAATTGTCGCCCGGGAAATAAATAAAGTAAACAATGGAAATGAGTCTTGATCATCAAACCGCTTCGATATGTGTGAAAAAGGCATGCGTCTAAATGATGGAGACGAAAGTCGAGAATATTTTGAAAACCTATAGTCGGATGAAAATCGAACAAAAACGATATCCTTTTAAACTTTATCAATTCCTCAAGTAAATGTTGGCTGCATAAAATATAAATTGAAACCAGACACATGCATCACCTATTTTCAAAAATGTCTATCACTTTAAGAATATAAAACACGAACTGTGTAAAGTACGTTTTTACGTTTTTATGCGATAAGTAAAATTCGATGTTCTAAAAAAAGGGACCGGTCGTTTTTTCGATAGTAAATGATAAGCAACTTTATATATTAAATATGAAAAACATATATATTTTTACAGATTCACTTTATGGAAGTAAATATAATGTGTATCTCGTAATTTATAAAGGGAAAGAACATTCTGATTAACAATCTTTTTAATGTTTAGAAAACCTTTAATTCTGAATAACTTCTCCCACCTCAATCCCCATATACCAACACTTAAACTTATATGTATAGAGCAGCCCGGTCCTCCGGGCTGCAATAATATGAAAATAAACAAAAACAAAACAAACAACCAAAAAAAAAAATAGTTGTAAAATTACTTAGATTGCACAAGAGATGTATTCATTGACGGGTGATTATCACATTATTTGCTGGCAATGAGTACAATGTAAACTACATGTATTATTTAAGCGGGAAATAATCCATCATTGAGTTCCAATTTCATGCTTATGGATAAAATGTACATTTTTCCTGAAGAACACACAAAAATGTATGCGTACAATTGTGTGGATATATTTTGCCTTTTATAAGTAATTATTTATTTCATGAATCCCCGCTTTTAATATAAAGCTATTTTGTTACACGATATATGTATATATGTCAACAGTTTTAATTTATCGTTCCTCTTACGGAGCGTTAATACCGCAGTAAATATACTTTTTGTTAGATTATAATTTTATTGTATTAGGGTATTAATTTATTGTTCAAAACATTATTATATGTCTCCCTCCAAATCTTCGTCTGTATAAATAGCTTTAATAAAATTAATTATCATGCAAACTACTCTTGACCCTCAAGGCTTAATGAAATCAAAATACACAGAAAGCTGAACACGTCCACGGGGCAATTGTTTTCAGTTTAGTCTTTAAATCATTAAGATTTATAACCATAGTATTAGTGATTATTGCAAGTTAACTGAAGAAAAAGGAACCTGATTCAATTATATCGCAAGAGGTTCTCATTGGGGTTAACTAAAAATCTAAAGATATACCGAAAACTCAACAAGAATTTAATTTTGGCTTCTTGGCTATTATAGGAAAAAAAATAATTAAAAAAGCATACCCTTCATTTGTGGTTATTCCGATTAATTGAAATGTTCTAGATCTCTTAAAAACTCCAAAGAAAAATCACGAGATTATGTGTGTCATATTGCTTTTGTCTGCATAGATATTACTACACGTTGACAAACCGCCCGAGGGCAAAAGGAAATAAATCTAGCGCAACAGATCCATAGAGGACACACGTGTTTTACCGGTAATTTCTCGTTTTAATTATTCAGCTAATTGTTGTATATCGTTTGTTTCTAGATAATCTGTACTGAAAACTAAGCAAACTGGGAGGCAGTAGGGGAAGTTTTACATAGAATTAAACTTCGTTCTTCCTTTTTGGGATGCAAAATTTTTAGCGATATTTATATCTATATGCATGTTCATGTAAATATATTTGTTATTTGGAATTAGGTGCATGTACAGAAACAAGACACCCTCTTATATCTTAGAATATATATATATAAATGATGGAAATGTGTAAATAAAATATAAATATTCTATCAAATATATGCAGAATCAACCTTCTTTAATCAGGCATCCTGTGTGTCCGTATTGTTCTGAAAATTTATCTTCAGTTTAAACAGGTAAATCCGAACAAATTCTTCGTCAGTAAAAATGTATGTTCTTAGATCTATGAATGGCTTAATTTGACTTTTGAAAAATGAAACCATTTCGCAGATGAAATGTATTATTGAAAGATATATAAAGTTATGGAATGGGGTTAGAACATAATAATATGAAAGCTTGTTTAAAATATATTAACTCATGGGATGGGGTTAGAATATGTCAATGGCATCATTAGATGACATCCCGGCGTCATTATTTAGTTAAGTATAGTCTTTTTTCATGTTTATTTGTCACCAACATACACAATGACAAAATGAGAGATAAATGATGTTGAAGTAATTCGCATTGTAAATGCATTTAACATTTACATTTTTTCTCTCTTTTTTTTTTTTTTTTTTTTTTTTTTTTTAATCAAAATAGACTATGAAATCAAATGCTGTTTTATTTTATATATCTTGAATAGACAGATTAAAATTGAGACAAAGAAAATGTGTTTAATTATATGTTCTTCGAATAATCAATTATTCCATCTTTTGGCATTTAAAATTTCACAAATAACTATATTTTCTAAAAGTCTTAAGATTTTCCAGAATTTATTTTGGGAGTTTGGTCAGAATTATTATATACCAAGAATAGAAAATTGAAAGTGGGGTCTATAATTCTTGACTTTCACAATGTATGTTTGTCACAATATGGTTATAAAATTGTGAAGGTTAAGTTAATTTAATTATAATTTCGGACCAACCAAACATATCTTACAAAACAAAATAACTGTGTGTGCAGCCTGCATGGAAAAATAGGAAATCCAAACCGAACAGTACTGTAAATGTCTCAAAAGAGGAAAATTGATCATTTTGCCTCAGAAAAATTTCTGCAACATAATACAATTTTTTTCTTAATGCTTTTTGTCTGGAATTTCATCGTGGGTTTTTAACTGAATATATTTTGACAGTGTAGAATTAGCATTTATTGTTAAAAAAAAACAACTAAAATAGATGCAGGCTTAAGGAATAAAAGTCAAAAAAAAAAAAAAAACGCACAAAAACTTAGTACTGAATCTCCTGAAATTTCATCTTGCAATACTGTACACTATAATTTCGCTAAATATGTTATGACGTTGCGCTCTACGTGTGTAATTCCTTAATAAATGCTACAGTAAGGTTTCTTCAGAGATAATTTTGCAAATTTTAGTATATGAAGTATTTTATATCAATGGCAAGGGAATTTATAAATAAAGGCAATTACATATATGTATTAAAATATTTTTAAGACATACGCTCTTATTTACGGTGATATCGACATTTCTGTATGTCCAATATTACAGGAAATGCATGGTCATGCCCTTTTTTCTACAATTTTGAATTTCAACATATTTAAAATCAAATAATGATACAGTGTATATATGATTCTCATTTAATGAGGAGCTATATCAAACACCAACATTCTATATACATCTTCTTTTCAAATGTCATACAGTCGACTGTAGTCCTGTGAACCTGTTGACATTTTTACTTGTCGACCTGCATTCTCTCCGACATGTAAAATTGTCGACCTGTCTACTTGTGACCTGTAGACCTGGCGACCTGTATACTTTTTCATACTGTCGACCAGAGACTTTGTTTTTTGTTTTGTTACGTGGTAAAAATTAATATCATAATGTACATGACATTATAATATTGTATTGCTATTGTAATATATGCAAAAACTGTGTGTATTTATATAAATTACTATGGCATAAATGATGAATTAATTTACATCGTCTTAATTTGTTATTCGTTATACTCTAAATGTTAAGAACTACTTTTGCCTTATTCTATATTTGCCCACTGTTCTTTGTTGCAAACTTTTATGTGACAATCATAATTTTTATCAGTATTTGATTTTTATATCAAATACATGTAAGGTACTAAACTCAGTCCTTCACATACCTTTTTATTTATTATTATTATAGTCACATTTTTTCTCGTTGCAATATAAGTACAGTGTCGCATTTTGTCAAAGCTGAAAATTCTGAATATTTACATATCTGGCGGTGATTCACTTTTGTCACAACATTTTCTCAGATGAAGAAGTTCGGATGCAGAGTCTCTGTTGGTCATTAAGTTATACAAATACGATAAAGATTTTGGTGTCTCTACGGATGCAGAGTCTCTGTTGGTCATTTAATTATACAGATACGATATAGATTTTGGTGTCTCTATGGATAAGTCATTATGCGAAATCTCATTTCATAATTACATAATTCATAATGCTGGTTAATGGTTGTACGGTTGGCCGATTGTTGGCGTTAGGCATACATTTTTGGGCCAACGTCGGATCAACCTTACCATGTCAATCATCTCTTGGGATTCTTAAGCTGGTCCTGCGTTCGTCAAACGTTAACCAGCTCCGTTTTGCTATATTTTCAGACTGAGGAAGTTGGGAGTCCGAAGTTGGCTTTCTGTTGGCCCAACGTTTGTAATGTAACCTTATCGAAGTTGCTTATTTAATCTGGTAACAGTATGTTTGTCCAACGTTGACCTAATGCAAGCTTGAGTGTTAATTTGTTTCCGTGTTCTCTAAGTTGGAGTAAGTACATTGGTCCAACGTTGACCCGGTGTTTGTTATACCATAGGTCTTAGTGAAGATTATAATTAAAGCTGGTAAGACTACGTAGGCCCAACGTTAATCTAGTGAATTACATGTATATAGAGGTAACAAACAGTATTCAAGCTCGAAAGTCCATCAAACAATACACATTTTGGAGCAGAGCAAACACGAACCTCTAAAAAATCACAGGTGGGATTAGGTACCATGGAAGAGAGAGCATCCCTTGCAAACCGGTCACACCCGCTGTGTGTTCCTTGTAATGATCGGGTAATAACGGGAAAAAAAATCCCTCGACAATTCAATGTGTAAATAATGGCCTAACAATTAGTTTGAAAAAAAAAGTCAGTCAGCATTTGACAAGGGTAAATTGTATTTGCTTACAAGGTCATTGTATCGACCATAGAACTTACAAAATGACGACTTTAATCGAGACTTCTGATATTCTTGTGTAAGCTTGAGTGTTTTTTTTTTCAAGTGTTCTTTAAGTTGGAGTGAGTACATCGGTCTAACGTTGGCCCAGTGTTTGTTATACAATACGCCTAAGTAAAGATGTTAAGACTACGTTGACCCATCTTTGGTCTCATTTTAGTGCAAGCGTCCTCTACTACGTTGGGATGAGTATGCCCAACAGTTGTTTTGCAAGTGTTGATTGCATAATGTTTATAATCTTAATAAAGCATACCGAATTTTAGAAGATTTAGACTCTGAGGTTAGAGTGCAACCTTTGTCCGTGCAATTATGCAAGCTTCTTCCATAGCAGTGAGAATGGTCAGAATATAGATGTTCAGCTTCCTCGTTATGTACTTATCAAAGGGTTTTTTCTCTCTGTTCTTCAAGCAAGTCATCATTAGTTTTAAAATCTCAATTAAGCTTTATATTTGAGAATAATCAATTGACTTCTTTCATGAGTGTAACATGAACGAAAATTTATTATAATAGGAGACTGAATAGAAGTTTTACGTCAGTATAATAAAGAAACTAAAAGTTCCTAGGGACAAGATGTTAACAACGCTTATATATACAAAAATCAAGATAACCCAGGCAGTTTTAAAATTGCATTCAAAGAAAAGTTAGGCGAGTGACCAAACTGGAAGAGTCGCATCAATTTATACACCAAACTGTGTTGTGAACTGTCAAAACAATTACTCACAGGTGGCTGATCGACTCAAAATGCAGAACAAGTAAAGAGTGGGACTTTTTACTAAAAAAAAAGGTATTCAACAACCACGTGGAATATGTGATGTATGTATATTATCGAATTTTTAAACTAGTATACTTCTAGTATAAATTGATTCAGCTAATATGAAATTACATAGTATCTAATACTTTGACTTGAAGGGAAATGGATAAGAAAATTTAAAATCATCCATTTATTGATATTTTTGGTTTTTAATTAAATAAGAAAAAGCCGTAAAAACTAATTGAAAAAATAAATAAAATTTTCCACGAATACACCTGTATATACATTTACAGTCAGACTGGCCTGATGAACTCGAGAACTGAAAATTAAAAAAAATAAAAATTATAAATTATAAAAACATAAAAAGCCTAGAGAGAAAAATAAAAGAAGATATGAAACAAATTGATTTTGATTACTTACAGTTTGTAAAAAGGTATTTTATTTAAGTTTTAATATCTACATAATTTGTTATGAGTATTATTTACATAATTAAATGTTGTAATCCAACGGATGAGACCTTTAAATCCGAGGTCCCGTGTCATGGTAGGCGTTGATACGATAAAGAACCCTCACTGTCCGATGGCCCCAAGTGTAGAGTATAGGTCTAAATTTGAAGCATACAGTGAGGTCTCTAAATGAGTGAAATATTCTCGAATGGGACGTTAAATAAAAATCAATCAATCAATCCTCCAGGAAAAGGCTTAAGTTGTCATATAAAATTAAAATGTTCTTAATCTTAGACAATCTTTTTCTCTTCACCTGTACATTTTGAAGATAAAATGAGTAAAAATTAATGTGCTTCCTGTTAGATAATTGTATTCTCTATTCATTGGGAGATTATTTAGAAGATGTACTGACTACGTGCATGGAAAGAATTTAAAATTTCTATAATTATGAAATCATTGGTCCCTGATTTCTTGACTCATGTTTCAGGTTGGGGCTAAGTTGCTTCCATATTTAAGATTCATTACATTTTATGAAATTGTAATCTGTAGTTATGGAGATCTAACAAGCATATTGTTTGCATAATTACAATTCAGTAGTACTTAACATCAATTCTCTGTAAGGATCAAAAATGCTTGGCCACGCACTACCATGGGATTTAATTTTATCATTATAATATTCAAGAGTGTCCGATATAAAGACTATTGGTGAGTAAATTTTGGACAGTACCTCCTTGGTTTCCATACCAAGGACTTTGAAATATTTTGCTAGTGCGAATATGACCTGTTTGTCATCACCATGTAAAATGATTCCGTGCTTCATTAATGTATGAAAGTTATGAACATAACATGGGTTTCATTTTATAGCCAAGTAATCAAAGTTTTTGTACATCTGAATTTTATTCAATCTAACCCGAGGTTTGTAATATGACACAGATCAATTTACAAGAATTTTTCATAAAAATTAATCAAAGGTGCCTATTTCTTGATATGCATATAATTTTTTTGCAAACAATTGAAACTTGAATAAATATCTTTATAGAAAGATCAAACTTTGATCTAAAATATGCAAAAAGATTTGAGGTGGGGGAAATCAGTTAAAAATCATAATCCAATCCTCTCAAATTATAACTTTTCCTAAACATTAACCTAGAGTTGTTTTTCTGGATCCAGTTGCACGAACGTTAGGTACATTGTAAATTTAACTGGCCGTTACCTTTGCTTTAACCCGATGTTAAATTTAACGGCAAGTTAAACCGGTTGCACAAAAGTTAACTAACAGTTAAAGCCTAATTCTTTTTTTCTGATTTAACTAACAGATTTAACTGAGGTTACCTAGGTACATTAAATATCAAATTAAACATTAAAATCAAAATCGCGGACTTGTTATCATTTCAAAACTTGTTTGCGGGGAACAAAGAACTTATAGAGATACAATATATGTGTTGCAGATGTATGTTGCGATATTATCTACAAAGAGCAAGATGAAATCATTCGAAATGAGTGGAGATGTAGTACTTTTTTATCTGGTTGTGCATACAATAAATGCCATTATATTTTATCAAAAAGATTATAATTAAAAGAAATAACCTCGGACAAGTTACTGAAAAGTACAGTGCCGACCGGACACAACCTAACACCAGAGCGAACCCAAAGCGCACCCTGGGTTCGCTTCCTGGGTTTGGTCGGGGTCCGCTGCGGGTCCGCTTTCAGAAAATTTGGGACCGCTCTGGGTGCGCTTCGGGTTCGCTCTGCGTTCGCTCGGGGTCAGCTCTGGGTCCGCTAGAGCGAACCCGGGGTTCGCTTTCCGGGTTCGCTTTACGCACTCATGCGTGAAGCGGACCCCGCTTTAATCTTGCCGCCAGTAAGCCCCGCCCCTTGTATATTCCAAATACAGTAGTGAAATCGATCATTACTGTTTTCATGGCGATCGAAACATGTACATGTAAGTGACAATATGGAGAACGTTGATAAATTTTCAAGAATTTCACCATACATTCGACGTAGAATTATCACTTTTATTTTTCCTAACTTACAAGCTAAGTATATCTCGAAAGAAAAAAGAGAAAAGGTGTTAAATTTATTTTCGATGTATCGGATGGAGTGAAATTGATGAGTATCTTAATAAAAAAAAAAAGCTTTCATGGGTTTTAAAATAACTAGGAACTTCCATTATTGTAATTGCAATTGCTAAATCGTAATTTAAATGTTTGAAAGACAAACAACTGATTTATGATCTTATCTATGAAATAGCTGAGACATACTGTACACGTAAAATGCTAAGTTTCCATATTTAGCAGTTTACATTTAAGCTAGGTTGTCGTCTATTACATGTATATGTAGGTCGTGATAATCACTACAAATTCTCATACAGTGTAACTTGAGTTTCGTTTTACAGATCATTAATTTTATAATTTACTTCCATGCTATAAATCATTGTTTTATAAGGCGAGTTTAACGGAAGACATAAAAAAAGAACAACAATCAAAAATCCAAAACAAACAAACAAAAACTAATAACTGGTCCACTGATAAAAATGTATTATTTTTTCAAGTTGTTTTCAAATACATGTAAATTTGTGTTCCTTACTGGTTCACCCCCCCCCCCCCCCAATACATACATATACATACTGGAGCGGCATGTTAACAAACAAAATTCTAAATGTTTAAAAATGAATAAAAACAAGAACGAAAACAAACAAAACAAGAATTCAGTAACTGTAAACTCGCATGATTAAGTAGATGAAATTAAGATAATAACGCCCGATGTATTTTTTATTATTGTTTTATTTCGATGAGCCCCCACCCCTCTCCGTATTCGAATTGTTTTCTATGGGCCGGTTGTAGCGATTTTAATTTCAAATAATAGACAGTTATCTCTCACTTTCTCTCTCTCGTAAAGCTATTTTACTGATTTTAAGCATTTAGGTGGCAGCAAATTTCATGAATATGTACTCTTCATCCAACGTACCAAAGAACTATGACGTTTCCAAATTCAAAAAAAAAAAAAAAAAAAAAAAAAAAAAAAAGAATAATTGAATTTCTCATTGATAATGTGCCCAGACGAGGTACATGTAACTTAAGGAGCATCGAATGTAGGGGGAGTATATACTCAGGTATACCGTGACCATGGAGACAGTATACATCCAGCTAACAAGTGTCAATTAAAGAAACCCACCGCAATTGCTCTTAGCACCCGCAATATCTTCGAAACAGGTGGATGATTACCGACACGTGATGACCTTGACTTCACTTTGAAACTATAATTATTAAAGTGTTAGAATTAAATAATTATGACAATTACAAAAGTTCAAATACAGGTACCTATGTAATGAAAAAAAAATATATGTACGTTTTCGTATTACATGAAAGGTATCTTTGCAAGTTCAATTTACTAATGCGGGAATTACGTGCACTTTTCATGCACAAATACAAAACGTACCCGTCTAGTAATATCCATATAAAGTATTTCGAAAATTACATGTAGTACATGTAAGAGGTTTGTGAACATGTAAACCTGTATATATGTATATATCGACGCGAAGGAAAGTGATAACCATTTTTGCGTTTTGTTTTTTTTTTTTTGACTGACTTGCAAGTAGTTATAAAAATTCAAAAACATACAATGTAAGGTCTACATGTAGGATAATTAGAATTGACAAAATAATCTTTCCCTATATACATGTACTTAAATCAAGCTACATTTCTTTACTAAATTTTCGTAAAAGATTAATTTTTAAAAAAATATCATAGTATTTAAAAAAATGAAATTTTTTCTCCAATTTACGTATTGACATAAAGTACATTTATACTGTACAATGTACATTTAATTTTTTTTTATGATCAATAATTAGGATCGATAATTTTGATGTTGATCTGGATAAATTAAAACGTGCATGTAAATTGAAATAATAAATAAAAAATAATTAAATTAAAGCACGCACATGTTCTTATACTGTATCTTGAGGTAATAAAATTCTATAATTTATCGAAGACCAGTTTTTTTAATTCTTTTTTTTTTAGTAACAATTGTTATAACCATTATTACCTTCCTTTTTCTATTATGAATTAAAGTACTTATTGTCTGATAAATTTACGCAATGTATATTTATATATTAATGGATTTTAAAAATATAAGAAAATAAATATGTAACTATACATGTAACATGCTACCTGGATAATAAAAATATATAATGTATTAATAGATTTTTAAAATAAAAAATAATGAAAATAGATGTGAAAATATAGCATGTTGTCTGGAGAATTAAATTATATAAATATAAAATCATGTTTAAAAATCATATTAATAATATTTTTACACAGTACATTCACACGGTTTGCTTGTACAATGCTTAGATTACAAACTGGCATGTTGACTGGTCGATGCGCTGATGGTCAAAGCATTTTATCCCTTATCCTGATTGACAGACCTGTTTGGCATGTTGATTGGTCGACGTGCTGATGAGTTAATCGTTAATCCTGATTGACAGCTCTGTTACGCATCACCGAACGCGCGTTAGCTTTCTGGGACCGCTACTGAATTTGGGGTACGCTTTCAGCGTTCGCTCTGGGTTCGCTTCGGGTGCGCTCCGGGTTCGCTCGGGGTCAGCACTAGCGGACCCCAAGCGAACCCGAAGCGAACCCAGAGAGCGAACCCGGGATGCGCTCTGGGTTCGCTTTCTGTTAGGTTGTGTCTGGTCGGTACTGTAGGTTAATCGTTCAATTCCACAAACTTCAGGTACGTAAAACCGGGAGGGGGTGGGTGTTCTTCTCCGACTTTTTGAGATATTTTTTAAAATTATTTTCAATTTCCCCTCCAAAAAATCAATGCCTCATGCTAGAACTTAATACAGAAAACTACATGTACATACTTTTTAGTTTCATTGTTTATGCTGCATGGAAAAATCTTTCAATGTAAACATTCATATTTGAAGTAACTATTTTTAATAATCTATTTAATACATTTTTACCAATATAAGATTAATATTTAAAGTAAATAGCCTTAGGAAATTAAGTAGCAGTCTCCGTGAGAATCATGCAAAATTCAAAATAAGTGGCATAGGGCCTAAACATAATTAAATATATATTTTAAAAGTAAATTATTTCTAGCAAAAGGGTGCTCCAAATTCATTTTTATCATTTACACGTGTTGTTTTTGTTTATTTACTTTAAATTTGGACTGTTTATTACATGAATAGCAAAATCAGATTTCCTATATAATCAATGCAAATTAAAAATGCTTAAACATTCTTTTACCACTTACACCCATAAGTTTTGTATTAAAAATCTAAATATTTCTGGCTTCATGGATTTTATGATCAAAATAGATTGTTTGGAAACTAAGCAACTCATTGTGAAGAACGTTTGTATAACTATGAATTTTAATCCCAAATTACCTCCCTTTGCGTAACTCTTCATTGTTGAAGTTACAATAGCAACAGAAACAATATGACGGAAGAAGAACCTAACTCAGGACAGACGACACATTTCTGCAATCTTTTTTTTTTTTTTTTTTTTTTTTTTTTTTTGTGTACTGACACTCCATGTCCAATTTTACCAGATGCTTCAGAGCTAGTTTACTTGAAAGATTGTAACAGATCTGTATCTGGCCATTTACGTTTCTCTAATGTTTCTTATGATGAGAAGTATGTGACAGAAGGACATTTGATATGTGTACGTGTTGGTATTTTCTTTCTCATGCCATATTTTACCGTTTGTCCCTATCACCGAAGCTCTTTGGGATTAAATTGGAAAAGAAATACATTCCGTGTCTTCCCGGGACACATGGGGAAGTGCAAAGGTGATAGGCCTATCTCTTTTAGAACCAGTTAGGCACTATATAGTTTCTTAGCGAGGGATGTTTCTGCCAATAGGATCAGGTAAATTTGCATAATGTTTATCACATTTTTATGCATTAGTAAGGGAATTTATTGTGATTTATCCACTTGATTGATATTAAAGTAATTTTGATCCTATACAACATATTTTCATTTAATCATAATTTAATGATATTTTAATTATTTCAATGAATTTACAATTGTAATTAATGCAATCATGATAACAGATATAAATAACATAACTAGTCTTTAAGACGTTTTAGACCTGGTCTTTAAGGACTACATAGATTTGTCAATAATGAACTCCAGCATCCTTTAAATATCAACTTCAAAGGACCTGTACAGAATCAGAGTAATTTTCAGCAACGTAATTTTGTTATGACCAGTCATAAAATAGGAAAATTTCCGAGTTCCGTTCGTTTTGTTTCTTAAGAAGCAGTAGTCTATGGTATCAAAAAGCCTTCTTTATAATTTTAAGACAATCACATTTGCTTACTCCTTGCATTGTTATTCTACATTTTTAGCAAGCAAATAAAAATAAAATAGCAATTACACTAAATCCTAGGACATCATTCCCCGATAACCCTTAAAATTAAATAGGGATTGATCTATTGCAATACAAAATAATTATGGAAATGTTGGTTACCTTAACTGCAAGGTTCTCGATTCAATCCTGTCCACAAGTAAACATGGAAACAATCGCACAAGAATTATTTTTGTACATTAGCAATGCTTTATAACTTCAGCAACTAGCTTCGTGCGCAAGAAAAAAAGGAAGCATCGCTTTTTTTGCCGCATACTTATGTAAAAAAAATATATTTATCCACTAAATCAAAGATATACTAGATAAATTAATTTAAAGCACTAAGTTTTCTTTATTACAAAAGAATGATTTTTTTCTTAAAAAAATTAAACAAATCAATGAACAGAAATAAGTAGTGGTGCCTTTATTTCATAAAATGTAAAGTTTGATCATATTCATTTAAATTTATTTGTGACATTAGCAAACTCAACATTAAAGTTATCTGACAATGCCTATAAGCAGAAAGAACTTATGTATATTTTAATGTAGCTTGTTCATAATGTTATTTAAGCCCTACGGAAATTTCAGTTTGTCGTAAAGAATAAGAAAAAGGTGCCTGAATATGGAAGAAATGTGTAAATGTAACGTGTATATAATAAACGTGAAATTAAAATGCATAACTCATCTACCCGTCTTACATGTAGAGGATTTACAGGTATTTCACTAAATTACTTACAAAACATTTTATTAGGGTCATGTATGATTTTAATTTTTTTAGGAGACGCTATAGATTAATTGCAGATTACACTGGATTGAGCAAATTTGTTTGTGTGCTTGTTTTATCGTCTTGAATGAAATATATGGAGATAACGAACAGTATTCAAGCTCAAAAGACCATTAAACATTACAAAACAGGAGGAGAACAAACATGGACCTCCAAAATATCAGAGGTGGGATCAGGTGCCATGGAGGAGTGAGCATCCCCTGCCGACCGGTCACACCCGCCGTGTGTTCCTTGTCATGATCGGGAAATAACGGAAAAATCCGTCACCAATTCAATGTGTAAATAATGGTCTAACAATTAGAATGAAAAAGTCAGTCAGCATTTGACTCAATGATAAATCGTATTTGCTGATAAGGTCATTGTATCGACCATAGAACTTACGAAATGATGACTTTAAACGAGACTGCTGATATTCTTGTTTCATCAACTTGTTTGTCAATAATTTACCTCGTTTTAGAAATTATACATACGTAGAGCAAGCTCTTGTGTATCGAATCAACTGAGAGATATAAACCCCATATGCAGGTGATGAAGGTATATTGCTGCATAAGTAAGGGACGTTGACGATTGAAAAGTTAAAGTCATCACGTTTATCATAAAGCATGTTTGTTAGATTACCATTAACGTTTTTTTAAGTAAAATAACTAAATATGAAACAGATGTGTCAGACTGTGGTATCTTTTATCCCAAGCTCAATGGGATATACCGCATCGACATAAGAATGGAAAAAATCATTGTTAATTGACAATACGTCGTCGATATATATAAATGTCGAGTTGAAGGCCACAGCAAGTATTTTCTTCTTTACACATACAAGATTTTGGACAAATTCCTCTTCATATGAATACAAAAAAGTCTGGCAATTGATTCCCATGGAAATTCCAATAGATTGTTGGAAGACCTGGTCTACAAAAACCACATAGATATTGTCAATCAGAAACTCAAGCATCTTTTTAATGTCAACTTCAGAGTACTTGTGTGTACAATCAGAATGTTTTTAACAAAATAATTTTGCAAATGACCAATGACCAGGTAAGTAAATTTACGAGTTCCATTTTTATTGAAAAAGCAGCTGTCAATGATATCAAAAAGCCTGAATTTTAATTTATCGTGGGGAATGGTTGTCTATAAAGTTGAAAAGTCTTTAAGCTGTTGATTTTGGTAAAAACTTGTGATTTCAAATTTTCCATAAGTTCCTTGGAACTTGTAAGTATCCACGTCTGATTTACAACACTTCTCGAATATATTGTTGCACCGTACTCTTGAAGTTTCTCCTTCACTACCATCAATATCTTAGTAATGAGTAAAGAAAGAGGCTTGGAACCCGCTATGTATCTTTTTTTGTAAGGATATAGATATGGTAATTCAAATTCATTTTGTTTGTTTGGAATATTAAAAATACTCAAAACTGACGTATGATTTTGAAGAATTTCTTTCTTGGAAAGAGAACTATGAGTATAAGTTGGATTAACACTTGTAGAATCAAATCCAAGTTCCTCTAGAATACATTTAATATAATGAGCCTTACAAACAAAGACAATGTTGTTACCTGCTTTGTCAACAGGTACCAGTACGTACTGATCATGTAATCTATCTAATTCTTTTTTTCCACTTCTGGACTATTGAATACAGAAGATATTGCCCGTCAGTCTTTTAATGTGCGAATTTAACATACATCTAATACATTTAATCCATTCTGACAAAGTGTCAAGGTTTTCTTTTTCATGTCTGGCCAATCGCCTGGCGTAATCCTCTACAGAATCCATAACATTTATGAAATTTCGACGCCAGGTGAAGGATCGGGGTTTCCTATATTTAGGACCTTTTAAAGTCAGTGATCTAAGGTCCTCATTATTAACTAAATTTACGTCACCAGTAATAAGGTGTGCAGCAGGACTATAGTTATACATGTAGGTTGAAGAACATAAACACGATGGAGGATTATGTTTCAGATATTCAATATCCAGGCCCTATAAAGTTTTCTTGTAATTAAAAAGTTTGGAAGCAATAGTCGATGTATATTTGTTGGAAATACATCTAAATAGTGTGTATATATATGTCAAAATAAAAGCGATTGATTTGGTTCAAATTTACAAGTTTTATTTAATCAGTATAACTCACGATCATTTATCATTTTGCCCTATTAATACATAAATTATTTTCAGAAAGAAAATTTAAAAAATGTTATTACGCTCCTATATGAAGAACAAGTGAGATATGTCATATGAAGAAGCAACTTATGGTACATGTACTTGATTACTTAAAGCTGGACACGATTCGTACAAGGAATTTGTCCACCATATTCTTTTATTCCCTACTTATTTTTGAGGCTCCTATATAAGCCGTTCAATTAGACACGTTTCAGTGTAATCAGTATTCACCTGTGTAGATGAACGTATGCTATTGTAAAACATCCAGTAGCACACCCGGTAGCATAAAAGTAACTGTGTGCTTCCTCCGCAGCAGAAGAAAAAGTTATCAAAGAAACTTACAACACGTGTACAGGTCAGTGCAGTATACAAACAAACATAAATACACGGAATCTGCAGTAAAATGTAAACAACGGTATATATGATACCCAGCATTAACACGCGTCCTCCATTCCACGCAGGTACCCGTGACAAGAAAACAGTCAGGTGTAACGAATGAAAAGAGTATACCGCAGTGCTAAAAATCTGACATGACTACAAAAATGTAGTAGATGTACATGTATGTAATTCATGCTTTCAGATATCACAAAAATAAAACATAATTTTACTTCAAAAATATAATATGTCTTAGTATGATGGACAGAAATAACAATACAGTCAAGACAGTTACAATATTTCACAGATTAACCAATAAGATCCTGAAAGGTGGGAACCACACATAATTGAATTTGATTGTATATTTCTGTTATACATGTAAGTATGTAGGCGAAAATCAATGTAAGTAAAAGAACTTGTTCGAGCAAAGGTTTTCAGATCTTCACTTTGTTTTCATACTTCATGTATTATAAGGAGGTGAAGTAGGAAAAATACTAGTACAATAAATGTTTAGGTATTCAATCCATAGTACAAGTAGCCTCAAATTGAATAAATTTGCGTGCATAAAAGATATGTATGACCTAAATACCAGGTACATTTAGATATGATTTTCATTTGTAAGAGCGGAACATGCCCTAATTTTTGATCTTGTCCTGTCCTTGAAGAGCTATCCTCCTTTGCTTTTAATTGAAAAAAAGGATTCTAAAAAAAATTCAAACGTTTTCTCTCTTCCTAAAGATTAAATATATCTTTTCAACAAAGCATTTATTAATATCCTTAGTGTGTACATTTTTATTTTAATACATTTACCTCTCCACATAGGCCTCAATGCAATCTTCATTGATTAATTACTGCTTAAGCAATTACATTTTTTGAAAATTTCTCTTGGTAAATCTTTTTCTACTCTGACAATGTTTTGAATTAAAATCAAATTGTTTTATACACGTTGGAAATATAAGGATATGAAATAGGTCCTAATATGGGTTGGATACCTTAACTTCCAGAATTAATGTATATGGTGTCTGCACGATTGTTCAAAGAGGCATAATGATCAGAAAAGTTATCGTCTTTGAGTTCAAGGTCGATGTATACGTGTGATGAATCGTTCTTCATGGCTTCTTGATTAACATAAAACTGGTCGTTATCTGTTTGCACATCTTTTTTTGCTGCTCCATTTCGATATCTAAAATAAAAATAAAATTATACCACTGCCTCTTTATTGAAAGTCTACCTGTACACCTATTAACAAGATGTAAATGTAACAACGAAGGCTTTTTAAAAAAAAAAAACATTAAGTTTCACTCTATTAAATCTGAATAAATGAAAAAGAATGCATCAGTGATTATGATTTGACATGTACGTATTACCTTTTCCACAAGATAAGGTAAACTATGTTGAATACGAGTGAAACGAATCCGATGACTCCCATGACCACCATGGCCACTTCTAAGTAAGCATCTGATGAATGTATTGTTGTCGATGCTACTTTTTGATCAGTCTTGGTAATCATTTGATTTCCCGTTGTTGTCGCTGGATATGTTGTTATTGCAATAGATATATCCATTGATTTTTGTTTTGTTTGGCTATATGTCGTTCGATATGTTATCGGTGAACTTGATTGATCTTATGTTGGATAACTTGTCGGTGTTAATTTTTTCTGTGTACTCAAAAACGTTTTCGTTATTGTCTTTGAATATGATGACGTTGTTGTCGGATAAGTTGTCATTGTGGTTGGAAATGTTGTCGTTGTAAAATGAATATCTCGTTGTTTGATTTGTTGTCGCTTGTCTTGTTAATGTTGTTTTTAAATAAGTTGTTGTCATTGGAAATGTTTTTGTCGTCAATGAATATGTAGTCATAGGATATTTTATTGACTTTGGATATGTTATCTTTGTTGTTGTATAACCGGAACTCGATGTTGAATATGTTTTTTGTGTCGGTGAGTATGTTGTTTCTGTACTTATGCATGGTGTCGATGTCGTTGGAGATGTTGCCAATAGATAAGTTGTTATTTTCCCTTCACTCGTTGTCTGTTCTGTTTTGGTTGTTAATGTTAGAGATGTTGGGGATGTAGTGGACGTATCACTGATTTGATTACTGAAATCATTAATATCTAATAAAAATAACTAAATAAAATATATCAACAATCTATATTGAAATAAATTTTCTACGGGTAGTAAATTCCAAAGAGTATATAAGTAGGACTCCAAAGTGGGATCGGACTCTAAAGTCCGATTATCACGCCAACGTCCGAATGTCTGCGTCTAACCCCGATGGTTTGACACGCCAAAGTCCGATTGTGGGGAAAACCATTCAACGTTAATGACGTCGTAGTACTACTGCCCCAAATTGCGATGCCGTTCCACGCCAAGGCCCGATGGTTTATAATGAAATAATTATGAAAATTAAATATATTGTCGAAGAAGTGAATGGTTCACAAATATACGCTAAAATTTAATTGTTCTACTAGCCCTTATTTCTCGAGTGGTCGCGAGGCTAACCTGTATCTCTGGTATTAGTTGGAGACTAACCCTAATCGCTCGAAAAGTGTGCAACAAACTAACCTAGATATCTTCGGTGGGAGAGAGAGACTTACTCTAATCAGTCGAAAAGTGTTCAAGGAATTTCCATACATTTCTTGGGTGGGTGCTTGATTAAATCGATTCAATCAAATAGTGTGTGAGGACTAACCCCAAAACTCTAACCTTGATGCGATGCTATCCCATAATCAGTTTAATAGTGTGCATGGACTAACCCTTATCATTCAAGTGGTGTGCGAGGACTAACCATCATATCTCAGGTTTGTGCAAGTAATAAGCAAAATCAGTCAACTTTTTATGCGAGGACTAATCGGATCATGGTGACCTCATCAACGTTGATCGTTTCTCCTCACTTTTGGACTTAAGCGTGTCAAGCCATCGTGTTTTAGCGCAGCACGTCTTATACGAAACGAGCCATCGGACTTCGGCGTCGGTACAGACAATATATATATATATATATATATATATATATATATATATATATATATATATATATATATATATATATATATATATATATATATATATATATATTATTTTAATTTGATATAAAAATAGAGCATTCGCTCTAGAATCGCGAAGTAAGGAGTTGATCCTTACGTCGCGGGTTCGAATCCCACTGGGGGACGTGGAGACCGGTCCTTCGGATGAGACTGTAGAAACTGAGGTCCCGTGTCGCAGTAGGTGCCGGCACGAAAAAGATCCCTCACTGCTCAATGACCATGAGTGCCAAGTATAGGTCAAAATTTGTAGCTCTCCACCGGCAATTGGTGGCGTCTCTATATGAGTGAAAAATTCTCGAGAGGGACGTTAAACAATAAACAAACAAACAAACATGATATAAAAATATGGACCGTTAACTCACATCTGATATTTTCCTCATAAACTATCAATGTAAATATCTTCATGTTTAAATAATTTATATTCAGTTTGTAAATTGAAATTCTTTGTCCTCAGTGCAAGTGTTGGTTTAGAAATAAATGTCAATTAATACCATACAAAGGCTGATTTGTATGTCAGTAGGATTTCAATCGGGTGAGAGAGAAAACATAAAACATCTGCTGTCGAAGTTGATTTTTAAATCCAGTTTCTCTTTAATGTCCTTTTAAAAAGTGTTCCAAGGAAATGAAAGCTATACTGTATATTTTTTGTATATTAATGTTTAGTTTCATATTATAAATAGAGCAAAAACCAAAATCCAATTGATTGACTATTTCGTCCTGTGATCACTCTCCTATAATGTGACATTGATATTTATCTTCATATTCTGAGGAAGCAAATCTATTTTGCCTTCGTTAACTTCATAATCAATTTTTTTTTTTTCTCTTGATACCATTCGAACATTGTGTTTTGTTCTTATGCAATCAACGTCAAAATGCATGCATAAGTTTAACAGTCCTTTTTTTCTTTCTTTTTTTTTCTTTTGTTACAATTTTTCAATTTACCCATACATCAAGTGAGGCACTGAACTGCATTTTCTGTTTAAGCTTATAAATCGTCTATCTCTTTGAAGGGTGAAGACCACTATTTGTTAGACAATGTGTGGTAAAATTAGGGAAATATCTTATTGAACACTTGGTAATGTTTATTTTCTTTGAGTGAAAATATTTTAGAAGGTTTGAAATAACAAGTACGCGGGTACGTTAAGGCAGTACACAGATCATATTTCGGCGAATTTAGACTTTTTCGTAAAATTTAACATTGATAACTCGAAAAAGCCATAGATAAAAGATTTACTATTATTATCCATTGTATAGACGTCATTGAGTCTTAGGCTAAAAGAAGCACCCCACTACGACGTCATCACGTGACGTCTATAAATAGAAAAATTGCCTTAATGAAAAAGTGAAAAGTTCAACACTACCCCGGGGATAATTCATTTCTTTTTGTGAAAATGATTATGTAAAATATCACTGTACCATGAAAAGTGCTGCTAGAATCCTACTCTCCAAACACAGAAAAAAATATTCCAAAGTTTCGCATGAAACCTTACCAAAATTTTTACATTTTATACATACGATCAAGGAATTGTCATCAATGTATGTTAACCACACGATTCTAGCAGCACTTTCCAAGTACTATAGAATATAAGCTTTCGATACATACGAAATTATATTTCACAGTATGCGGCGTAGTGTTGAACATTGCATCTTTGTTGTTATAGAGCGACAGAGGAAAGGCTGATCGGGATTTCAAAGCACTGCCTGTGTTCATTACAAGAAAATATGATAAGAATATATAAGCGTACCTTTAATTCCTTATGAATCACACAGAACATCCACGGTATATGCTTTAAAACCATTTCATATATTTGTTTACATGAACTCTCGTCACGTTTCATTTTCACTCGGCAAATATTTGATCAATAGTTATGACGTCATGGGTTTGGTATTTAACCTCCGTGATAAATACTTAGCTATTTATTCCAACCAAAAACGACAAGATTTAGTTTATGTTATCTTTTTGAATGATTTCATTCATTTCTTGGACCTGACATTAAACTTTAAATATAGATATTAAGAAATCATTATTTGTAAAGATCACGTCATACAGCTTACTATGACGTCATATTGTAAAGGCAAGTAGGATATCTCTGGGTGTAGCCTTAACATACCTGCGTAAATAGATTGACATAACATGTTTGTACCAAATTTATAAGAAAAGAAAAACTGCCATTTCGTATTCACGATTATATTTCAAAAAGTAGAATATTGTATTCATGTAACCTACCTTGAATATGTAATAACTATGATAATCTGAAGTAAGAATTTTCTTTGTTGTAACATGCTGCAAAAGAAATGACTAAAATCCATTTAAAAAAATGACAAGATGTAATTGCCAGAACTTTACCCGAAAATGAACAGTCTTCAGTTTGGGTGAAGGACAATCCTATTTTCTTCCCTATTTCTTAAAATTGTTCATTGCCTTAAAATTGTTAATCATAAATTCACTTTTAACCTTTAAATTTTTTTTTGTATAGTCACGCTTATGGTTTTATTTTGGCGTTGTCAATTCATTCCTTATACGTCTGAACTATTATCTGGATTTGATTTGGACATTTAACAGATACATGTATTAATAAATACGTACTATTCACTAAGCCCAAATAAAGAGAATATACATGATCCATTGAACGGATGCAAAAAAAACTTCTCATTGGTTAATATGTAAATACTGCATGTACAAATGAGGGTAACATTGAAAATTTTCACCCCAAGAAAACCATTGTTCAAAGAGGTGAAGCCTCGGTCGACAATAATTTTTTTGGGGTGAAAATTTTCAATGTTATCCTCAGCTACATGCTGTATTTATTGTATTATACTGAATGTTTTATACAAATACATGTAACACTGAGCCATGCGCGCATAAATTCTTCGCAGTCAATATTTTTTGGCATATCACCCGTCGTCAAGCAATTGTGACTGTTGTTACGTTGGAGGGCATGGTTTCACCACTTAGAGGGTAATAGTGGTTTAATTTTTAATGAATGTTTCTCGACGAATCATATTCAGCTAATTAACAAGAAATTATAATATTGTAAAATTCAAATATGATCGCATGTATTACGACTATCTGATTGTGCTATAACCTTATCAAGAGTTCTTCTACATTATATTCTAAAAAAAATCAGATAATTTAGCTACACATATATAGAATTAATCAAAATGTGATACGTTAAAGGAAATAGTGACCCAAAATGCTCGCCTAAAGATTGTGAGATAATAAATTATAAAAAAAAAAAAAAAGGAAAAAAAAATCCCATCTACCTATTGACCCATTTTTTTTATCTTAAGTCTGGAGAGGGCAAGGAAACATTATTTTAAAGATTGCCAAACCTATTTTATTTCTATAAAGAACAAGTTTCGTAAGCAGTTATTCACCAGAGACATGGTTTTTGTGTATAACAATTTGTCTGAAACGGAGAAAAGAATTCATATTTCAGTAAGATTGCCAACCTTCAGTCGAAACAAGCAAACAGAAGTAATTTTGTCCTGCAATTCGATTGTAAGGTTTCAGAATAAGCGGTCTCCTTTCTTTCACGATCTTCGTCAGTGGGCTATTTCTAAAATCCATTGACTCACTCTTCCTGCTCCCATTATGTTGCTCAGTGATGATAATGTAAGATTCAATGTCCGGCATAGAAATGATGCTTATAATAATTGACCCAGAAAACAGTGGAACGAGTGCACATTTGCAATCCTGATTAAACCTTCCGGTAAAGAAATTAAGATAAATCTTCCCTGCTTTTCGACTTCCCTCTCCACAGGTCTGAATAAGAGCTATGAGAACAAAAAAGAATGTTTTACTCAAAATGTCGAATAGTAAAAAATCTCACTTAGTATTGCCTACTTTCAAACTGTTTTTTTTCTTTCGTTAAGATTTAACGTCTCTACATGAGTGAAAAATTCTTGAATGTGACGTTTAACACCATTCAATCAATCAATCAATCTTTAACATTTATAATGAATTAGAAAGTTTTGTTGTAATTTCAAATTCAAGTTGAAGTTTGATTATTTATCTTACTTATACTGTCTCTGAAAAGTGACATTAAAAAAAAACAAATATTAGGTATTTAATAAGAAATCCTGTGAAAGTGTTTTAAACATGTTATGTTCTGAAGGTCTCTTAGCTCACAATTTTACTCCATCATACAGATAAATCTTTAAACAACTTGTAGATAGTCATTCTAAAAATCACCTGCTGAGTCGTTGGTACAGATCTGACCTGAAAAGGGATCAAAATGTAAAATGTTGAATATACATCAGTTATCGTAAGTTAATTGGAATCTCCAAAATTTAAGTATAAAGATCCACTTTGTAAAAAGTTTTGAAACTGATTCAGATAATTGTTTTCGAGGATACCAAGATTATAATTGTATACAACTTTTCACAGGGTCGTATTTTGTTTGACATGTTTCATACAATTTGTTAGGTCATTGCTCTTATACTACTCCGCCTACAAGTCCAATAAAAAGGGCTCACAGCAGGTGTGACCGGTCGACAAGGGATCCTTACTCCTCCTAGGGCCTAATCCCACCTCCGGTGTTTTCAG
This sequence comes from Saccostrea echinata, assembly GCF_033153115.1. Taxonomy (NCBI): domain Eukaryota; kingdom Metazoa; phylum Mollusca; class Bivalvia; order Ostreida; family Ostreidae; genus Saccostrea; species Saccostrea echinata. Next base: position 5,135,590 of record NW_026889801.1, on the reverse strand, counting down.
GGATCCATGTGTCTGCCCTCTTTACAAATTATATTTTTTACTGGATATATGAGATTAATCACTGTTTGTTATCTCACTCTTTACACAAATATGGCTGCCGACGCGACGTATAACAACATATAGTCAATCAATCAACAAGCACAAACACTTCTGAGAATAATATTCTATGATTTTTTTAGGTATGGATCTATTTACAGAATTAAGTGAAATATTCCAAACAATTTTTTTTTTCAAAAATGTCTGAAACTTACCATGTGCGAGATAAGTAAAAAATAAAAGACAATCACATTAAGGGTGCCGGTGGATCCCAGTGTCATTACCTTGGTTGTATTACATGTATTACTCACGGGTAAATGAACTTTTTATGAATAATCCGATCTAATACATGATATAAGAGTTAGATATCGTATAAGCAATTCAATTTGAGCACTTGACCCTGTGTCATTAGGTTCATTTTTAAGAAAAGTATTTTGACCTTACTGTATGTATCTTTTGGATGCTTCAAGAGAACATGTTTTAGAGGAACAGAAGTTGACATGCTTGGTTTCTGTATGTTAATATCTTTGATTCATTTTGTGACTCACATTAAAAAAATGATAACATTTATTTAGCGAATAGTACAAGCTATTTATGTAGGACGGATTGTACAGTAAGTTACAGGGTTACAGTTCACCAAAAAGATTTAATTTGATTTTTTTTTTTTTTTGGGGGGGGGGGACTATACCAAAAATAATTGCAACATGTTCTAGCTAAAATATCAAGTGTTATTTCCATTTTCTATATATTTATGCAGAGCTCCTTCTTGGGGAGATTAGTGACACCGAGGAGTACATTCTAGACTATATCTTTACTATGCAATCAATACAGAAAAGAAGAATATCAGAGATATTTCTTTGTTTCTGGTTAATGACATTGCCAAACGCGCCAGGAAAACTTAGTTCAATACTGAATGGGAAAAAAGACATGTCTTCAAATAATCGACAGAACAGAAAAAAAAAACTAAAAAAAAAAAAAAAAAAAAAAAAAAAAAAAAAAAAAAAAAAAAAAAAAACTAATGAGACCAGAAAAAAGACTATTCATAACAAACAAGTATTCAAATAGATATAATAAAACATTTATGTGACACATGCAAATTTTCATCAATAGATTTGGAATATAAAGAGTACCAAATTACATGAAAACCTTGCTCGCAGTGGCATAGACACAGGACGAAAAAGCAATCACTTAAGGGTGGCTTAGGAGAAGTTAATTTTTTTAAGCCACCATTGAGCCACCTTTAAGCGTCAGTATCTAGGCGTTTAATATCCAAACTCGTCCAAACTTCTTAACGCTTATATGTGCTTAATGTCCACACTTCTTTAAGTCACCTTATCGCATTTCTTTTTATCTAGCCTTAAAAAAACTTTTAAATTTAAATAATATATATCATTTACGCAAAGTCTTATTCAGTTTATAATTGTAACATTTTTACCAACGCGTATAAACTCGGGCACTTACAACTATTCCTAATATTGTATAAAAAAAAAAATTGCTACAAAAATAAAAGAAAAAAAATCAGTGTAAAATCTCCAAAGAAATGAATTAAGGGGGCCGACTGGGGTTTTATTGTGTGAAAACTACTATACAGAAACTCTTTAATTTTATACCATATGTACCTTTCATTGACTTCAGTATACATGCCAAGTTAAGTGAAAATCTACCGTCTGGTTATTTTTTAGGGACCATCTCAAAATACAGGTACATTTACTATAGGATTATATAGGAAAATACCATTTTTTCGCACTTCGGAGCAAATTATACAAATGCTACTATAGACTTTTTACTCAAATTATATTATTTGATGGGTAATACTATATTGTACATTTCATGCAAGAAACACAAAATTCTACCGTCTGGTTTCCAGAGGAGACATCTCAAAATGTCAAAATTCATGATATTTTCCTGTTTTTATGGAGTACAACAAAACATGACAGATATTACAGATTTACATAAAAAATGAAAAAAATGATTGTGATATTCTCAATTTCCTATGTTTAAAATTTCAAGAGCATGTATTTTATACTTTTTATTTTATGACATGATTCAGGACACCGTTTAAAGAACTTCGGTTATTCATAACGTCAAAAACACACTATTACGACGTCTATCTACCCATCATTTGAAAAATCGTTTAAAAATCAGTTATTTAAAAACGTAATTAGATTTTTTAATCTGAGATTTCCTAAATTTGTTATTTTTTTTTTATAAATTATGTAAAAATAGTTGCTTTAAAAGAGTAAATATACTTTATTTTACTATGCTGCGCGAAGTATTGTGCAATTAAAACCCAGTCGGCTCCCTTAAATTTCGTTTACACTTAAAAACGATTATTATCGGACTTGTGTATTTTGTAATTTTTTGTACATGAAAAACATGCTTTAATTGCTGAGTAGATACATTCGCGTTCGCGTACATCACAGTGTTTGGCACAAAAACAGTGCTTTTGTTTTACTCCTTACAATTAAGTTCTTTGTCTTTAAAGGTATATATTTCCAAGGTAGATATAGAACTACATTGTGTTAGTTTGATTCGAAATAATTGCACTGAATTATGAGGCTTAGTTATCCTTGGAATATCATGTTTTTTTTACCTTATGTCAAAGATCAAGCGCAAGCCCATGGCAGAGGTGTCTGAGAGGAACAAACGAAACTTTGCAAAGGAGACTGAAATCTACTGTGCGGACTTTTTTTAAAAATAATATTCGCCGAGTGAATAAATTAACAAATCTGTAAATTTGGAATTTATAATTTGTAAGACAAAATTATTGATGAATAGTATTTTTACCCATAAAACCAGTTTTATCGACTGCGTAACGCTGACTTAATGGTGACTTAAAAATGGTTTAAAGACATCTACTGTAAATGGAGTTTGGACATTAAGGACATATAAGTCTGGCTTAATGGTGACAATAAAATTGTCTAGAAGTTACAATTAAGCACCCATTAGCCATCTTTAAGCTATCATTAAACTATTTAATCACCAATTAAGGACTTTTAAGATGGCTTAATTGTAACTTGGTGATGGTGTATATATTACTTAAAGATAGCTTAAAGGTGCTTAAAAGTGACTTAAATACGACAGTTAAGCTGTCATTTAACGCCTATAAGCCGCCTTTAAGCCAAACTTAAAGGAAGTATTTCATCTGATCCTCGACGATTAAAAACGAAAGTAGAAAGAAAGGTACGTTTCTTTAATCTGTTAGCCGTATCGACGGTAGAGAGCACTAGACTAAGTGTTTTCATTGCAATGAGCTCTACGGTTTTTCAACTTTAAATGATGTGATTTTCAGCAATACAAAAAAATATAAGATAAAGGATTAATGTAGTAGGGGAAAAACAACTCAAAACTTTTTTTTTTCCTGAACTCCATTTTTATTGATTTCATAAGATAATATTTGGTAACCTAAGAGTGATTTTAACTATAGAATTTATCATCAGCAATAAGCTGGGTTTGCTATGAGCAAAATAAACTCGAAGAAAGACTTCTTATAAACATCTGAAAGTTTATTTTTATGCTTTTGAGATTATGTGTGTGTCCAATCAAATGTTAATTTGCATCTTCATTATACATAATCAATATTGCAATTGTTGTTTAAATTTCCACTATTTACAGGATCATCAATATAAGTATTATGTTGAGAGTCATCTGCTGATTGATATAAGGGATTATCTTTTAATCCGTCGTCTTCATCTTCTTCTTCCTTTATGTTATCTTCACCTATCTTTTCTAAATCTTTATGAGCGATCTCTTTCGGAACCGAATGTTGAACATTTTTGCTTGGACTAGATTTTCTAAAATTATATAAAATGTGCAACATAAACACTTCATAAATAATTACTTTAAAAAATGAATGAATAAATAATAAAATAAAAAATATATATCTGAAGAATTGATTAAATAGAACAGCCGGCCCATGGATAACATGACTCACCGGAGCACATTGGCTAGGAAGAAGCTTAAATTTACACTACCTCAGGATGTGTCCATATCAATATTACTAAACTTTGCTGTTCTTAAATAGAAGAATTTGAAGGATTCTTTCCCTATATATTCCTATGTAAAACTTTGATTGCTAATTGTGACCTCACCCTACCCACCGTGAATTTGCCTAAATTTGAGTCTACACTACCTGAAGATGCTTCTATAATAATATAAATAATCATGGCTTTGCTGTTCCCGAGAAGATGATTTTTTTCGAGATGGTTCCTTTATACTCTAATGCAAAACTTTAACCTGTTAACGTGTAAGTCCCTAGATTTTAATTGATAGATAAGAACCAGTTGTCTCAATCTTCTTCAGATTTACTACACCCAGAACTTAACAACAAATTCCTAGGATACTTGCCACTAGTGTTTATAACTTCTTTACTTTTATTTTGCTCTTGCCCTTAAGGTTTCCATACACTTTCCTCAAATGCCATCACATACATAATACTTTGATATTAATTTAAAGCATTTTGCAGTAAAAAAGGATTCATCAAGGTAAAGTTTCAAAAATGCAATTAACTAAGCAGTAATTAATTAACAAAGATTGCATTTAAGTCTATTGGGACAAGCATTTTTTTTTTTTATTGAATTCAAATAAAAAGAATATCAATCAATACTGTGGTTGAAAAATGCATTAAAATAAATTTGAAATATAATGACAATAGAAAACTTTTTTTAATTGATTTGTTTTATTAATAAGAAATACAGGGAGATAACTCTTACCAAATCCAAGGTCATAAATTAGGACACATCCCACCCTTACATGCTTATAGTAATAAATGAAAACTATGTCTAAATATATTGAGTATTCAACACCTATACATCTGTTTTGCATTGAATTTTATTGAATCATTTGCCGTTGGGGATGGAATGCCTTATTTCTTTATTGCTGATTCAACGTCCAATTTCTTCAGCTAGTTTTTAAAATACCTGACTTTTCCAAAGCTTTGTGTTATATACACTTTGGCTAGTCAATTCCAATGGTCGTTAGGTCATTCCTCTATTTGAAGTCTTCTATGCGTTTTACTCAAATGTCCCTTAACTATTACACCTATATATTCCTATGGAAATCTTGACCCACTGTGGTGGCCCCGCTCTACCTCCAGGGGTTATGATTTGAACAAACTTGAATCTAGACTACCCGAGGAAACTTCTGTATTAATATGACTAATAATGGCTTAGCTGTTCTTGAAAAGAAGATTTTCAAAAGATATTTCCTGAATATTCCTTTGGTAAACTTTGACCCCCCACCCCCGTTATGGCCTTGCCCTACCCACAGGGTTCATGATTGGAACAAACTTTAATCTGAGGATATTTCTATTATAATTTGACTAATCATGGCTTTGCTGTTCTCGAGAAGATTTTTTAAGATGGTTCCTATATATTCCTACGTAAATCTTTTACCCCCTCTTGCAGCCTTGTCCTACCCCCTGGGTATGATATGAACAAACATAATTCTAGAGTATGTAATGGAGCTTTCACATAAGTTTCATCTTTTCTTGCCCAGTGGTTTTTGAGAAGAAGATATTTAAAAGATACCACTAAATTTTCACGAATTATTAATTATCTTTCCTTGAAAGAAGGTGTGGCACTTTCTGTGAACAAACTTTAACACCCTTCATCCAAGGATGCTTTGTGGCAAGTTTAGTTGAAATTGGCCCAGTGGTTCTTGAGAAAAATCGAAATTGTGAAAAGTTTACAGACGACGGACGACAGACGGACGCAGGACACTCTTTGATCAGAAAAGCTTACTTGAGTCTTCGGCTCAGGTAAGCTGCAAAGTAATAAATTAAAGAATAACAGCTTAGTATTACATTTTATGCGGAATTGCTGTTAGGTAGATCAAACTGTATCTTTTTATAGCTGCTTTAATGAAATGCATTCTTACTTTTTATGAAGGACAAAAACAAAATAGACGAATCCTGAGATTAATATGATTCCTATTGCACCACATACAATTCCAATCAAAATCAAAGAGATTTCTAAATCTGAAGAAAAGGTTTAATCCAACAAAATCAAACCTTAGGATCAGAAAAGTAAAATGACACGCAACACTTATCATTTAGCAATTAGCAATTATATACGTACAAGAAATACCAATTTTAAATCTTTGAACAAATGACAAGCATGTATATCATTTTTTAAGTATAAATAAACCCTTTGAAATAATATTATTTGCAGATTAAAAGGCTAATTCACAGAAAAAAAGGTACAAGAGGTTTCTTTTTGTAATGTACACAAAAGCAGTATGTATTCTGCTTATTTACGCAGGAAGAAAGAGATTAGGAAAAAGTAATAAAATATTAATGCAAAGTACCTGCAGGTGAATCGTTTTCTTCTTGATCATCAAGTAGTGACTGACAAGACAATGCGTATGTATTTTGTTTGTCTGAAAAAGCATTTTACGTACAAGTGAAAGATAGGGGAAATAAAATGTGGAAAAATACAGGCATATTTGAATTTTCAAGGTGATACATATATGCATCACAGTCAAATTAGGTTGTTTACCAATTAAATGTTATGTCGGTTTCCTTGTTGAATATCACAATCACAACCCTCATTCATTGTAAATAGAAAACTTGTATGAAATTGACATTTTTCTACTATGTGTAACTTTTTGTAAATTAAATGTATTTGTTGCTCCGAAAATATTTACATGAAATAAAGATTTAATCATAAAACAGGTACATCTATGCTTTTTAGATCAAAAAGAAATAATAATACATAAAATAAAATAAGACAAAATTATAAAGTATCGTGTATTTTTAACATATTGATAGTAGTGTATATGTATAAGGGCTGTTTATAAATTATGGGGACTTTTAGTTTTACTTTTTGAAAGAGATAGATCAGTTCATGAAAATTCACCATATATCTTACAAAAATAGATAAATCAAATATTTAACATTTAGTAAATAGCATTTTTGATAGGTTCCGGTTAAGCCATAAAATTGCAATTTATAAATGGTCTGGAGCACCCAGCAGAGGTTATCGATACGTCATTTAAATTCCAGTGTTTGGATTTTGATTTCTCGCAAAAATTTATCGAGAAGCGTTAATTTTATCTCATAATTCGTCATCCTCACAAGGTCAAGGTTTTGTGATTTCGGAACTCCACACAAACCCTTGACATAAGTTGCTATTTAAAAGTTGGACTAGAAAGCTACTATTTCATTTGTTTCTGGTCTTGGACTGGAACCAATCAGAAAACAGCTTTTATTGTAGGTAAGTTTCGTAAATTAATATGATTCGTCTTTGAAATGGAAAGTGTCGATATTGTAGGATTTGTGACTAGTTACATTAAATGACACATCGGGGAATAATTTTTGGAAGATCGTCCTCCTAACAATCACAGAAGGTATGCTCTGGAGTTGGGCCATTTGAAAAAGACGGATTTGAAAAATATATTCTCATTTGTTAGTTTATAATTACCCATTACGTCATGTGTAACTACAAACCCAACTTTTAAACGGCGACTTGTGTCAAGGGTTTGTGTGGAGTTCCGAAATCACAAAAACTTGACGTTGTGAGGATAATAACTCGTTAGCATTCTAGAAACCTTTGTGTGTTATTGCTATTCCCTTGTCAAATTGCCATTAACTATTAAAAAACATAATTAGCATCCAGTAGTACTAACTTTTGCACTTATGTCGTTATTTTATCTGTTTTAAATGATGATCGACCAGCTCATTTACTTTCACTCAAGTTGAATAATTTGACAGAAAAATAAATCTTTATACAAACTCAGAAATATGTCCTTCGCTTGACATATGTCTTATCAGTTCCTTGGTCTGGACATGAGTTCTTAGTTCAGTACTAACATTTCATTTTGACGTTCGTAATCAGATATTTATACTGTACAGTCTGATGAATTTTCTATCATATCCGTATTTCTTAGTGAAGTTTAATCACACTTGCACAACATGAAATCAAAATATTACATGCATAACTTCCAACTAACTCTATCTCCAGCGGGACTTAGTGCTTACTAGTTACGAATTTTCTATTTTGTGACTACGCTTGGTATTCCTACCATTGGCACATCAAAATGCTGTCGCATGTTATGTAGCTTTATTAAAGATGTAAATAAATCTAAGAGAGGCCAATTTTTTTTTTATTTATTATTAGCATTACAGTTCATGCATTTGACCGCAAAGAAAAAATGGCACCCATGGATAGCATAAGACGGCGAAAGAAACTGACGATCAACGAAAATATGGTTTCCTAGCCCTCAAATAAATAATTAGATTGAAATTATTAGAAATAAATTGTCATTTAATTAAGACGTGTTTCTAACAATCCTCAAAGAGAGATTAAAGTCTGACTTAACTGCAATTGTCTGTCTACACGATCCATTGTGGAATACAGATCCCGATGTATTATCATATAAGATTGTGCGGAAACTGAATATCCGATTTATTGCCATGGGATTTAAATATAAGTTTGTGTGGTAACTGAATATCATACAGTTTCAAAGTACAGCATCATGAGCTCATAAACATGTAAAAATATAATTTCAAAAAATTCTCCTCTTAAAATTAAAAAGTCATAAGTTGAATTAAACTGTACCGACGGGGTATTTTTTTTTTTTTTTTTTTTTTTTTTTTTTTTTTTTGCAAAGAAGGTCAAAGGTCAGAGTCAAGTAAATTGTAATGCTGGCATTTTTCTTAATGTCTTATGACAAACAGTACACATGCTTTATAGCATAGACTTAGCTCTTAAAAATGTCAAAAATATGCTGTATTTCGGCACTGCGAGGGTTGATCCAAAAGTTCGTGGAATTTCTTAATATTTTATTTATTTATTGGAAGAAGTGATTGAAAATTACAGATGGAGATATATACACTTGTTGATTTTTTTAAATAAAAAAAAATAATAAATCTTCATAATAGTAACGCTTTGGCAGTTGCCATGGAAACGGATGTTTGAAAATGCGGGGAGGGGGACATTTATTCGTTCATTATCATTTCAATACTCAATACTCAATGTGAGGAAATAACACGTTAAGTAGCATATGAAACGAAATGATGTCATTATGACGATTGCTTGACCTCTTATAAACCTTTTGTGTGAAAGTTTTATCGATTTTACTGAATATTTTGTTTTTATATTGATGATTTGTTGTTTATCATGACATCGTTAAAGGACGTCGAAGTTCGGTTAGGTAACAAGTTTTGTGAAAATCTTGGGAACGCTCATTCTTAATTACGACTTAATTAAACGCATATACTACTGATGCGGGCAGGACAAAAGTGCAGTAAGCCACTGGCTTTCCAGTGGCGTGAGAAATTTAAGGAAAACAGAACTTCCGTGGAGGATTATGAAGGGTGTGGCCGCCTATTGGAAGATAGTTTTTTTTTTCTTCGTAGACAAATTGGGTGCGTTAATGGACGTGGACCGCCAATGTACTGTAGTGACATTGCTACTGAAATAGGAACATCATATGGAACGATTGGGCGTATTTTGAAAAATGATCGTAATAAAAAGAAAGTGGGTGGGATATGGGTACCCATGCTTTTCTCGAGAGCAGAAATGGAGAAAAGAATGCAGCGTTTTGTAGAATTTCCACGTCGATTTGAACGAAAGGGTGCGATGCTCCTACAACGTGACGTGACATACCTTATGACGTTACATCGAAGTCTCCCCCGAATTTTACAACTGTCCATGTTAAGAAGGCTCCTGTGACCTTAATGGTAATTGGAACTTGGTGAAATTTTCCAGTATTATTGCATAATTGCTCTATTTCATATTGTTTGCATTAATCACATCACGACAAAATTTTAAAAAGAAATTCCACGAACGTTTGGATCAACACTCGTATGAACTATTTTTGAAAGTAGGTCAAAGGTCAAGGGTCACGAGGTTTATAACCATGGTAATTTACAAAAGCCATTGTGCCAAGCAAAACATTTGCAAAATATCAAATCCATACCTCTTACAGTTCTCGAGATAAAGAGTTTGACAAACGGACATACAGACAGCTAGACAGACGCTGGGTAAAGTGATCCCTTAGTGTCGCTCTGCTCGGCAGGCGACACAAAAATGACAAAACAAGTTTTACATCAGCTGCAAAACAATAAATTATGTTAAAAGATAGACGCGTCTTTTTTAAGCAACCCTGTCATTGGCATATTGAAGTGTGTACATCTATAAGTTTTTTTCCCTACTTGTAATCCAATCTTATTTTTTATCTTACTCATGTTTCAAACAAGGTAAATGAATAATAGTTCATATCTTTACCTTACCTTCACTAGAAATATTGAGACAGTAGAAAAATTGATTCCTCTCTGATGTTTTAATTTTTGAGACATTCAACAGACGTATAGAAAAAACATCACCATTCCCTTGCGTTTGCAGAATTGTATTTGTGTCATCGCAGTTTAAAGAATGGCGAACTTCGGAATCCTGTGATGTTATATATTTTTGTATTTCAATGTTGGTAAAACAATTTCGAGGATTTGGGATAGAAAGAAGCCTTAAATGGATGCGTCCATTTTGAGAAGAAGTCAATAGACAAGAACAGTTTGTTTGAAGATTTTCCGTGTGAAAATCTAAAAATGCAGCAGATGTATCAGTGATATTCTCTCCACAGTTTTTGATGATTTCTGGAATGGTAAATGTGTTATATAAAATTAACACAGTACATTAATGTACTTCTTATTTTTACAGCATACAGATTGTGTGAATATGCATTTTCAACATATTTACCATATTCTTTAGCGCTTCCACATATTTGACCTAAAATAAATTTTGAAAAAATGCTTAAATACCATCCATTACAATCATATAAAGTTTTAACTCGTAAACTATGTTAAAGTAAAAACATCGCGGATACTCCAGAAATTATTTCGATGTTGCTGCCCTTGTGAAGTTTCAATATTTTTTTTTTTTTTGCAAATGTATGCTTAATTAAACAAGGAGATGTTATTCTATTCATAAAGCACAACACTATAAAAATGATTCAAAGTAATCAAGAGGGATAAGACTTTCGTACAAGTAATATAAGGTGATTAAACTCACATATATCTTTAGCTCGCATTTTAAAACTTGCAATAAAAAAATGTGAAGAGGATCTGACTGAGTGGTGCATTCAATTACAATTGTCTTGAAAAAGTCATTTTTAACATCGATACTTATCAATGAATTAATTTTACAAATAAACTCCGAAGGGCCTCTACCAAAGTCCTTACTTACTTCTCTAATAACACACATGGTACATGAATTATCCCCGTAAACTATATTAAGATAGCTCTTGCATAATAATTATAGTAAATTTAATAAAAAGTATACTAAAGAGTCGTGAAATAGCAAACAAGAGACTGCGGTGATAGACAATGTTGGCAAATCTAAGAAAATTTTGATAAACTTAAATCTAATAATCGTTAAGTAATTGATAAAACAGCATTAGTCAACTATTTTATCAAAGTTGAATCGAGTGTTATTTATAGAACTAATGCGTTGTGGTAAGTGATTAGTAAAACAAAATGTTCATATCCATTTTGTCAGTCCGATCCAAATATTGATTGAAATCATGCATCTTGTAACAATTTATAAACTATAGATAGTAAAATTATTTATATATAGAAAGACTATTGCTGAGTTGTGGTTATAAATCTTTTATCCCTGATAGAAATAGACATAGAGCATCATGGAAACGAACCCGAATTGCTATATCTTGATACAAATATATAAAAAAGTTGCTTAAAACTGCGTACATTTAAAGATAAAATACATGTATCAATTAAACAATATGTAATTCTTCCAATTAAGCAATTAAATAGTGCACATATCTCCAATCTACGTTATCACATTTTTGCTAAACAATTCACAAATGAAATTGAAAAAGTCAGGATTTTTCAAATAAAATTGGATTATTTTTTTTTTTCAATACATACATTATTTATAATAAGTACTTTGAATTTGGCCATACGTTTTAATTTGTTAAATATATAAGGTGTGTAAATTTAAAAGAAAAGGGGTATACATATATCCTCCTCTGCCCCAACAGTTACTACGGGAATTTGAACAAATGATAATTTGATGTATTTCATTTCTTGCTTTAAAATTCTCTGTCATTAACCGTCAAAATTTACTACTCTCATCAGTGGAAAATTTCTTCCCGTGCTTGAGCCGGATTTCATCTAGTTAAATGTATTTCCGTCAGCAATGAGTTATGTATGCTAAGTCACTCAAAATACATTGTACCATAAAAGCAGATCAGAAATTAAGATTAAAGATCACAATCTCTCTTTCCCAGTTTTTAATTTCTAAAAGTGTGAATGCTTCTAAGGATGAGGACAACATCTCATTGTTTTATACATGTATTTAATAACACTTATTGCATTAAATTAGTGAAAATATGTATACACTTATTTGTCAAAATAACCCGTAATGTAAAATGATTAAAATGATATTATTTTAACGTAATACATAGTTATGTTGCATCGTAACACGTAAGTTTTATGTATAAATCGCATCTATCTATATCTATATTCAAACATCAGATTGTACATTTCTTTATCAAATATCTAATGTATTGAGTTGAACAAATGAAAAGAAGCACGTACCATTAATTGTGCTCAAGGACCAGCAAAACACAAATAATAATGTTATTTTAACATTAGCCATGTTTATAAGACACAGTCATTATTCTTATCATGTATTTAGTCATCGTAGGGATCGAAGGAAATGTACATTTTATCACAATGACTTTAATATGTTGTCTCCTTAAACAACACTCTAACCCTCTTACTGGTTTCCTTCTTTAACGGTTTTGACAAATCTAGGTGTTTCAAAGATGACTAAAATGTATAACACCGGTCTTTGCTGGCAGGGACGGATGACATGAAATATCATGAAATATGCTCACATATGTTCGTTTTGGAATAATATATACAGGAGAGCTACTTTAGGTCTATCCATCGTATATCGTAATATAACATGTACATATCATTGCCCTAGGAACCCGGGGGGGGGGGGGGCACCGGGGGCGTGCCCTAAATAATTTTGCCGATATATAGAATACTATAGAAAACAAAGTGACCGTAGCTTGTGCTGCCCCTCGAAAAAATTATCTGATGACCCTCTTTTTTTTTTTTTTTTTTTTTTTTTTTTTTGCTTGTCAAGGAGTATTTGGAAGTTGATAGTGCTTCTCCCCCCAACTGAAAATGTATGTTTGTGCACCCCCCTCCCCCCTTCAACTGACATGGCTCTCACGGACCTGTATATTACATGTACTGTAGATATGATACAAATATCCCAGTCATGTAAATGATTTGATATGACTCCAAGATTTTGTCGTTTTCAAATGCGTGTCAATTGAGATAAAATAAATTAAAAGGGGGGAAGAAGAAAATCTTTACTGGTTTTTGAAATGGATTGTTTGACATATACTTAATTTATCTTGCTTTTTGTACTATGTATTCTAGTTCTCTATTGTTAAGTTTGTGTAATTTTGGAACCACACGGATAGCACATGCAATTAAAGTTTGTTCTCGTGATACTTTGTTAACTTTAGTTAAAATATAATGAAAAAAAAAATGAGGTAAAGATTTTCATAATTTCAAATTAAAAAGTCATACTTGAAAAGATGCATTTTCAAGAGAGGTTGAAATTTTGAAGAATACATATAATATAGTCCAAGTTAATTCCACACACATCAGAATGTTCGAAGAACAAACTTATAACCGAAAAAAGCTACTTACAAACAAGATGATGATACCAGGGTATTTATTGTGTCCTCAAAAGTCAATGTTTTGCAAATTTTATGGTCGATAAAATGATATTGTTGGCAAATGCAATCGGGTCGTTAGATCGAATGTTGATTGTTGACTCTTAAGCATTTGTCAAACATCTGATATTGTTTGCCCTGCTCTGAATTTGTAATGCACAATGCACAATGAAGCATTAGATGATAACTACTCCTATGACGCTCTCGAGTTCACTTTCACAAAATTTTATAGGTTTGATAACAAGACTTTATTAGTAATGAAGGTTAAGGAATATTCAGAGGGCATTTATTTCAGTCAAACTGACTTTTTCCCCCAGCGCAAAGTACTTCGATTTCAAGAAAATGCCTTACACTGAACAACGAAGTAAATTTCATACTAAAGCTTTATTCTATAGTTCAATATGTAAAATACGCCAATGAACATGCACAGAGACAAATACAAAGACAATAAGATCAAAAATTTAAAAAGAAAAACATGAATAAAAAGAAAGGAAGAAATAAGAATTTGATGACATTCTTACTTGCAGGGGGCGTAAATTCCTCCACTTTGCATAATAATACAAACTAAGGTTATCTTTCTTTTGTAATGTTATCCATGTCACCAGCCGATATCAAATTGTTCATCATTGAAACACCACGGTCGACTTTGCATCCTTTCTCCACCAGAGATAGTTGCTCGAAAGCGTAAATAAAACCCACTACAAATAATTGTATGTTTATAAATATATGATTAAATTTATCTAAGATATGCTGGAAGAGAATGGTTTCTCTAATTTTTCTTGAGGTCTAATTGATCTTTGTTGAGTGTTATTTTTCTCAACCTGTAATTAAAATTTTACGATTAATTTAAAAAGATGATCATAAGGGAATATTGATAAGGAAAAGAGCCTTCTTATCATCTCTATATAGTTGGTCACCTACAATTCAAAACATTGTGAAATTGACTTTGTTCAGGAATAAGTTATTTAGAAGTATCACGCAAAAACACAGATGCATTACAAAAAAAGCACACGGGGTTAAATTTTGTCCATCTTTGTGTCTGTGGGCAGCACATGTCTTCAGGAGGGACTGTTTTACAAATATGACATTTATACATAATATGTAGCAATTGACTGTTCTCATCCCTATTCCAGACACCATAATTTTCTGCACCATAAATCAGAACAGCATAAATCTTTAAAGAAAAATGTATGAAAACAAAGATACATTCGAAATTGTCAACGTTTAGATCAATCATATATTTATTAAATCAATATAAATATAAAACATTTTGTTTTCACTCAAAAGAAAGGCAAATCCTCCCTAGTGATAAAAATTTAGAAATTTACAATTTTTTTTTCATAACTGTATTAAAAAATCTATACTTATAAATTAATAAATTTAGCAAATAAACTCCGAAACGGATGCACCAGAGTTTACTCCTCTAAGAATACACTAGATACAATATGATGTCCGTAAACTATATTTAAATTTCACTCGCATTGTAAATATCGTACATTAAATTAAAAGTCTACTTTTATTTTCTATAAACAGCCATGACATAGCAAAAACGTGAGTACGGTGGCGTTTCCGGTTGGCGGATCTAAGTTTCTGGCAATTTTCAATGAAACTGGCAACAATCACTCGTTTATTTATTTCATAAAACATCATCACTGAATTATTCAATCAGAACTTGATTTAAATGACATAAAAGAAATAAGTTGTGATAACCGATAAAAAAGGGAAATGTGAGAATTATTTTTGTCATTCACCGATCATAATATTGACGGAAGCTTCTAGAACATCATATAGCATCGAGCCCGATGATAAAAAGAAAAACGAGATAATTATAGCTGTAGGAACATAAGAAAAGCTTATGTGTGAATGGTCATTGAAATAATGGTAAATCATTGATAACACTATAAGTTGTGAATATAGTTATATATCGAAAGACTATTACATAATTATATGTAGTAGGTTTTCCTAATAAATTTATCGGTAAAATGTGTATTTATTCCTCACTGCTTACATGAAAAGAGAAAATTAATGAATAAGATATTGTTCAAATACAATTAAAACTGTAAAATTTTGTGCTTTAATCAATACATTTCATGATCAGTTTTTTTTCTTTTTTTGAATACATTTTTTTGTATCAAATACTCGGCCTATTCATAGGGCGTTAAAAGCTAATTTTTAGACAGATACATGTACTTGCGTCTTGGTTTATATATGTGTATGAACCTTATTGATATGTAAAAAAGGTAAAGTACATTTTTTACATATCAATAAGGTCCATACAAATTTATAAACCAAGACACAAGTACCTGTGAATTTTTACTCCCCCCCCCCCCCCCAATCAATTTATCAGTTAAATGTGCATATTCGCTGCATGCTTTTAATTTATCCTTGACGGAAATGAAACAAGAACATAAAATATATCCATAACATAGTATAACAGGTTTCACAATAAACATAAATTAATTAAATTGTTATTTTTTTCAAGTTTTTACAAAAGAAGGCGGTGTGGGGGTTAGGTGGAGACGCACATGCGGGATTTTGAACAAAGTGTTTCTTCCTGCTATAACCTTGTAGGCTGTCAGTATTCTCCACCACTTATCATAACCGGGTCAACCTTATTCCGGACTCCAGCCTAATGGTTCTTATTTTCTGTACCTCAACCACTGAAGTTTGAGGAGGTAGAGTCCCGAATGACATTGGGCCGATCATGCATTTGTTTGTATAACCCGGGATCTTTGGCTATGGAAGTGAGAGGACGCACCAAGCGGAATAACTCTTATGATCTTTGAGCTTGGTCGGAGTGACCCAAGTCAACTTTTTATTTCTGCGAAATGACCCTTGTATATTACACTTCCAATTTCCCTCTAAATCTGAGGACCTTCCCTCACCAGAGCGGCTCACAGGTGTTAAGGTGTGGCACTGTTACCCAACCTGTATAAAATGCAAGCAAAGACAGACACAATCCAGTTTCTGACTTTATTAAATTAAACAATCCATTTTTTCCTATTAATGATTACAAGAAATAATTTTACACAAGATACTAAACATTATAATAGACATTACCACTTATAATCTAAATATTTAAACCTGTAAATAAAATTAGCCATCTGAGAATTTTACTTAAGTTTTATAAAAACGCGCAAGTCTATAAAATGATCTCACCTGTATAAAATGCAAGCAGAGACAGACACAATCCAGTTTCTGACTGAATGCGTCTGCCCGTCCGCTCATTTTATACCAGGTGTACCCTTGTAGTTTTACATCTCCATATTTGTAACTCCCTCGAAATTTGCCATAATTACTTTAAATTTTAATTTGAATTTCAGTTACCATTATTCTGTCCTTCAACACTCTTTAGTTTCCTAATGCACTTTAAAAATCATTTTCTATCTTTTGCATAATTTTTAAATATTCTTTGTTGTAGCTAATTTATACTAACAACTGACCTCTGGTCACTTCAATACTATTGGTTGCTCTTTTCTCCTTACCAAATACATTTTTTGATAAACAAGTAACAAACCGCATTCCAATTTAATGTATCATTTTCTTAGAATTGTACAGGCTACAAAGGTCAAACCCTAGTGACCAGCTTCTATGTTTATTTTTATGTTCAAAGCTTCGCATCTGTTATTTCTCTCAGCCGAATAGTGCAAATAAACCAAAATATGTTACATCCTTATTTTTTTAAGCAATTTTTGTTATGATAGAAACTACAATATATTTTCTGTGGGTAGTGGTATAAATTCATTTCCCTGCGCTTGCGCGGGATTTCATCTAGTATTTTTTATTAAAATGAGGTTCCCATGATAAGACTTATTAAATTGTTAAAAGTAAGCTTTACACAGATCCGAAAATTGAATGGGAAATTTGAGATATAAACCAAGAGAGCCATGGGCAACAACACTCACCTGAGTAAAACTTTGGCCCTGCTGTTCTTCACAACCCCCCAACCCCCACAACCCCCTAGGTAATCTTGTAATACTTAATGTGGTACCACCCTACCCCGAGTGTCATGTTTGAACAAAGAATCTACACTACCTCAGAAAGTTTCCGCTTTTCTGGCCCAGTGGTTCTTGAGATGAATATTTTTAAATATTTTTCTATTGTATTTCAATGTAAAACTTGGAATCCCAATTGTTGCTCCACCCTACCACATGGGTCATGATTTGAATGATTTAGAATTTTCACTCTCCCAGGAGGCTTCCGCAGAAGTTCAAGGTTTTCTGGCTCAGTAATTCTTGAGAAGAAGACTTTTTAAAAAAAAAAAATCCAATATATTACTATGTAAAACTTGGATTCCCTATTGTGGTCCACCCTACCCTAGAGGTCATGATTTGAACAATTTTAATTAGAATCTACACTACCCCAGGAGGCTTCCACATTATAAGTTTCAGCTTTTCTGGCCCAGTAATTCTCGCGTAGAAAATTTCTAAATATTTTCCCCTTATATTTCAATGTAAAAACTTTGATTCCCTATTGTGGTCCCACCCTTAACCCAGAGGTCATGGTTTGAACAATTTAGAATATACACTACCTCAATCTGCTACCACAGACTTATGCTTTTCTGGCCTATTGGTTCTTTAGAAGATCATTTTTAATGATCTCACCCTATCTTTATCCTTTTTTATTATCTTTCTTTGTAAGGGGGCTTGTCCTTCATTTTAACATTTTAAACGTCCCTTCACCCAAGGATGTTTTGTATTAACTTAGGTTAAAACTAATCAAGTGGTTCTTTAGAAGAAAATGAAAATTTGAAAAGTTTACGGACACACGGACGGACGATGGACAAGAAGTGATCAGAAAAGCTCACATGAGCTTTCAGCTAAGCTGAGCTAAAAATGTACAGAAAGTACCGTACAAAGCTTTCAATCCTTATTCATATCTCGATTTTTTCTTCTTCCATTTTTTACTGTACGTTAATTGACAATTACCGTGTTGATGAATCTTATCCTTAGAATTTTTACAGAGAGGTTTTCAATATTTATGAATAGTGCGATAAATAGACATTATTAAAAATGTTACCATTTGAGTTTCGAAAATGCATGGTGGTTCATTCTTGATTTTTTTACGTGTTCTTTACCGAGTTCAAACTTTTAAACCACATTTAATATAAGGTATTTTCATTTCCTCACCATATTCAAGAATTCCATGCTTGAAATATGCACTGGGAGGGTTGCGGAATACTCATTGATAATTCCAATAGCCCTTCCTTTTTAAAAAGATCTTACTTCAAAGACACTTTCTGCTGGATTTCAAATGAAACATACATGCACGTATGGTTTAATCAAGATATATTTGTGTATGAAAATTTCGTGATCGTTCATATAATTGCACTTCTAGCATAATACAGTCATTCTACGAACAATGGCCAATTAAGCATTTTTTATGTCGCTTACAAATTTACCGTTGTAATATCTTAACTATAAATTAAAAGATCGATTTCAACTCTTAGACTTAACATGCACACATAGCTTTGTAATTAGTTACCGATATATATGCAGTTAAAGTTTTAATATGAAAATAATGTTATGTTGAAAAACGCATTCTACTGCAAATCTTAATATCGCTTCATTTATTTACAATTTTCAAAATGGAATTTTCAGTCGTAAAAACATTCCGAATAGATATTGCAATGAATGTTTAAAAAAAAGTATTTTATCCTATATAAAAAGAAATCAAACCACTTCTCGCGAAGAAATACATGGATATGAAGTTAAATGATTTTTTTCCGTTATTTCCCGATCATGACAAGGAGCACACGGCGGGTGTGACCAGTCGGCAGGGGATGCTGACTCCTCCATGGCACCTGATCCCACCTCTGATATTTTGGAGGTCCGTGTTCGCTCTGCACCAATTTTGTAATGAATATAATAATAAATTCAGATGGAGTATTTTCAAGCGACTTAAGAAGGAATGCCAGATGGAAAGAATATCACATATATTATATTATAATATTTTATTAGCGAATGACATTTTTGAGCCACTCAGTATATATATATATATATATATATATATATATATATATATATATATATATATATATATATATATATATATATATATATATATATATATATATATATATATATATATATATATATATCAAACGAAGTTTTATCAGATTGGTAAGTATTCCATAATCTACATGCTAAAAAAGAATACATCCCCGTCGTAGATTTTAATACAGACAGCTATTCTTCCTTGTTATGATAAAACGTTAAATAAGGGAGAAAGAGTTGAGGTTCGATCTAACATTTCCTTTTTTTCCCACATGACTATCAACTATTTCTCTGGGATTCGAGTTTATTTCGAGTTAAAGTATATTTTTGAGACATTACCATTTATTTTGTGCATACAATTTTTAGTTATATCTCAATAAGAATGAAAGATTTACATTTTGAAGAAATATTTATTATATGTTGCATCCATACATTTTTTTTTTTTTTTTTTTTGAAATATAGCATTGACCTAATTATCTCGAAGACACAGTTTTGAAACCTCTATGGTATCAATGAGGGTTCTCTGTTAAAGAGCACATCTTAGTAAAAGATTTTTTTCTTGTCATAATTTTCTAGAGGAAAAGATTCAAAACGATTTTTTTTCGTCAGACTAGGATCAATAAATTTCTTATTTTGTAAAAGTAAAAAAAGAATCTTGTTTAATAATTGTGGAATGATTTTCATGTAGTATAATTGTACACACTTAGCAATATTCTTTGCGATAGTTCTCGTTGCATTAGTCCTTTTATATTGATGCAGAAAACTTTAAATTACTCGTACTATTAAACACGCTGGGTTATGAACCCATAGTACACTTTACATATAACTAATTACAGTCATTTTGGAAAGGGAAATTCACCTCATTTTCTTTTCTTTTCTTTCTTTCTTTTTTTTTTTTTTTTTTTTTTAGAAATTCTGAAAACAAAATAAAAGTTCATAATATTCACTACTATGTTCATATGAGGCCTTTAAATATGTATATATGTAAAATTTAAAGTCAATTTAAAAAACTTTCCCTTTCGATCTATCAACGTTTCCAAGGAAGTTTCCATAGAATAAGTTGCACTTGGTCTGAAAAGGTCTGAAAAGGTTGAATGAAAACGGGATCAACACAAAAAATAGCTAACACTTTAAGATATCTTTTGGATATAAAGTGTAAAAGTTTTAAGTTGAGGAAATTGGGGAAAAAGGTCTTTTCCTTTAAAATGCCCTATGTCGTAACATGCACAAAAAGTGTTGTGTCATCATCTCATAAAATTTGATGAGAAATACAGTATACTACTAAAGATCAGCAAGGCAAGTAATCAGTTTCCTCGAAAAAGAACGTAAATGACTACATTCTCCGTCCAGATATATCAAAAAAATGTATAAAATGAAATTAAACTACTTTTTCTTACTTTTTGAATAAAAAAAAAATCGCATATGGTTTCTCACAATACAAAGAGAATATAGTAATTCAATGACGAGGTAAATGGTCGCCCGCGTGGCGTAGTGGTTAGAGCGTTCGCTCTATGGTCGTGGAGTAAGGAGTTGATCCTTACGTCGCGGATTCGAATCCCACTGTGGGACGTGGAGACCTGTCCTTCGGATGAGACCGTATAAACCGAGGTCCCGAGTCGCTGTAGGTGCTGGCACGAAAAAGATCCCTCACTGCTCAATGGCCCTAAGTGCCGAGCATAGGTCAAAATTTGCAGCTCTCCACCGGCAAGTGGTGGCGTCTCCATATGAGTGAAAAGTTCTCGAGAGGGACGTTAAACAATAAACAAACAAACAAAACCAGGTAAATCAAATGGGAAGATAACGATCAGTCAACAAATACAAATTAAGTAATACGAATACAGATGAGAGAAAAAAAATCCCACCTAAAACATCAGAGATAAGATTAGGTGTCATGGATAATAAACACCCCCCCCCCCTGTCGACAGGTCACATCCGCCATGACCCCCGCGTGATGATGGGTAAATGGATAAATCAGTAGTGTGAAAACAATGATCTAACAATCTATGTAAAAGTCAGAAAAATTTTTAAACGATATATTGTACTTGAAAACTATATCATTGTATCAATCATAGAATCTAACATTAATCGAGACTGTTGTAACACTTGTATCATCAACTCACTCGCTAGTAGCCTGCCTACGTTTATAACTTGTACAAAGTAAGTGTTTAAAATATGTTCTTGAGTATCAAAACAATTCGGAGACATTAAACTGTATGCAGGTGAAAATCGTACTACCTGAGTCACATATAAGCGGGGTGATCGGGAAACTACATTTTTCATTAAATCATGATCGATCGACTCTAATATTGGGCAGTCACGTAACTACTAGAAACACCGATGACTTTAAAAGTTTAAATATTCAAAAGTCGGCCAGCCCTCGCTCGATCATCGAGAGCAGAGCCGCAGATTGATTTACATGTATGCCGTCGGTTGACATTTACGAAAACCCAACATCTAAATGTCGACCTACCGACGACTGTCTTAACAAACCGTCTGTTATGATCGAGGGTTTGCCGACAAACTATACAATTGAAGAAATCGGCCGACGCAGAAAAAAAAATGTAATTGGGCCCGACGGATACAAAATTGGGCAAGACAACGGTCAATGAACTGCCGACTGTAGCCAGTATAATCCGATTTTTGCCTCAAAAACTCTCGGCAGACAATCGTTTTTGGAAATGTAACTGAGGTTTAAATAGGGACGATATAAAAGTTGAAGTCATCACCTTTATAATCGCGCTTAGTTTTTATCTTGCTATCAATATCCTTCTCCACTAAAACATCCAAATATAAAACTCATTCGTGTCTTCCATTGGGTGTTCCATACAATATATCGAATCTTAATAGATAAACGTTATCGTTGTTGATATACCTTATTGCCAATTTGTTAGCCAAAGCAAGAAACTTCTAGTTTAATGATTGTTTGGAAGATATATCATGCTATCAATATATGGTAAATGCAAATGGAGTTGCCATACACTGAGTTTATACCTTCTATCACAACTCTACCTGATCGAGGCATTGGTCATAAACATTTTTGTCAGCTCAATTGGAAACATTAGATTCAATATAAAGTGGTGTTCTTTTCAATTCCATGAGAAAAATTGAACAAGTTAAAAAAAAAAAACAAAACCCCTATTAGCTATTCCAGCGAGTAAAATATGAGTTTCTCTAAACACAATAAAGAATGATTTAAGAATCCTGAAAAGAAGCCGTAAATTAATGTTTTATAAATGCATAATTCTTTCATAATATAAATCACCGATTTCTTAACAATGTATTATTTTCGATACTTATGAATTTAAAAAAAAACGAACTCTTTTCAAGGAAAACCAAATAAAATGTAAGGCATGGGACCCGAAGATTTCTTGAATATCGATAAATAATGATGTTCATTCTTTTCAACGTCGTAATACTTAGTCGGGGCATGTTCGTCGGCTGTTCTTAAGGAAAAGGCAGTTTTATTGGTCAAATTAATGTCATCTTAAAAGGAGATAAGCCGACAAAAGCGCGCTCTTAATTAATTTTACCAATAAAAAAAAAAGCTGAAAACAAAAACTGTCGCTTCCGTTGTTGACTGTGTGAACCTTGCTATAACCTCTCTCTCTCTCTCTCTCTCTAGAATTTCGAATATTTTATGGAAACACAAGTTACAATGATAACAGCGATGTCAATATGAAATCAAAAGATATCTTTGGTAAATACTGTTAAATAACACAAATTATAACAACAGATTTAATTTGCTCAATTCTACAAATGACAAAATGACCACGGTCACGTTTTAGAATACTTATATTCACAAGTGCACCCGCAGCTGGACCCACGTAATGAACCTGTTTACCAAAGATATCTTTTGAGAGAGAGAGAGAGAGAGTTATCTAAAAACATTCCGTGTAGATGTCAAATTAGGCGAAACAAATGTATTGTTGC
Source organism: Saccostrea echinata (assembly GCF_033153115.1). NCBI lineage: Eukaryota > Metazoa > Mollusca > Bivalvia > Ostreida > Ostreidae > Saccostrea > Saccostrea echinata. Next base: position 5,111,909 of record NW_026889801.1, on the reverse strand, counting down.
TTCAGTTTTGATTTAGGACACCATGGCACTACATTGTACAAATGTTCTACCTTATTATTATGTATATGGCGATATTGCTACTGCTTGTAAAGTATTTTGGATTTATTTCACTACCAGCTTAGTAGATGAATCACAAAAAGACCCAAAATAGAGCATTACCAGCTTAGTAGATGAATCACAAAAAGACCCAAAATAGAGCAGTAAGTCCACTCATTCCTTGTTCAAACGGGGATAGGTTTTACGAAAAAACAAGCTGAATCATATAATTATCAAATTTATGCTTTCACATTTAGCACTTGAATTTTAGCTTTATTATGTCCTTAAATGTTATTAGAGGATTTAAAAAAAAAAAAATTGTACTTATCATTCATTTTACCCCGAACGATTTTATCACAATGCGTAACACGCATCGAAGGCAGACATATCAACATTTTTAGAGCATGGATTGATGTTGCTTATTGTGTGAGTTATACATAGGTTGTAAATGTAATAATTGATTTTTATTTTAGATCATTCATGCAAATAAATTAAGCTTTTCTAAAATGAAATACTGCGTACATCTACCACAAGTTTAATTATCAGTAGAATCGACTAGAGGATGTGTATAAGCGTAATCATAGGTAAACACGTTTTCCCGCGTTCTGTCCATGTCGCCATCTATTTCCGAATAAAAAGAATAATTTGCATTCGATTCAGTTCTTGTCTTCTCTTCGGTTTCATTTATTTCATCATCAGCTGACTGGTATAAAGGGTTTTCTCTTAGTCCATATTCTACCACATCTGAAGGTGTACAGTTCATTTGACATTTGGCCTGCTTTTCCTCAGAGTCCAGCACTTTTGAAGATTTGGACTGTTCAAAGTCGTCAGCCGGTTGATATAAAGGGTTTTCTGTTAGATTACGTACTTTTTCAGCCTTTTCTTCTAGTATTTGGTTTTGCATAACTAGTGATTCTCTCACTCTTCTACTTGAAAAAAAGAAAGTTAATATGTCAAAATTAGAAACACTGCATAACTATAGCTAAAATAAGTTATATATGATTATTGTGATCAGAATACTTTATAGCCATAAAATTGTTATTCATATTTGTTGACATCTGTTTAAACTTAAAAAAATTAATCAAATACATATGTAATCTGAAGATGAAACCTTTCAAATGGTAGAATAAATCATTTTCATATAATATACTGTAAAACCTGCACATCTACATGTATCTCATTTTGTAGGGATTAACTATTAAAAATAAAGAGAAACCTGAAATGCACCTTTTTCGACTCCTCATTATTATAAATATTATGGTAAAAAACACCAGAAGGCCGACCCCAGCTCCTGCTCCTAGAATCTCCCCTAAATGGAATTAAATGCAAAAAGGGTGTTTTTATTCATGCTATTATATCAGATTTAAGAGACTAATATTATATTCTTTTTCTTTGATCAAGTTATCAAAAAAAAAAAAAAAAAAAAAGGGACGGAAGCTTCATCAATGGTCATGGCGCACTGATAGAAAAGTTTCGTCCATGCTTTTTTCTTTACCTCGATAAAATGAAATTTTAAAGATTTATTTCTTATTATTTTATATCTAGCCCAAATGACGAGATCTGACCATAGGGGCTCGTCTTCCAAATTGTTAAATGTAAAATAAATTTTACGTTTAAAAAAGACGTACCACACCTATATACATAAACTCTACGTATATAAGTGTGGTACTTCTTTTTTAAACGTGGTTTTTAATGACTGAAAGTGTCAGAATAGGTATTCTAACAACTTTTAAGTGTATTTAAAGTAGATTCATTTTTTTAAAAATTAATTTTACATTTAACAATCCGGAAGACAAGCCCCAATGGATTTGACGAGAAATTGAATGCATGTCCAACATATATAACGGAATTCTAGTAATTTTTCTCCGAAATATTCAATCGCGGAGTTATGCGTAAGAAACACATAACGTTAATAAATCGCTGTGTCATTACCAGCTTTTTCTAAAAATAACGCAAGAAACATATTTTGAAAGTTTTCAAATGTAAAGAGAAGCTACTCAAAATAATCCTGAAAAATCTTCTATGTCAACGAAATTAAGATTTCATCTGCATATCTAAAACATCTTCAAACATTTTTATTTAATATAAAATCTTTGTCAATGCGTACATATGTTAGAGTCTCCTGTCGATTGTTTAACATCCTAAAAAAAGGATTCCAGCCTCAAGCCTTGTCGTTTTTTGTACGCCTGCATTATCAGAGAATTGGCAGCATATCCTAGATTTGCTAGTATAAGAATTTTTCTACAGGTCAATTGTTCACACTGGTTCTCTTATTAACAACAATTAAACATACACATGTAATTATAGCTTCCTTTCTTCCTCGTAAGTGCATTATCGCTTGTAGGAGATTGTTAAGCAATGGGGGTATTTAAAAAGGAAACAAAATGTAGAAAAAAAAAATAAGAAACGTATCGGAAAAGTTTGGAAATTCAGTGGAAACAGCGTCAAAAATTTCCTTTTTTCCATCAAAAATACTCTGGAATGGGAAATATGTTGAGTTGGCATTATATATATATATATATATATATATATATATATATATATATATATATATATATATATATATATATATATATATATATATATATATATATATATATATATATATATATAAAGCACTAAAAATGACCAACGACACGAACAATAATAATTGTCAAATTTTCGGGACAACCTGTCCCTTCCTCAGGACAAAGAAAAAAGTTAAGAAGTCATAAAAACAAAGGAAATAGAGAAGCAAAAACAACTAGCACTACTACTAAACTACCAAACACTAAATATTTACAATGTTACATGTTTAATTTTGAGTTTATAAACAGTTGTGAACAAAGAAATCCGGAGCGCTATGAATTGCGTCCGGTCTATCGGGTGTAGTCTGGTGAAGTGTGATTTACATAATTGAACGAATTAATTATCGCTAATTAATTAAGGCCAACAGTAAATCGTACATTGTCTTATTCTATCAAAATAGCGTAACTCTACATAATAAACAGAAATTAAAGAAAGATAATATGGAAGGACAATTTAGAAATATGAATTTGGATATATATTCTAAATTTGGAAATCGGAAAAAAGAAATAAACAAAAATGTGAGCTGTAAATATTTGGGTAGGTTGTTCCTGGAACAATATTTACAGCTCACATTTTTGTTTATTTCTTTTTTCCGATTTCCAAATTTAAAATATATATCCAAATTCATATTTCTAAATTGTCCTTCCATATTATCTTTCTTTAATTTCTGTTTATTATGTAGAGTTACGCTATTTTGATAGAATAAGACAATGTACGATTTACTGTTGGCCTTAATTAATTAGCGATAATTAATTCGTTCAATTATGTAAATCACACTTCACCAGACTACACCCGATAGACCGGACGCAATTCATAGCGCTCCGGATTTCTTTGTTCACAACTGTTTATAAACTCAAAATTAAACATGTAACATTGTAAATATTTAGTGTTTGGTAGTTTAGTAGTAGTGCTAGTTGTTTTTGCTTCTCTATTTCCTTTGTTTTTATGACTTCTTAACTTTTTTCTTTGTCCTGAGGAAGGGACAGGTTGTCCCGAAAATTTGACAATTATTATTGTTCGTGTCGTTGGTCATTTTTAGTGCTTTATATAAATTTCCATCCGTGACCTTGTATCTACTTATTAGATCCGACACTTAGGATATACAGTGTTGTTGGTTTTTAGTGCTTTATATATATATATATATATATATATATATATATATGTATATATATATATATATATATATATATATATATATATATATATATATATATATATAAAGCACTAAAATTGACCAACGACACGAACAATAATAATTGTCAAATTTTCGGGACAACCTGTCCCTTCCTCAGGACAAAGAGAAAAGTTAAGAAGTCATAAAAACAAAGGAAATAGAGAAGCAAAAACAACTAGCACTACTACTAAACTATTCTGGTCATTTTTAGTGCTTTATATAAATTTCCATCCGTGACCTTGTATCTACTTAGTAGATCCGACACTTAGGACATACAGTGTTGTTGGTTTTTAGTGCTTTATATATCTATATCTATATCTATATATATATATATATATATATATATATATATCAGAAGATGTAGCTCCAGTTAATGTGTGTGTGCGTCTGATTGATGCAAGTATCAAAGGATTTTTCAACCTATTAGCAACAAAGATTTCTCATCAATCTAATACATTCAAACCGGGTTATCTCAAACTCAATAGGACCAAGATTAAACTTCGAGATATTCGAAAATTCGAGTTAACGAGAGTAAAAAACATAAAGAAAAATAGTTTGGACTGACAACTCATATCGACATATCTGATATTCGAGATATATGTGTTTGAGAAAACTATGTTCAACTTGTATATATTAAATGACATACATATCGTATATCTTGGACAAAAACTTACATTTCGGAAAATGAAGTCCATTTTCTTTATTCATCCTGACCACTCCTGGTATTGTTTGAGATATAACCCTATCTAAGCCATCAGTGATAGTCTGGGTTTGACTTACAACTTTTAAAGTAGTTTGTACCGCATTTCCAGGTTTCGTCTGTGTTTTTTCTTTAGGTGTAGTTTTTTCCATCCCTGTGAAAATAGGGAATGACCCATTTTACTTCTTATTAAAACTATATTAAATCATTTAAAATATTTGATTTCGAAATTTCAAATGACGTTAATCATTGCAATCTGAGCCATCAGATGGATACATTATAAATGGACCCCAGGAATAAGAGTTTCACAAAGAGAATCCACATATACCTATTTTTACTAATGTGAATAAATTGAAAATAATAACTTTTTAATCCTGGTACGGTTTGTCTAATTCCTTCCACAATACTAAATCTTAAAATTAATATAATTGATCATGAAGATCAATTATATTAATCAGTTTTCTTCAATAGTACCTGGGGAATGCACACTACACATATCCCTTTTTCACCTTGTAGTAAGAACAATTTTAATTTGAAAATTGTATGTTTTAAACTACATATTGTAAGTTGTAACTCATGACGCATGCTATATAAGATATAGATTACTTCTGGTAGTGATAAAATAAAAATTGAAACAAACCTATAGCTGTATTCTGTCGTACAACTGTACTCGTAGACTCGAAACTTCCACAGGATGCAGTAATAATATTTGATAAATCTGATGAATTATAAACTTAAGAAGAGTTTTGAAAGACATTTATGTTTAAATTATTGAAAATACATCCATTCAATAAAATAACCTTATCTTGAGAATGGCAAACAATAAAAAAGAAAGATGAAAACAAGTTTATCATTTTTAATTTCTATATTGTAAAGTTCAAGTTGAATTGAGTCAAATGATATATATATATATATATATATATATATATATATATATATATATATATATATATATATATATATATATATATATATATATATATATATATATATATATATATATATATATATATTTTAAGGAATTTAAAATGATATATATATTTTTTTTAAATATGTAAAATTGAAAATGATGGCCTTCATGCAATACAATTAAGTGGGTAAAATGAATTGAATCAGAAAGATAATGTGGACGAAAATTGGAAAATTTAAATCATATTTCCTCAAAGGCTTAATCATAGTTAAATATTCATGTTATTTCTGTTAAAAACCTTTCTTTGACAATGTCACGATTTTCTAATGGACGCTATACATTTACTTTTGGACGTCTAGGTATTGTTCTTGTTTTTATTTTATGTGTAGACTATTATCTGATAACTATGAATGTGTTCAGGTATTGCTGGTACAATATATGTCTTAAGGACATACGCAACATAGTTTGAACATTATTGTCTTTTTCCCTGGAGTTGAAGAGTTCTAATACTTGAGGAACCTGTGTGCTACTCTTTAAATGTCTATATATGGTGCTATACACCTCATCTAAAACAAATTTGGATGAAAAAAAAAAATCTAGAATATGTGTTTAGTAAGTTTTTTATATTCTTCTTTGAATAATACAAGAAATTAACTAAGAAAAAATTTACAAGAGCTAGGTATACCGTATGAACTAAAGACTCTTTTATATGGGTGTTCGAAGTTATCGTATCAAACGAACATCAACATTACAAATTATGTGCAAGAATATATTAGGTCAACAAAACGTTTTTAAATACATTTCCTTATGATATATATATTTTTTACTATATTTCATTTATACTATGTGTTATGCTTAATTCATCTGGATCTGTGCGTGTCAGTGTGTGCTTGCATGTGAGTGTCTGTGTGTGTTTCTGTAGGTGTGTCTGTGTGTGTTTACCCGCATTGTAATATATATATATATTCAGTCCATTGTATTTTGTAACTTTGATTCTTGTATAGAGAGGGTATTTATAGGCATTGCCTGTTACCCAATCGATTCATTATTTTTGAATAAATATTGTTTAAACCAATAATACAAGAGTTTTAATCATTTGATATCTTTTCAAACCTGGTAATCCATGCTAATTTTTTGTCTGCGAACATCTAATGGTACTATATTTTTAAATCAAGAATATAGCTTGAAAAATTATCAGTAGGTAAGGTATGTAGCGCATGTCCTTAAAGTATGGAAAGCCGTAGGGTACCCCCACATTATTATTATTTTTTCCTATATAATTATACCAAAAATAATTATCTCATCCCAGAATGAAAATCTTGTTTTTTTTTTTTTTTTTTTTTTTTTTTTTTTTTTTTTTTACATTATTATTTTCCTACAACAATTGTAATCTTGTCCGTCCATGTGTACTCATTATTTTTATTTTGCCCCTACATTATAATAATTATTCTCACTTTACAATTATAATCTTTTCAGTTAGTACGGAGACATTATTTTTATACACCTTGTCAGTCGATTCGTACACATAATTTTTATTTTGCACCAAGATTATAATTATTCTTGCTTCAACAATTTATAAGACTTCACCTCCTGTAACAATAATGTACTGACTGAAAATAAATAAAAATGTACACGCTTAAAAATTATAATGTACCAAGTCGACGTTATAATCTTTGCAACAATAATAATGATGTGCGCCCTTTTATTTTTCAACAGGAAAGATAACTTCTTTTCTAGTGACAGGAACGAAAACTCTGTCCTCCTGTTGAAACAATAATTATGTTGAGACGCGATTATAATTGTGACTGCACACATTATTTGAAGCGTGAAGGAAATATTATCTTGAGCGTGGAGAAATATTATTTGAAGCGTGGAGAAATATTATTTGAAGCGTGACGGAAAACAAGCGTCGATGCGAGGGAGATCGTCACGTGAAAAGGCCATGTGCGCTGTTCGATCATGTAAACAAAGTGGAAGACAGAAAGTCCAACGTTAGCTAGGCTACAAGCGGTAAGTAAAGACTAATCATTAATGTACATGTAAATGACTGGCATCATTCATATAATGTCTCTTGAATCAGCTGTCAGTTTATTGTAATTAAGCTAGAGCTACCGAACAAACAGGTAGTTCGAATTGCCTCAGACAGCTGTCAGAAATAGATCATGTGCATAAATGTGAGATTAAGCACATACTAGTACTTTATTAAAACCACCTGCCTGATTAGGAGCATATAGGGACGATCATTTGATTAGGGGGGACTGATAGATTAAGGAAATAAATATTATAACCTTGATTTTTTATGTAAATTAACTTCATCCACTGGCATTGCTAGAAATAAAGGAAAACAATGACCCTGTCAGACCATGACTGTCACTGTGATATCCCCCCCCCCCCCCCCACACACACACACACCCTCCTTGCATGTGGTTAAGTGGTTTTCTGATTTTGGACAAGAAAAGAAAGTAAATAATCATTCTTAGATCAACTGGAAATAAATATTCTGTCCTGTGAAGGCTAAAAATAAATAAATAATCTGACTTGACAAAATTTGCCACCTCTACCCCCACCCCTTTATAAAAAGGTAGTGACCTTAACATGGTGAAAAATGTTTTTCCTAACCAAAATTATTTCTCATCTACCATGTCTACTCCTTTGTACATGCCATAATCATACTCGTACATGTACCCATTGATATATTTTAGATTTTGCATACAGTTTGTTTTTCTGCCACAGATTCAAAGAGAATTCAGATAGGAAATGGAACTACTGAACAATAAATTCTGCCTGGAAGCAGGAATTGCGGAATACAGTGCGAGGGATCCCCGATACTCTATTTCAAAAGTTATTGGTAAGGTGACTAAGTCCAAGTTTGTTCAAATAAAAGTCACACTGCCTTCCAAAGGGAGATAATTACAAATTAATTTAGTGAAAAATTAATATCATCTTTTAAAAATCTTTTTCTCAAAAACCAGTGGGCCAGGAAAGATGAAACTTTTGTGGAGAAATCCTCAGGTAGTGTAGATTCAAGTCTATTTAAATCAGGGGTAGGGTGGGGCTATAATGGATTATCAAAGTTTTAAATAGGAATATATAGGGAAAATTAAAAAAAAATCTTCTCAAGAACAGCAAAGCCATGATTAGTCATATTTATATGGAAGTTTCTTCAGATAGTGTAGATTCAAGTTTGTTTAAATCAAGATCCCTCGGGGAAGGTTGGGGCCACAACGAAAGTTAAAACTTATAGGAAAATAATCTTTAAAAAGCTTTGAAAGCCACAATTAGTCAAATAAATATGGAAGTTTCCTCGGTAAGTGTAAATTCCAGTTTCTTCAAATCATGCCCCACCACTTTAGGGGTAGGTTGGGACCACTAATATGTATTTAAACTTTTCAATACTGAACTGATTTCTGCTTTTTTTCTCCTAGCCACAGTGCTCGGGTGAGATATATGGCCCTTAGGGCTCTTATTTTGTAAGCATCAGTCAAATATTCAGTATGCCGCTGTTTTTTTTTTTTTTTTTTTTTTGGGTCATAGTCATATATAAATAGTTAAATACATATATGAATAAAATGTACACAACAAAACAATTGTACTCATTAAAACACTTGGATAGACATGTTTTAAAAGTATCATGGGGGACATCCTTGCAATGCCAGGGTCCTGGGTCCTGGCTAATTTCATGTGATATTTTAAGTCTTGCTTCTCTCATTGAGAAGCACCAATCAAATTGAAGCTTTCAGAAATATTTAGATATGATAATGTAAACAGGAAGAATCACCTGTTACAAGTTGTTTATCATAGAATATGGCTTAATTTGATTGGTTGAGAGATGAGAAAAACAATAGATTTGAAAATTCCCCTAAAGATAATGCTACAGTCAGCTCATGCTATTAATGAATGAAATTGACCAGGGGTCCCACGCAATGTATTGAATCAGGGCCCCTTGGCATTGCAAGGATGGGGGGGGGGGTGTAGCCAGGACAAGTCACTTCAGATGCATGACACTCCTAACCATTTTACAAGGGTCTGTTTTTCCTAGGGGGTCAAAGACCTTTTTTTTGCTTATTTTCTGAAGCATTTAATATTTTTGTAAATTCCTTGTGGGTCTCCTGTAGATTTATGCTTACTGTATGCATAGCATAGCATTAATATAATTATGTACTATTTAATGTAAAATGTTCAGGGCATAATTATTAATAGTGTTATTGGTTTTGTATTCATCACTCATATAACAGAATGTCTTTTGGCAGTTTGCCTTATATTATTCATCATATTGTGTACATGAATAAAAGATAGAAGAAGAGGCCCATGGGCCACATCGCTCACCTGAGTAACTTTGGCCATGCTGTTCTTTACCAGATTTCCCCCCTTTTTATGGCGTCGAGCTCTAGAGCTCGAACGTCATCTAGCTATGGCCCCGATCAAAATCGCCATCGAATTTTACGTGACCGAATGTGTCAGTTGATGCATCCCCAAAAGAAATAGTAATACATGTACATGTAGCTATAGATCAATTTCTTTGAAAATGCTCACAATTGATAATAGCTTGAAAATAAAATTGCATCAATTATATCTTCAATTAATTCTGTTACAAAACAAAGATACTATGTTTATTTTCACACAAAAAAAACGTTATAGTTGTTGCGGATGAATTTCTAAAGAAAGGGCGCGTCGAATGACATGAATAAGGTTTCGGAACGATAACAACCCAACAGGCGTTAAAACATTCACAAAATTACATAAACACAAATACTAGAAGACTTAACATATTGAATTTCAAAATTTGAACGTACTTTTACAATCTAATGACATATTTAATCATTAAAACCAAAGTTATTGACCTGTTTTACTATATTTATCCATTTCCACCATTTCCCAGTATACCCGTATACCACGCCCGATCATAACTCGATCGTAATCGTAACAGAACAGAGTTAGGTTGTATAGATGCAATTACTAAAACAGCGCTTAGACATTGGCAATTAGGAAAATATTATATAAATTTAAATTTATAAAATAATATATAAATTCTTCATAGTTCTTCAACTGACAGGAAAGAGATGAGTTTGATATTCAGAATGAATTTAACATGTCGAACGGTGTCTGGTCAATTCGAATCCAGCTCTATTCGGATCATGACATAAGGCCCCAAGACTATAATAGTTGACATTTTGTTTACAAAAAATTTTGTTAGGCTACCTGAATCATACAATTGACTTTTGCTTTCTTCAAATTCAAAAAGATCTTTTGACATGCATTGTTTTTCATGTTCGATGCCGTTGAAGCCTTTCAGGCTTTTGATAATATACCTATTGTGGCCCCGCCCTACCCCCCGGGGTCAAAATTTGAACAATTTAGAATCTACACTACCTCAGGATGCTTCCAAATATGTCTCAGCTTTATTGGTCCAGTGGTTCTTGAAAAGAAGATTTTTAAAGATTTTTCTTATATATTTCAATGTAAAACTTGGATTCCCTATTGTGGTTCTGCCTTACCCCCGGGGGTCATGATTTGAACAGTTTATAATCTACACTACCCCAGGATGCTTCCATATAAGTTTCAGCTTTTCTGGCCCAGTGGTTCTTGAGAAGATGATTTTTTAAAGATTTTTCCTATATATTTCAATGTAAAACTTGGATTCCCTATTGTGGCCCCGCCCTACCCCCAGGGGTCATGATTTGAACAATTTAGAATCTACACTACCCGAGGATGCTCCCATATAACTTTCAGCTTATCTGGCCCAGTGGTTCTTGAGAAGATGATTTTTTAAGATTTTTCCTATATATTTCAATGTAAAACTTGGATCCCCTATTGTGGCCCCGCCCTACCCCCGGGGGTCATGATTTGAACAATTTAGAATCTACACTACCCAAGGATGCTTCCACATAAGTTTCAGCTTTTCTGGCCCTGTGGTTCTTGAGAAGAAGATTTTTAAAGATTTTTCTTATGTATTTCAATGTAAAACTTGGATTCCCTATTGTGGCCCCACCCTACTCCCGGAGGTCATGATTTTAACAATTTAGAATCTACACTATCCCAGGATGCTTCCACATAAGTTTCAGCTTTTCTGGCCCAGTGGTTCTTGAGAAGAAGATTTTTTAATGACCCCACCCTATTTTTGTCTTTTCTTGATTATCTCCCCTTATAAGGGGACTTGGCCCTTTATTTTAACAATTTACACTTCCCTTTACCCAAGGATACTTTGTACCAAGTTTGGTTAAAATTGGCCCAGTGGTTCTTGAGAAGAAGTTGAAAATGTGAAAAGTTTACAGACGGACGGACAGACGGACGGACGACGGACAACGGGTGATCAGAAAAGCTCACTTGAGCTTTCAGCTCAGGTGAGCTAACAAAAAATTTAAAGCTAAACTCTGTTGACCACAAAAAAAGGACTTGTGACAAATGAAATAAAATGTAGATCATAGATGCATTATTTCTCAAATCCATCAGCCTGGCTTGATTTTCTTGAACTTGGGTCTCTTTTTCTGTTTTGACCTGGAAGTTCATCTGATCCAATGGTTCAAGAGAGCTTTTCTGATCCCTTAAGGACATACGCAACGTAGTTTGAACTTTATTGTCGTTTTCCATGGAGTTGTAGAGTTCCAATACTTAAAGGAACTGTGTGCTACATTTTAATGTCTATATATTCTGTTGTACACTTCTTCTTAAACAAGTTTGGATAAACATCTAGAATATATGTTTAGTAATTTTCGTATATTTTTCTTTGAATATTATACAAGAATTTTGCAACAATTGGTGTCTTTTCAAAACCCCTGGTATTATTAAATAAAAATACTCCACCAAAGGAATTGTCAAATAAATTGCACCTTGAATTTTACAATGAAGTCTATGGGGAGTGCAGGTTTTATTAAGATATTGTAAGAAGTAATTTGAATTTCATGAAGAGCTCTTGGTAAAAATATGCATAAACTCTCTCTTTATTAAAATATGAAATAAAATGAATCATTTGCCACAGATATTTTGATAAAATTAATTTTTTGGGTTTTTCATCAAAGGCAGATAACTCTTCAAAAAATGTTAAAGTGCAAAATGACCAGCTTCTTTCATGTTATCAGTCATGTGAATTTGGTTCATTTCCCTTTTATCATTATCTAGCAATACATTTTTAACTAGTTTAAAATGATTCAAAACAGTTCAAAATCCATTCAGTATACACTGAATACCTTAATATCAGACTTTCTCAGCAGAACTACTGGACCAGTTTTAACTAAACCTGGCACAAATGAAGGAGAAATTTATTTTCAATGAGGAGAAAACTAAAAAGTAATAAAATTTAAGTAAACAATAAATCAATTCATTTTGGCATGAAGACCATTGGTTTCACTAATAGGGCCATCATTAAAAATATCTTTGTTTCCCCTAATCCGACCCTAAAATTTCAAGTTGAGTAGGTAGGTAGGTAAATAATTTTTTTTTTCTGACACATACATGCCAACTTTCCCGATTTTTTCGGGAGTCTACCGATTTTTAACCCTACCTACCGCTTGTCTACCGATATATTTTTTAAATCCCATTTCTACCGATTTTTAGGAATTCCGGATTTTTTACCGATCCGCTTTGAATAATACCGCATTTCCGTGTGAAAAAAGATGGCAGTTCGAATGTTTATCGGTAGATATCTGTTTATTGCCGCTGATAACAGGTAATCAGCAAGGTGTCAACTGTGCAACCAGTCATTACTGTGGTTTTAATTGCTTCCGATTCTCATTAACAGTATATATTAACCTAGACAATCATGCCAGATGTGGAAATTTTAGAAATACACACGACAGGATACAAACTTATGACGAGTTCACACTTTACAGCAAAATTTGACAATATACGTATACGCTGTTAATAAAAGGTTTTCAAGTTTTAGGAAATACGGCATTTCTCACTATAATTACGAACTACGTCATTGATCATGGAAAAGACACTGCCATTATCCAGCTTGAAAAGATGCGTCTGCAACATAGGTACTATGGTCTGCAACTGCAAGTACAAACCGTTAGTTTTTTAAAGCAGAATTCCAGGAGTGGTTCACAAAAAGTTAGAAAGGAGAAGACGTACCATGCCTTTGACAGACTTTGTACGAAAACATTAAAAGTGACTTCTTCTTAGTATTCCCTTTGATTTAAAAAAAATTACAAATCATTTGTCTGTGACTTAGTAGCTTTATAAAATGTGTAATTTACCAATAGATAACTGCATGAACTCTTTTAGTAACTTGCTTAATAGCTTATTTGTAATTAAGTTTAACATCCTTATCCATGTAATAATCTGTATGTGTATGACATTGCTTATGGCAGGGGGGTAATGTTTATCTTTATATTTTTGATTAAAATTTTCTTTTTTAAATTTCAAATAATATTGTGTTTTTGTTGGAGTTGATAGAGAGGAAAACACTATGAAGCAGTGATAATATATGATACAAGGTATTAGACTGATATTTAAATAAAAACAACAAATATTACTTATTTTCACGACAAAATGCCGCGAATTTAGAAATTTGAAAAATGTCGTTACGCGCAATCTCCCCCAAGGAAATTTTCAAAAGTTGGCATGTATGCTGACAGCAGTTTTGAAAATACATTCTGAAAATTGAATAATATTTCTATAAATAAGAAAGAACAAAAGAAATCGATTTTCAAACCGGATATCATACAAATGAAATTTAAAAGCAACATGTATGGTAAATTAATTCACAAATATTATTCATTTGAACTTGTGAAATATATATATCAGGCCAGCGTAAATTTATTGAAATTGAATTTTGAATTATTGAATTTTAACAAAAAAAAAAAAAGACATGATTCGCAAATATTCAACCATCGGCCATCCGAGTATTTATTTTTCAACCCTACTATCACCTTCGAGTGCTTACACAGATAAAATGTCAAGGGCCTTGCGTGGCGAAGTAATTCTAGTGTTTCGTTTTGAAGTCACGACGTAATTCAGGAGCTTATTCTAAGTTACAGGTCCCGACGTGGGGCGTGGAAACTAGTCAGTCAAATGAGACCGTAAAAAAACGTAGGGCCATGCAGTGTCACAGTATACATGTAGATGTCGGCACGATAAAGATCCCTTACTGATGCTTTATGATCAATGGCCATAAGTGCCGAGAAAAAGTCTAAATTAGGAGCCCTCCACCAGGCAGGTGTTCAAATGTCGACCCAGCAATTTTTAAAGGTATTTTAAAGCAAAGAAACAAACTATTTTACACTTAATACACTGGACGTCTCAGGAAGCCGTACCATAAGCCAACTTTAAAGATTTCAACACTATTTGAAAAGAGAGTACCTGTATAAACAATATTTAACTCAACCAAACCATATCAAAAATGATTAAAGTTTCATATATCTAATGTTATAGTCACGAAGTTTACCCCATAAATAAAAGGAATGAAGAAACGACATCCGAATTATATTCACCAAGATGAAATAATTATACAAAGATATATTTACAAATCCTATGGTCCTATATAGTAAAAATATACATGAAGTGTTTTTTAGATCGAAACGAATGAAATGGAAGTGAAATTTATTGATATGCATACACAAATTGGGCCCCTCCTCTGCTCATGAGGCAGGCTTTGTCATGCTTACTACGTAAGTTAATTTTAGAAAACACATTTGTAAATAACATCTTAGTTAACACTCCTTACTCATGGTATATTTAATTCACGAAATGTTTCAAGAGTGTAGGATTCTAATAAGTTAAAGATGTATATTAAGATTGATACATCGCCGTTGTTTTATAACACTAAATAACCCTCTGTGGCCACATGTTGTGGGCGCCAAATGAGAGCAAAACGAAAGCCGCCGTTCTGATAAAAAACGAATTTTGATGAAAATGTGTTTTATAAAGTTGAAAAACAATAAAAATAAATATTTGAATAATCTTATTAAAAAAACTTTTCAGTCGGCACGATTTAAGTGGGTCGGTCGCGTTAGGGGAAACAAACCTATTTTTTATTTTGGCCTAGGATGCTTCCTTTTCATACTAGTTATCATGAAAAAAATTGGCAGGAAAAAAATTCTCCATCTCAGGTTTCCCTTGATTATGCATGGTAATTAGAAAAACTCTAACTGTGTTTCAAACTTTATATTTCAGGGAATTTGTGATAGAAGATTGTGCAGATCTGGACAAAAATTCAATGTGAATAACTTTGAAGAAAGAAGTCTTGGCAAATTTCAGAGAATTTTTGATGGAAGAATATGTGTTGTTCCTGAACATTTTGTACATGAAATTTGTCCTTCTGACATCATTTGACACTAATTTGAAGTGATGCATTTTTGATAAATTTGTACATGTATATGAAATACTCCATTTAAAGTGTCACATCTGTGTCTCAGGTTACTGCTGATAAAGTGGGATCTGCATGAGTGAACAAACTTGAATTTCTGCATTTATATTGATTGCATTTATGAAATTTGTATTTATATTTACCAAAGTACCAAAGATAGAATGTATTAAAATTATATGAAAATGGATGATTTGTGATGATTTTTTATGGTATTTTCTTGGATCTGAATGTCAAACATATAAAGGAATGCATGTTGGAAAAGCTGGATTGACTTCTTTGAGCTCTGCCATACATGTATGTACATGCGATAATGGCATTTTTATGTATGTATATGGCAGCTTATGGTGAAGGTCAAAGTTTTTCAAATTCATGTCAAACGTCAAGGTCAAGAGATCACAAATGTTATTATCCAAAGACAGGTCTTGTCTCAAGAAATGTGCCAGTAAAATACGAAAGCCCTAGCACTTACCTTTTAAAAATTATGGTGAAGATTAAAGTTTTTCAAAAGTCGAACAACAAATTCAAGGTCAAAATTAATGGTGGTCATGGGAAGGTCTTGTCATAAGAAATATGAAGCCCTAGCCCCAACTGTTCAGAAATTATTGCCAAGGTAAAAGTTTGGTAAAATTTTACAAAAATGGGTCAAACTCAAAGGTCAAATATGTCGGTGCCCAAAGAAAGGTTTTGTCACAAAGAATACACATGTGAAAAATGAAATGCATAGCTCCAACAAAACAAAAGTTATGGGAAAAGTTAAGTTTTGGGGACATACATACAGATAGACAGGGCAAAAACTATAAACCCCTGAATCATCTTTGATTAGGGGAGCATAAACAACACTGATGTATTATACAGATTTGTTCGCACTGTACAGGAACCAAATGATGGCCATAATATGGGGTCAAAACTGAAAAAAGGTAAAAATTAGGAAAATTATGCATTTTTTTTGTATAGTGTATATGTGTCTGATAATCCATAATTACATGCACACATTTTAATGTAAAAATGACAATTATGCAGTACCTCATGCTTGACCATGAGAAGAAATTCACACTCAAATTTAGTATTCAAAAAAAAAAAAAATTACATGTAAATGTTATGTGAAGCAGTCACCCATTCAAGGGTTAAACAGGCTCGACATTGCTTAACTTGTCTAATATAGAGGGAGATTTTACCGCATCACTAGAAAAGCTAGCTCACTAGCGACTCAGTACAAGTTCCCTATATACTGTCTGATACATTGGTACATATTTCCTAAAATATAACAAAACTAAAGAAAATTGTTTATTATATTGTTTCAGTCTGACATAAACCTTTTTTTTCTTAGATCAATTTCAATCCACACAAGAGAGAAATGAAATATCTCTAAATTTCAGTAACATATCAGTGTCCTGTTTGTGCATGTACATGTGGGATTTCATCTGCTATTGCATCTGTACATATTCTGTATTGGTAATCTTGAAATGCTTAAAGATTGATGTCATGGATTCTCAAATTAGATAAATCATCTAGGCTAAAACTTATAGGCTCAGTGTAAAAGATCTAGTAGTACAGAATTAAGTGATAGCAATAAGTCTGGCAGTCTATAAATCCATCCGAATTTAAATAGATCTGTCTCCTTCTTCAGATCCTTTTCTTTCAAACAAAACATTTTTCAAAATTGGTTATGACGTCATCCATAGGCATTTCTGAAATATAACAATACTATTACATCACCTGATTGTTGATCAATGAAAAGGACACATAACAAGAGGCCCATGGGCCATAATGCTCACCTTAGACACCTAATAATGCTCACCTTGGTCACCTTGTTCCTGGCTGAAGAATTTTTTTTAAAAAAGTCCTTTATTCCAATGAAAAATTACCTAATATTGTGGCCTCACCTTAGCCTAAAGGTTTGTAATTAAAAATTTACTTGAATCCCATAACATGTTCTTGTGTCCTTCCATCACACTTTGAATATTTATATGCTGATACATATTGATGAGAGCTACTCAACATTTTTTGACCTTGACCTTTCCTTTGAACCTGACCTCACTTTTCTTAAATTAGAGTGTTTAGCTCAGTTTCAAGAGCTATTTAAGATATTTTTATCAAATCTTATATGCTGATACATATTGATGGGACCCATTCAACTTCATCAACATATTTTTGATTTGACCTTTCCCCTGACCTTGACCTCATTTTTCTTAGATTAGTAAGTAGCTCTATTCAAGAGAATTGGATCAATCTTCATATGCTTATACATATTGATAAGAGCTATTCAGTTGCATAAATTTTGTTGATCTTGACTTCTCTCAATTTCTCTCAATTTTGTGTTAGTTGCTAAGCTCAATTTTAAAGAAAAAATTGTGATTTTTTATTCAAACTTCATATGCTGATACATTTTGAAGAGTGTTATTGAACTGCAACATAAAATTTTGACCAGGACTTTTCCTTGGACCTTGATATCACTTTTTTCTTAAATAACTATATGCATGTAACAAATGTACAGTTTCAACAAAACAATTCCATATGCTTTTATGTAAGCTTATGCACTGATGCAAAATTTGTTAAGAATTTATCAACTTTGTTCAACCTTTTTTACCTGGACCTTTCCAATGACCCTTTTTTTCAAGATATTATCATCAAACTTCATACACAAATGCAAAAATGCAAATTTTCATGATGCATGATAAGCCCTAGTAGGGGCATTCATGTCCTATGGTCAAATTTCTAGTTTGTAGTGTATTCCCATGCAAATAAATTTTTAATCCCATACTGTGGCTCCATCCTCTCAAAGGGCAATCTCCTATGCAGAGTTGTCATTCGTTCCTCTCTCAGACACCTCTGCAATGGGCTCGCATCAAGATGTATGAGCCGATGGTAGAGTGCTCAAAGGGGTCTTATTTGACTGAAAATGAAACTACGCTATGCCAGGAAGTTTTCACATAAGTTTTAATTTTTCTGCCTAGTGGTTCTTAAGAAGATTTTCAAATGACACTGTCAAACATTAATTTTCTCTTTATGACCTCCCCTTGGCCCTTCATTTGAGAGAAATTAAATCCTTTCCACCAAATATTGTCTAGTGACAAATTTGGTTGAATTCTGGAAAAAAAAGTTGAAAATGTGAAAAGTTTACAGATGACTCAACATTTATGAATGATAGACAGATGCCAGACACTCTTTAATCAGAAATGTTCACTTTAACCTTGGGCTTAGTGAGCTTAAATGTACAGTATTTAATAATAATTATAAAGTAGATGTCTGTTTTCAATATATTAAGAATGTAAATATAAATATAGCACCTACTATATTATCCACATCCTTAAATTTATATATTCTGCAGCATGTTTTTTTTTTTTAAATTGTACTGCAGAATATATCAATTCTAGGATGTACATAATTTTCAAAAATTCTGATTAATGTAAAAATGTGCAATTACTCTTTAGATTTTCTTAATGCCCCCTCCCCCTCCCTGGCTAAATCTGCCACTGTGATAAATAAATCAATTTCTAATTCTTTTGAACACTGAATGTCCTTTTTACCTCTGTGCCATCCATAATTCTTTGAATGTAAAATCCTTTTCTTTCTTTACAACACTGTTTTCTTTTTTTTTTTAAACCTGTATACTTCTATAAATCAAGATTCTTTGTAGCTCCTAAAATAAAATGTGCAAATTATTCTTTAAACAAGAGGCCCATGGCCCACATCGCTCACCCGAGCACCTTGGCTAGGAACAATTGGAAATCAGTTCAGTATTGAAAAGTTTTAAATATATGAGTGGTCACAACCTATGGGGGGGCATGATTTGAACATACTTGAATCTACACTAAATGAGTATGCTTCCATATTTATTTGACTCATCATGGCTTAAGAAGATTTTTAAAGATTATTTTGTCATAAGTTTTATCATATATTGGGCCCCTCCCTACCCCCATGAGTCCTGATTTAAACAAACTTGAATCTATACTTTAAGAGAATGCTTCCATATAAATATGACTAATCATGGCTTTGCTGTTTTTGAGAAGATTTTTTAAATTTTCTCTATGTATTCCTATGTAAATTTTGATAATCCATTATAGCCCCACCCTACCCCTGGGGGTCATGATTTAAACAAACTTGAATCTACACTACCTGAGGATTTTTCCACAAAAGTTTCATCTTTCCTGGCCCTCAGATTTTTGAGAAGAAGATTTTTAAAAGATGATATTAATTTTTCACTAAATTAATTTGTAATTATCTCCAGTTGGAAGGAAGTGTGGCTTTTATTTGAACAAACTTTAACCCCCTTTACCTCAGGATTGTTGTTAAGTTTGGTCGAAAAAGGTCAAGCAGTTCTTGAGAAGAAGTCAAAAATGTGAAAAGTTTAAAGAGATATGGACACCAGACAAAATGTGATCAGAAAAGCTCACTTCAGCCTTTTGCTCAGGTTAGCTAATAAAAAGTAAAGTAATAAAAAAAAGTTATCGCCTACCTACCTTCCCTAATATTTTTGGCATGTTACCAGAAACAAACACATTATAATTTTTTAATTGGCTTAAAGGGAGAACAGTCCCTCATGCCAGCTGATCCCAGATTGACCCCACAAAGAGAAATACTATTTTGAAATGCTAAAGTTGTCTATTGTTAACAAAGGCTATAAATGTATTTTTTAATGATATTTATCAAGGACTTAGTCACCTTACCAATAACTTTTGAAATAGAGTATCGGGGATCCCTCGCACTGTATTCCGCAATTCCTGCTTCCAGGCAGAATTTATTGTTCAGTAGTTCCATTTCCTATCTGAATTCTCTTTGAATCTGTGGCAGAAAAACAAACTGTATGCAAAATCTAAAATATATCAATGGGTACATGTACGAGTATGATTATGGCATGTACAAAGGAGTAGACATGGTAGATGAGAAATAATTTTGGTTAGGAAAAACATTTTTCACCATGTTAAGGTCACTACCTTTTTATAAAGGGGTGGGGGTAGAGGTGGCAAATTTTGTCAAGTCAGATTATTTATTTATTTTTAGCCTTCACAGGACAGAATATTTATTTCCAGTTGATCTAAGAATGATTATTTACTTTCTTTTCTTGTCCAAAATCAGAAAACCACTTAACCACATGCAAGGAGGGTGTGTGTGTGTGTGGGGGGGGGGGATATCACAGTGACAGTCATGGTCTGACAGGGTCATTGTTTTCCTTTATTTCTAGCAATGCCAGTGGATGAAGTTAATTTACATAAAAAATCAAGGTTATAATATTTATTTCCTTAATCTATCAGTCCCCCCTAATCAAATGATCGTCCCTATATGCTCCTAATCAGGCAGGTGGTTTTAATAAAGTACTAGTATGTGCTTAATCTCACATTTATGCACATGATCTATTTCTGACAGCTGTCTGAGGCAATTCGAACTACCTGTTTGTTCGGTAGCTCTAGCTTAATTACAATAAACTGACAGCTGATTCAAGAGACATTATATGAATGATGCCAGTCATTTACATGTACATTAATGATTAGTCTTTACTTACCGCTTGTAGCCTAGCTAACGTTGGACTTTCTGTCTTCCACTTTGTTTACATGATCGAACAGCGCACATGGCCTTTTCACGTGACGATCTCCCTCGCATCGACGCTTGTTTTCCGTCACGCTTCAAATAATATTTCTCCACGCTTCAAATAATATTTCTCCACGCTCAAGATAATATTTCCTTCACGCTTCAAATAATGTGTGCAGTCACAATTATAATCGCGTCTCAACATAATTATTGTTTCAACAGGAGGACAGAGTTTTCGTTCCTGTCACTAGAAAAGAAGTTATCTTTCCTGTTGAAAAATAAAAGGGCGCACATCATTATTATTGTTGCAAAGATTATAACGTCGACTTGGTACATTATAATTTTTAAGCGTGTACATTTTTATTTATTTTCAGTCAGTACATTATTGTTACAGGAGGTGAAGTCTTATAAATTGTTGAAGCAAGAATAATTATAATCTTGGTGCAAAATAAAAATTATGTGTACGAATCGACTGACAAGGTGTATAAAAATAATGTCTCCGTACTAACTGAAAAGATTATAATTGTAAAGTGAGAATAATTATTATAATGTAGGGGCAAAATAAAAATAATGAGTACACATGGACGGACAAGATTACAATTGTTGTAGGAAAATAATAATGTAAAAAAAAAAAAAAAAAAAAAAAAAAAAAAAAAAAAACAAGATTTTCATTCTGGGATGAGATAATTATTTTTGGTATAATTATATAGGAAAAAATAATAATAATGTGGGGGTACCCTACGGCTTTCCATATTAAAGTAACATACCATTTGTAAACACACGTAAACAGTAAGCCGTGGGTCCATCGATGACAGGGTCTACTTTTACTAATTCCACAGTACTAGAACGGTTAGTTAGAACAAGAAGATTAGGAGATTTTTCACATTGTAGTCTAACCTTCTCGTAGTTACTATCTATAACTTCTACTGCTGTCCCACAGTCTGCATAACCCGGATTAGAAGCCAAACTATAAAACGTTTTTCCACTGAAGTTAAGCGAAATTGAACAGCTGCATTGATATTTAATCTCTCCAAAGTCAATATAAATGTTGTTTCTTGAAACTTCGCTATCATCACAACTGTACAATGTATTTACTGAATAAATGAGAAAAATACCTTAATGCATAACACGATTTCAAGAAAAACTGGAACAAAATTAAGTATAGCACCTACATTCGTATTTGCATATGAATAGCCTATTCAAAATTCAAAGTTGATTACAGGGTTTTTTTTTTTTTTTTTTTTTTTTTTTTTTTTTTTTTTTTGCTGACAATTCTTCAAATCAAACAGGAATATTTCATAAAATAAAACACTTCCTGATCATTTATTTCCTTAAAAAAAATGCTATTCTAGTTATAAAAAAGTTTTTTCAAGCACATTGATATAATATTCTTCCATACAACTCACCGTCTTTGTTACAAGCTGCATTTTGCCCTGGAAAAAATCTCAGTATCATTATCACACATAGATGTGTATGTGTTAGTAAATATAAACCAAATATTAAAAGTTACACTGCTAATTTTTAAAAGGTAGAAGGATAGGAAAACTACATCATCGATCTTACCATACACATTCCAAGGTAAGGGAAGAGAAAAGTATAAAATTCTTATCCATTTAAGTATCATTTTTACTGGATGAACAAGCACATTAGGTTGAAGGCTGTGTTTAAAACATAGTGCATCGATTACATTCTTCCGTGTCACAGTGTAACATTGAAGTCATTGTAAGTGTTCCCGCATTTAGAAGGGTAATATTATTTTAATGAGCATACTACAAGTATTTTTTTTTTTGGGGGGGGGGGATTACATGTAAAGCTGTACATATTCTTGAAGTGACTTTAATCTGAGCTCTTTTTATGCGACGATGGCCTATATTTTAGGTTATTCCTTATAATGTTTATAAATAGATATGCACAGTGCATAATGATAAGTTAACTTTGTCATGCAGACAGTTTATTTGTTTGAAAATATACATTTTCTCTTGCCTTATGTCAATAAAATGCGACTTCTGTATTGTTTTGTGTGTTTGAACAATCCGGGGTAAGTTGATAAGTTCCGTTTCAAAAAAAAAAAAAAAAAAAAAAATTATTTTAATTGTTAAAGCTTTTCCGCAATACATGTACCAGGAATATATTGAATGAGCTAGATTGTTTATAAGTTTAAATGCTTGATATTTCAATCTTTAAAGGCACAATCCTATATGTAAAGACATGGTCAGGTAAGTAAAATATCGCTGAGATAAAAAAAAGATTCATTACCTGCAAAACACTTAACTATAATTACATTCTAAATCTTGGGTAGATCAAAATGAATCTCTCCTCGGAGTAAAGAAATTCACAAGATAAGATCCAAAAAAAAAAAAAAAAAAAAAAAAAAAAAAAAATATCGCCATGCCATCTGGAATACATTTTACGGAAAGTATTGTCCGATTACAGCAATTTTATCAGGTGTCGAACATAACTGTTTATACTGCATATTTGCATGGTACATTCACTTGTACCATTATTAAATTCATTGCCAGTACAATACAATGAAAATTAATAGACATTGAACAAAGGGATTTGATGTTTGGGTACATGAAAGGAGATATCGAATATCAAAAAATGCATATTGGAGATGTTGCTGAAACGATAATTAAATTACAAATTGAGAAAAAAAAAGAGACCAAAAATTTGAAAATCGTTAAACTGATATCTGTCTAAAATTTAAACAGTACTGTTGTACTTCTTTAAAATGTCATTTTCACATTGCCTGCGGAGATGCTAACGGTGTGTACAATAGAAAAGTGTTAATTTTAAGTACCGTATTACATTAGATCATCATGCAGTTAAACCACAACATCATCCTGTCACTCTGTTTAATAATATGATTTCCCTACCTAAAAAGTCATCTGTTATTTCCTATTGGTGTTGTATCCTTTCCCAGTATCACTTTCAAAATGAAAATGGCATCCGCTGTTTAAAAAAAATCACGTTATCAATTAGAAAATGAAATGATTTTCTATTTGTTTATTTCTGTTGAAGATTACGACGACACAAAATTTAGTAAAAAAAATAAAAACCAATAGAATTTATGCCTGATTTACATAAATGTCTATATTAATATGTTTTCAAAATCCAATCAAGCAAAAATTTAATCAATGAATTACAAGACTGTTCGGCAGTGGCAGTATCACAGTGACAGAATAAGCGGGTCAGTATTGCTGACAATAAATTTAACTACGATAAAAACGACGATACATCCTTGATATTGTGCATCTTTTGTAGAATATAGATGAATCAGACGCCATGCAGAAAAATTGGGCTTGGCATCAAACCTTATCATATCGAACTAATACATGTAGCAGATTCTGATGAGGGTATCGGAGCTCACAACATTGATCTTTTCCAGTATGAGGACAAACACGAATCACATAAATACCCAAGTTTCACAAACATATCCAAGTAATCATACAATTACTGTTAAGGACATAGGCAACGTAGTTTGAACTTTATTGTCCTTTTCCCTTGAGTTGAAGAGTTCCAATACTTAAAGAAACTGTGTGCTACATTGTAATGTTTATTTATTCTGGTGTACACTTCTTCTAAAACAAGTTTGGATAAATAAAACATCTAGAATATATGTTTAGTATTTTTTGTATATTTTTCTTTGAATTATACCTGAATTTTCATCAACTGATATCTTTTCAAAATCCTTGGTAATGCATGCTGATTTTTTGTCTACGAACATCTAATGGCACTACAATCTTAAATTAAGAATATCTTGAAAAATCATCAGTAGGTAAGGTACGTTGCGTATGTCCTTAAAACAGCGCTCGAAACGATACAGGCACATGAGTACATATAGTCTAATTAACTATTACCATTTTACATTAGAGACAACGCGTCTCCATATGAGTGAAAAATTCTCGAGAGAGACGTTAAACAACATACAAAAAACAAACACTAGCGACAACAATTTGATTTAGAGATTTAAATCATTGATTTCTAAAAATGCTTTTATTCGATTCTAAATTTACCCCAAACCTAAATATTAAAGCATCATCTTCTTAAACCAATTTTTATCCATTTTTGTATAAGTCAGCAGATTTCTTTGGGAAAAAGGTTTCTTTATTAAATGCGTTCAAAATAAACTATGGGTTTACATGTAGTTAAAGATTTCTATTGCAATAAAAGGATGTGTGGTTTGCGATGAAAAATATATATTGCATAAAGAAATGTATTAGCCAATTAATTGACAGTTGATCAAAGTTGTAATTCTTTAATTTATCTATAAGAATGCCACGACTTACTAGATCAAAAGCTTTGCTGAAACCCAAGAATGTTATGCTTATGAGATTACCTTGGTCCAGAGCATGCAACCAAGCATCTGTTAGTTTAGTGAGTGCTGTTTGACAAGAGTGGAATTCTCTGAACCCAGATTGAGATGTTGTAATTAGATCGAAAGTTGAGGTAAAATCTGGTTTGCTATGTTCTTTTCAATTAATTTGGATAATGTAATTGGTAGCATAGAAATGGGACGGTAGTTACTAGGGTCTGCTTTGTTACCCTTTTTGTATATAGGGGTGACTTTTGCTTGTTTCAACTTCGATGAAAAAACACCACAACTAATGCTAGTATTAATTAAATGAGTGATTGATTTTCCAGTGATACTAGCTGATAATTTTAAGAGACGAGGTCCAATGAAGTCAATGGCTGCCGATTGATTCACATCAAGCCCGTTTAACAACTCAGATACTACAGGTTCGCTAATAGGTGTAAGGCTAAAAAAGTTTTCAGCACCAAGTTTTGATTTCGTAAATTGTTTTAACAATTCTGGGTCAAATTTGCAGTTTGGTAGATTATGTAATAGCTTACTTGAAATTCCTGTGAAGTTTTCATTAAAAATATTTGCAATTTCTTGTGAATTGTTTCTGATTCATTATGAGTGGTATGGGTAGGAGTAAAATATTTAGAATTAAATGCCAATTGATTTAGATATACCCACATTTCTCTGGGGTTTGAACAATCCTCGATGGCTGATCCGTAATACGAAGTTTTTGCATTGTCAATCAGGAGTACAAATTTATTTCTCCATGCTGGGTAATTTTCAAAATCCCTCTGATGGTGGTAAAAATCTCGTAAATGTCTAGCATCGTTAATTTCTTTAGTTAACCATTTTGGTCGAGTTTCACTTTTAACTCTTTTATTTTTAACTTTGGCATGCCTGTCAAGGACATCATTAAACATTTTATAGAAAGTATCAAGGATGTCATTAGGATCGTGTAATTCTGCAAGACTATCAAAAATTTCATTTTTTAAATCAGACAAAAAAATTAGATTCGTTTAAATCACTGTATTTAATTTCTATTTGTTTCTTTCTACGTTGCATGCATCTAGATTTCCGGGTTGCACAAACAGGTTAATGGTCAGATAAGGATGTTGGGGTACACTTACTCCACATATTTTATCTGATACATAAAAGTGATCAATTAGAGTACAAGAGGTGTTAGTAATTCTAGTGAGTGCATTAAAAACTTGTGTTAGTCTAAATTCCTCTAAAGCAGATGTCCAGCATCGCGGGGGGGGGGGGGGGGGGGGCTTTGAGTAAATCAACATTGAAGTTACCTGTGATAATAATTTCACTGTCGTCACAGCAGGAGGCAAGATTTATCTCCCTTGTAAAATCCTCTACCTAGCAGGATGGGGCAGATGGTGGACGGTATACAGAGCAGTAACAAATAGGTTTAGAATTTGTAAGGTTGATTTCTAGCCATATTGTTTCGATATCACTTACTTTAAAATCAGTTCTACGTTTATAAGTTATGTCATTTGAAATATACACAACAATTCCTCCACCCGACCTAAAACGTGTATCTTTTCTTTCAAAAACAAATCCATTAATATCTAAACCCGAGTCACATAAATGATCAATGAAGAATGTTTCTCAGAGTCCTAAGATATCAAGAGAATATTTGTCCCGAAGCAAAAGTTTGACTTCATCAATTTTAGGTATTAGATGACATACATTTAAGCTCCCAAAACGTAAACATCTTTAAACTAGTCCAGGTGTTTTATTTTGTGAGCCTGACTTTTTGAGTGCATTTTCTTTCTGAATTAAATTAGTTTGAGGACTTATCTATGTAACATTCTTAGTAATGCTAGTTGTCAATGCTCTGTCATGCATGCTGATATTTGACAGGTTTTTGTTTTGAGCATTTGAACACATATTAAACATTTTAGGGCTGTATAAGTAGTGTGCATGTACAAGTAACGTTGTTACAGTCATTACATAAATTATGTAGCACAGAGTAAATATTGTTATTTAAAGGCGACAAAAAAGTATTTGAGAGATTAAGTTTGACATCATCGCGATTTTGTTCGACGGCATTTCTTTCATTGCCGATTTCCTAAAAGGAACAAAACTTTTGCTTGTGTCCCATTTTCCCGCATTGCCAACACATGTAAGCCTTTGTTCCCTATCTGTGTTTTATACTTCAATATGCAGACATATATAAATATTTTCCCCTATCACATTGAAATAGAAATTCGCATTCCTTGCATAATATTACTAATATTAAAGAATCCAAGTGAACTCCAATTAAAACACATAATAGTATATAGAAACCTTTCGAAATATTTTCTTTTATCAACGTAATTTTGAAGAAATTTGTAGTGGGCAAATTTATCATCCACATTTTGAAGGATAAGAATGAATAACACAAGTATCAGCATATAATGAAATGTATGGAGATAACGAACAGTATTCAAACCAAAATACCAATTTTGGAGCAAACACGGACCTCTAAAACATCAGAGGTGGGATCAGGTGTCATGGATAAGTGAGCATCCCCTGCCGACAGGTCACACCCACCGTGTGCTCCTTGTCATGATCGGGAAATAACGGAAAAGTCCGTCGACAATTCAGTGTGTAAATAATGGATAAAATGTAACAATAAGTACATGTATGAAACACGTCAGTCAGCATTCGACTTATTGAAAGATTGTATTTGCTGATAAGGTCATTGTATTGACAATAGAACTTGCGAAATGACGACTTTATACGAGACAATTGATAATATAAAAATGTATAATATATAATATTTTAAAGCACAAAAATAAACAAAAAAAATTAGACAAATAACTTACCTTATAAATATTCTTCAAAGACAAAGAGATTAAAGTGAAGGTTAATATTGTGGAGTTATAAATAGTGCTGATGCACTATTGTTTTGCTTAGTCTGCATGGTGATAGTGATAAGTGGAGACAAGTAGAACTACTTTATGAGCTGCTACTGCGAAGTAGACTAATCATTTCGTAGACCCTGCGTATCCTATTTTTCTTGCATTTAGGCAACAAAGCTTCATATATCAGTTTAATTTGTTTTTATTTTATACTTCAATGGATCCTTTAAATTGTTGTATTATACACAAGTGACCGTGAAGTCACTTTGGTCTCTCATCTTGGAGACAAAGTCTTTAATAAGAAATTTAGAGTGCTAGGGAAACTTCCTCACGCTCAGAAATTATTTAAAATTTTAGCTGTCTTTCAAAAAACTTCACACATGGATGTATATGACTGGAAAAATGTTAAATTACGGAATAAAGCAACAGCGCACAACCAACTTGGGATAATAGCTACAAGGGTTAAAAAGCTCGTAATTTATAGTGAAGTGGCTATCGTTGACTCTTTCTATATTTTCAAGTGTATTTGCCTGTTAATTTAGTACTTAACTGTACATGCTATGGCTTTATAAAAGACGATGCATTTTCAACTTAATTGGCTATAAAATGCAGAAAAAAGCATTGATTAATATGTCTACATTTTGGTCAGATAACAATCGTTTCGTTTTCAATTTCATATTTATAAGCTACGATAATAGCTTGAGCACAGAGAACTGCATGTAAAACTAGTCAAAGAAGTCATCTCCGTCAGAACAGTGAGATCAAGCTGACTTCTATTATGCATTCGAGTGTAATTATAGCAAGATCAATTGCACATTTATTTATCTCCACATTATCTATGAGAAACAAATTATCTTAGTGTGTATGAAAAAAAACTTTAACATTTACATATCGATTTTCATTTGCACTTTTTTAACGCGACGTTTCCCTGGCTAATGTTAGTATGGTAGTCGTTAACCTAGCTGCGTATTACATATACATATCAAGAAGGTACTTAGATCACATTTCCCATTTCCTTCCTTAATATAGTTGGGTCTAGCAATGTTCTCACCGATATACTTGGTTGTCCTCATAAATGCACTTCCCTACGTTTTCAAAATCTAAGTATTTGAATTGTACATATTTGGTCAGCTTTTGGTTGTTCTTTGGAATGAATGTAAAACATTTTTCCTTATGTTTTGTAGCTGTTACTACTATATTTTTAAATGGAAACAAATACAAGAATAATGATTAGTAAAAATCTGGGGAAAAACGCACACTTGGCAAATTTAACAGAATTCAGCTTGGTTGTAATTTTTTTTCCGTAGTACTTACATTTCCTGAGACATTTATTCGTTGTAGATACTTTTTCACCACTTAAAATATTCATGGATTATAGAAATCATTGTTACCATTGGTCATCACAGGATGAAACTAACTGAAAGGCAACTGAAAGTCTACTGAAAGCTGACAAATGTCAGAGCTCTGACATTCAGTGACCTTTTCAGTCCTTTCAGTTACCATTCAGCTGACTGGCTTTCCTCCTTGGCATTTCTGTAACCAAAAAAAAAAAAAAAAAAAAAAAAAAAAAAAAAAAAAAAAAAAAAAAAAAAAACTAATATACTGTATAAAAGAGAGATTTATAAAAGGGTTGAAATAAATAAGAACACGTATTCTGCTCTCAGACGTAAAATAAACATAAAATAATTTCATGACAACGTAAATTTGGTTACATAATCAGGATGAATAAAAGGGCTTTGATAAACAGTAATATGTATGCAGTAGAAAGGATTTAAATAAAAAAAACGCATTCTGTTCTTAAACATAAAATAAACATAGGATACATGTACTAGTAATTGCATGAAAGTGTAAATTTGGTTACATAATCAATAAGAATGAAAGGGTTTTTCTATAAACAGTATTGTGTTTGCAGTAGAAAATGTACATCTCTTAACACAGTATAATGTCACCAAATAAATTACTGAGTTTTTTTTTCTTTTCAGAAAAACAATAAGACTCAAAATAATGATTATTCTACATCAGGAATTAACTATATATTATCCTGATTGTTTTAAAAAAAATTGTCGTAAGGCAAATTGCCTGATTGAAATTTTTCTAAAAATTAATGAACTTGTGATATTTGAAAAACAAATAATTCATTTAATAGCAACCTCATCGGACAATTTTTTTCATATAATAAAATGGGAATTATTTGACATGTAAAACTTTAAAATGTGTCTATAGAAATGAATGTACACTGTGCAGACTGATTTTACTCGAGGAACAAAGGGTTCAAAAAGAAAATATCGAGGTTAATGTTGAAATAAACAATGGGGGACATCAACATCTTTATAAACATTTTATTCCGGCTGACAACTCCATCCTTTCAATGAGGGTAGAAAGTTTGGAAGAAATATACGATTTAACTATTAGACTATTTCAACTACTTCATTCCATGCAGACAAAAAGAGAGGAATACTGAATCAGGAAAATACGCACTGCATGTTTTCATGGTTGTAACAACCGAATAAATATTGTAGAGAATGTTTTAAGCATACATTTTGCAAGTGTGAATGTTGTGAAACTTTTTTAACAATACTCCAAGGCATAGGCTTATCCATGGATATCCATCATGGTGTCTTATTTCATTCACCTTTACTTTACACAAATAAACAATAGGGTTTTCATCACATTCGCACTAAACCTTACTCGTCTCCCTTTAAATTTTTAAACGTACTATTTGTAGAAGCTAAAGTATATTTCGATTTTTCAACTGCAGAATACAATAGCAAGAATGTTTCCAATCACACTACAAGAGTACATAAACAATGTATAATGATTCCAGCAGAGAAAACAAGGCTAGTAACAATATTGGCTTTAATTGTAAGACTCACTTTTACAACTGTATTTTAGAAGAACGATCGAAGTTTACATTCTAAATCTGAAAATCCAACTAACACTCATAGTTCACTATCAAATGATGAAATTCTTCAAAATCAATTTCAGTCTTTCATACTTTTAACATTCCAGTCAACGAAAGTGGTTTTGGTCTTCACTACCTATATAAGATTCTTAAACTTCATAACAATCCTCACAAAGATACATTGCTTGGTCCAACAAATGCTCTACTAAGGCCATATCTTGACTCCTAACAAAACTACTAACTACTGTGAAAGAAAAAAAAAATCAGACGCACTGCATATTAAAGAAGTGGTGTAAATGAAATGTGGATTTTTACCAACTTCAAAATACTTTAAGAAAATTTAAAAACATAATTTTTTTTCTTCAAATATTTGATTCTTCATTAAAAAATGTACCTTGTAAATTTTGTGTTATCTTATGATTGGTTATTTACAATGTACATCTCAATCCATATTGCAACTGCTCCGTGATAGGAAGGTCGTGTGATCGAATCAAGGCCATGAATGACCTAAGTCGATAAAAAAAATTAGGTTGTTCCTTCACCATGCTATCGGCACTCTGAAGTGAAAGTTGCGGGTCCTTCGGATGAGACCTTAAAAACCAAGGCCCTGTGTCACGGTTGGCGTTGGCACGATTAAGAAACCTCACTGCTCAATTGCCCTGAGTGCCGAGTAAAGGTCTGAATTTGCAGCCCTTTTCCGGCATATGGTGACGTCTATATATGAGTGAAAAATTCTCGACTGGGACGTAAAACAACACACAAACGATCAATTAATCTACAGTATACAAAATTTTCTTGTGAGGGAGACTCTGAATTTACACCTAATGTAAAAAATGAAAGCATCCAACGCTTATGTACAATCATTTTATACAATACAATTATGTACTATCATTTTATACAATACAAAATAAATACATAGACATACAGAAAATATTGCAGAAAAATATATGACCCGCTCACGCTGGTTTTTTTTATTTTTTTTTATTTTTCTGCAATGTTATAACTGCCATAAAAAGCAGAAAGCTTTTCATTGTATTAGACAATATTTGGCACTTCAAGTAATCTACACAGGTATATTACACGTACAAAAGGAAAATGGTACACTCACCTATTCACATACATTTATTTGTTTGTTTGTTTATTGTTTATTAAGAATTTTTCACTCATAGGGAGATGCCACCACTTGCCGGTGGAGAGCTGTAGTTAGATCGAATGACATCGAAACACATACATTTATAATTGGAAGTCTATTTAAAATAGCATGTAGAAAAACATATTGAAATTTGTATAGTAATTTCGTTATCTTAACTTCATAGACTTTACAGGTTTATGAACCTTCCCTTGATAACTAACAACAAATGGTTCATTCGATTCTTTTTCGACTCGTATCTGTTTAGGAGGATTATCGTACTTTTATTAAACATGAAGATAACGAACAGTAATCAATCTGAAAAGTCCATTGGAACATGTAAAGAAGCCTCAAATACCGACAATATTAGCAATAACTCATTTTCTCTTTCAATTTAAAATGATGCATACAAAACAAGCAAGTTAATCATTGCTTTTTTGGTGGTGGTTTGGAGAAGCGATAGATAAATTGTAAATTAAACTTAACGTTATCTGAATTTATCTTAATTACTTTCGTAGTATACATTTTCAATGGTTAAATCTGTGTATAACTTTTCTGTGTTACTCTTATCTTGTTCTGGATTCAAGGAAGTGTAGGCGGAATTTGGACGTGCTGAAAATGCACCTTGATTTACTTCCGGTGAAATGACGATGTTCAGTCCAGTATACGGCTGTTCCACGAGGTCATTAGCTTCCACATGATGAAGTGTAGTGTAGGTTGAAGTAGGACAATTGCCAGGAGACGTCTGAGTAACCAGAGATTCTGGAACTTGTGTTCTGTTTTTGTCATTTTTCAGTGTTGATTTCCTTTAAACAATATATATATATATATATATATATATATATATATATATATATATATATATATATATATATATATATATATATATATATATATATATATATATATATATATATATATATATATATATATAATTTTATATCATAAATAATATTATTATTGTTACAGTGTAAGGTAAAACCTTCCATTTTACATTAAATTGTTTCTTATGTTCACACATTCATCAGAATCATATAAAAGATAAAAATAAATGTTACTTTACCTTTTCTGATATCTCACAATATATATTACAAGAGTAATAATAATTCCTGATAATATAAAGACTAACACTGCACATATTACAAATCCAATAAGCTGTCCATTACCTGAAATGTTGATACAAAATGTTTTATAGAATTTTCTTCCAAAGTCTTCACATTAGATTGAATAATTTGAAAAGCAGAAGGTGCAGAATATTTATTTTAAAAAGACAAAAATTATGTATAACATATCAAAGAACAATAACCAAAACAATGAAAGAATCATGAAATCTTAAAAATCATGCTTTTTCCAATTTTTTCTTCTTTTTACTGTTTTTAGCGTCCGCCGACGGATTGGGTTTGAAGTTATGAAACTAAAAACAAACAAAAAATAAAAACCGACAAAACAACTCTTTGAAATTCTATTTACTTCTTTGAAACCATCATCTCTCTTTTTAAGGCATGTACCATTTTTTTTTTTTTTTTTTTTTTTTTTTTTTTTTGATTTCAATAAAAAAATAGTTTAGCTGAATTACAATGCGAGAATTTTAAATAATGATGAAACAAATCTAGATTTGTTCTTTAAATGTTGTTTTTTTTTCTTTTTATTTTTCCCAGATCGAAAGATAGGTTTTCGAATCTAGGGTTGATCCTAAACAAAGAAAAAAAAACTTGGAATTGCCTCATCATGTTGATTCAATGAAAAATACCTCCACAAATATCTTTAGCAGTGGGAGAATAGCTGATGAATTCAGTATTTATTAAGCTCCCTGTAGTTTGATTACCGTATCTAGTTGCATGCGTGCTTCCTCCTTCATTAGTTGATTGGCGTGGAACTGAAGATACATTTAAATTCTTCTTAGTTGGGGAATGTTAATGCGTGCCAGATAAATCAGATTTTCAGATATTAGATAATATTTTGCACTTCAGATGTGACAGAAAAGAGAGGGTTTGAAAACAAAAATAATGGACACTCTCGTCCATCTATTTGGCAGCTTTCTTTTCTTTTCCTATGAAAAAGAATAGAGTGAATACACAGGAAAATTAAAAATTGTTTATATAGTTTTTGCATTATTCGGAAAAAAATATTTTCTTACGTTTTAACTGGGAAAAAGAAAATGAATAAAGCTGATAAATTCATTTTTGATTCGTGGATTTATGTTATATTTTCTATCAAATTAAAGCTTAAATTATAAGATGAAAAATTCGACACACATATAGTTAAGGATGCCATAATTAATAAAAACAGGCTCTTATTAACTTTTTGAACTTGACAGCTACTTTCTTGTTTTGCTATTCATACTAGAGGAAGAATGTGATTAAATATGCCATCCTGTAATAAAGAAAGTGAGGAAAAATGGGTGAAGCTTTATTATATGTAAGTCGAATTTTAAAAAAAAATATCGAACAGTTACACTGTTCAAAAGTCCAACTAATCAATGCAATTTGTGAGCACAGCAAACACAGACCTCTCAAAACAGTTCAAGTGGATTACCCCCATCCCCGTCACCCAGTCAAACCTGCTGTTTGTCCCCTGTCATGTTCGAGTAAACAGTGAAATCCTCAGAAAAATTATTATGAAAATAGTACCTTCCTAAGTTGTATAGATGTCATTCGATCTAACCACAGACTGTACTTGAAACAAAATTAATGATATTTACCACAGATTTTTGCGAAATGTTGTCTCAAAACGAGATCAACGATATCTTGGTATCAACTTATTTTCAGTAGCCTAAAGTATTCACAAATTGAGATAATCTGAGTGTCCATTAAATTAATCGTACCTACCTATATATGTTTCCTTTCTCAAATTTGACTCTGTACTTGTAGATTCCAGACTTCCACAAGATGCAGTGATAATGTTTGAAATGTCTGATAAATCATTAATACAAACAATTTGATTTTATAAAGGAACTGAAGATGAAACTGTTTAGCATTTCTAAAAAGTCGTTACCAAATGGGGTAAAATAAAGGTAACATATGTGTAGAACTTTCAAGCATACATGTACAAGACGGAATGATTTTATTTTTTGTAAAAATGCCTTCAAAATTCCTACTATAACGCAATACGCCCATATGTTTCGCGAACGGAATAAAAATCGCAGATGACGTTTGATTTTATTCAAAAATAATTTTGTATGTATGTTATATGATTAAGTAACTAAGAAAAAAAAAAAACAATTAGTTTCCACTATTTGAAACATTTCCTAGAAATTATATCAGTAATTGATTCTGAAGAAAATGATATTTTGAATAACGTAAGTTACGTATGTAGGCATAGAGGGAAAGATAAAGAACAGATAAAAAACTTCAAACAATACAAATCAGGGATCAGGTGCCTAAGAGGAGTAAGCATCCTCTGTTGACCTGTCACTCCCGCCGTGAGTCATATGTATTGATCAAGTTGTTATCTACAGAATATTCAGTACTTAAATATCTATATACTCGTTATTTGATGAAATGTGAATGTAATTTTTTTCTCCAAGAGAAGGAGAATGTCACGGAGTAAATTAAAATTAATATATACTACTTAACATTCATATCATTTCCTAAGTCATTATATTATTATAGTGACTAGTGATTTCCTTTGACGGAATTTTCTACGTCAAGTCACTTGCAGCACAGTTAAGGCTGCAGTAAGGAGGCGGGGCCTAATTTATACGGGAAATGTTTACTATGACATCACACAAAAATATAAGTTCTTTAAATTACCCCAAAATGAAATGATTTGCTATTTTAAACTGATGAATAGCTTTAAACTACATCAATACTAACTAGTGCATGCATTATTGTCGTTGGTTAAGTCTAACAGCAATATATATAAAATTCACTGATCGCAATGCACTTGTCAATGTGACGTCATATCGTAAAATTTGACGCAGTTTGTATGCAATGAGAGGTGGATCAAGTTATATTATACAATAAAAGATATATTTTGCAATCAAATAAAATATAAATTGTAGATATATAAAAGGCCATTAACGTAGATGCAATGTCTATTTTATAATTTTATTCATATACTTCCCGTACAAGCGATACTGTCGTGCATTTGTATGCAGGTTCATTGAAGGGTAATAGAAAGGTCGTAATAAATCGATATATTGCAAGGGCATACCCTCAATGAATTATGACAAGCTTTTACACATAAACTCAAGAAGTATGAAGATATTTGAAAAGTGCTGCGAACCTGTTGAAATCTTGCAAATAAATTAGTTATATCTGTATTTAATGTACTTGACCAGCAAAATATTCAACATAGGGTCTAACAAATGTAATTTTAGCAATTAAATAGTAGAACCTATATAGGTTCGCAGCACTTTTCACTAACTACAAAGAGTGTTGAAAATAATTATATGTTAAACTTAGATTGCCCTTGAAATATTAGAATTTATAGATGACCTCAATACTTCAGGTATATTTGCTAAAATCACGTGAAGGACACATCACGTGACAAGTCTAAATAAGAATCTAATCGTCCTCAACATGTAGTTTTCAACCAATTGCATTTGTCCGATAATATTAAAGTCCTAAAAAGAAACGCCCATCCTTGTAAAGAATGTATTTTCTATCTAAAAAATTCGCCGATATTTCCATTTGGCACCTTAACTGTACTGCGCTGTCACATTCCTAAATGTGTTCATGCAAGTGAGTGGTAAGTGCGATTAAGGATGCGTAAACGGACGACAGAAGTGATAAAATTTTAATTTGATACCTGTTAAAAAAACTTCAGATCATCTTTTATTTGTTGTCTTACATTCTATGCTAGAAAATATAGTTCGAACCCAACATAGTTGTGTTGTGTTTTATTATCTCAACGTACATTGACCAGACTTTGACAAAAAGAAAGTAACCTGTCCTGCAATATCTATACATTTTATATGAAAGATATCGATTGTAGAACTCAAGATTTTTTTAGTACGAAAAAAAATGACGCGTTTGCAATTAGATTTTCATTCACCAAACGTAAGAAACCCCAAGATCCTGCTCCGTGAACAATTTGACCACAAAGTGAAAATTATTGACTTTTTTTTTAAATATCAGTAAATGGTTCTGTATTTTGTATACCTAACAATGAAAGATAGTATAATGTAACATTATCAAACATATGTAATGCGAACGCACATGTATATGCAAACTTTCTAACAGTCACTTTACATGTTAAGGTCAAGCAGTAAATGAAAAGTGCCTACAGATTTTTCAAAGTTGAGGAACAAATTCCTTTAATAATCCATTACATTTATACCTTAATAAATTAAGGTGTACCACAACAAAATTTTCAAATAATCTGAACGAAAAAACATATTTTAAACTCCCCTTTTCAATGAATAAAAAAAGGAGAAAATCATTTATAAAAAAAATAGGATTTTTTTTCATCTCAGACATAGAAAATGTATCAGTATCAGAACAGGTATCAGTATTGCCTATATTAACTATAGTGATAACTTTGACACTATGAAAACATTGATTTACTTTTGTGATAACTTTGACACTTTGATTTACTAAAGTGATAACTGTGAAAACTTTGATTTACTATGGTGATCACTATGAAAACTTTAATTAACTATGGTGAAAACGTTGTTTTACCACATGGATAACTTTGAAAACTTTGTTTTACTATAGTGAT
This sequence comes from Saccostrea echinata, assembly GCF_033153115.1. NCBI lineage: Eukaryota > Metazoa > Mollusca > Bivalvia > Ostreida > Ostreidae > Saccostrea > Saccostrea echinata. The sequence continues at coordinate 5,073,833 of NW_026889801.1, read as the reverse complement.
CACTATGACACTATAGTGATCACTTTGAAAACTTTGATTTACTATCGTGATCACTTTGACACTTTGATTTACTATAGATAGGTATAGTTAACTATTGTAAACTATAGTTAACTATAGTATTTTTTTGTTATGGTAGTTACAGAAAGTTGTATTTAAAAAAAAAGCATCACTCAAATTTGCAATATATCAGTCGGTCAAGAAAAAGCATACTATAAAGTGCAGTGTCTGATTTCGCAATCTTCTTACAAGGGGCTGATATGTTATATTTCAAAATATGTGGGCAAAAATTGTGCGGTTCAATTTCTTTCAAATTACATATATGGAGAGATTTGGTTTCCTAGAACAAAATTTCAAAGTTTAAAAAAAAATGAGGAAAAATCTGGCTTATCTATTGTGTACTACCTTAAGCAATAATGTATGTATGTCAGACGAGGATCTGACTTTTTATGACAGAAGCATTTTATTAAAGACCGCAGATTGTTTTGTGAAGATATAGGTATCCACTAGAGATTGAGAAAAAAACTGCAGTTATTTATATCATTTGATCATTGTTTGGCAAAATTGATTTTTATAAATGTTGTGAATGGTATGGAGGCAAATTTCTATCTCCTACATGCAAGATAAATTATGGCATCCTGAGTGACAAGATGCAAGATAATTATGTCTATGATAATTATATTGACATGAAATTTACTATTTTGATCTGATTTTAACATGGAAAATTAAATTAACTACTGTATCTGACATCATGTATGCAATAAAATTATGTACACATGCAACTATTTTTTGCTGACATGCAACTTTTTTTCTGCTGACATGCAACTTATTTATGTCAACATGCGAGTTATGTTAAAATATGTTTTTCATGTCAACATGCCCGAAAATTCATGTCAATATGTATGAAAGTTATGTTGACATGCGACTTTTATACATCAACATGCTTCTTATTTATGTTAACGTGCGCGATAATTATGTTAACATGGAAGATAAAGCAACATATTTATGTCAATGTCAACATGCGAGATAATTTTGTTGATATTTTATAGATATGCGATTTATTTATGTCAACATGCTTCTTATTTATGTCAACATGTTCATAAATTATGTTACCATACAAGTTTGTTATGTCGACATGCAAAATACATGTATTCATGCTAAGCTTCCATTTTACAAACCGTTCACGGTAGTCAGTCGGTAGAGCGCTCGCTCCGTGATCGGGAGGTCTTGAGATCGAATCTCGGCCGCGACTGACCTAAGTCGATAAAAAATGGGTAGCAACTGTTCCTTCGCTATGCATTCGACACTTCGAAGTAAAAGTTGCGGGTCTTTCGGATGAGACCTTAAAAACCGAGGCCCCGTGTCACGGCAGGCGTTGGCACGATAAAGATCCCTCACTGCTCAATGGCCCTGAGTGCTGAGTAAAGGTCAAAATTTGAAGCCCTTCACCGGTATAAGGTGACGTCTCTACGAGTATATGAGTGAAAAATTCTCGAATGGGACGTAAAACAACATACAATCAATCAATCTATCTATCCATTTTACAATGTCCTATTTTCCTATCAACTTGACATAAATAAGTTGCATATCAACATAATTATATTGCATGTTGAAATAAATATAATTATATTCATGCGCTCAGTTGTTATTGCATATGTCGTATATATTACATATCATGAAGATAAATACCGTTTGTTAACACCCGTAAGCAGTAACCTGTGGGTCCATTAGGGTCTACTTTTACTAATTCCACTGTACTAGAACTGTTAAGAACAACCAGGGCACCAGGAGATATTGAACATGGTATTCTGAACTCCTGGTTCCACTTATCTATAATTCTTATTGCTGTCCCACAGTCAGCATAACCTGGATTAGCGGCCAAAGTATAAAATACTTGTCCACTGAAGTTAAGCGAAATTGAACAGGTGCATTGATAATTAATCTCCCCAAAGTCAATAAGAATATTGTTTCCCAAAACTGTGCTTCTGTCACAACTTTCCAATGCATTTGCTGAAAAATACAGAACAAAAGGTAACAATACTTTTAAAACAGGAAGAAAAAGCTCAATTTTTTGTTCAAATATTTGCATGCTCCCTGTTTTCTCCAACCCTGCACTCGTCGGTTGCGTTCATATCACTATCAACACAATGTCTTCTGCTATGGGTGCATTTCGTTTCCCATACTCGCACAGAACAAGCTACTCAAATTATCTGTCGGGTTTAGAAGAATATATATGAAATGTTGTGCAAGAGGAATACATTTTTGTTTTTAATGAAATTTGCTAGGAAAAAAATCAAACTGATTAAAATTGCTGATTGAAGTGTACTTTTTTTTTTAAATTAAATTTGGTTAATTTATTTAATTGTATAATTAAACTTTCTACAAATTAAACAGAGTTGCCATACCTTTACTTTTTCTGATCATTTTTACACATATAGTTACAAAGAACAATACTCTTCACGCTAAGGGGGTTAAGACAAAGCGAAATATATATTAGTATATCTACGGTAAAAAATATGTTGATTGTATCAAGTATCATAACATTATTTATTATACATATTTCATTGTATTTTTCTTAAAATAATATATTCAAGAGTCTTGCTAGAGAAAATCGAGAAGAAATCTCAGAAGCGTAAAGAGTTCTACACTTGTCGTATATACATTGTTAAGTTTAAAATTTCGACGGGACTTATCTAATTATCCCATAAATAAATCAGAAATAAATCAGAAATTGATCATATTTTTCTTATTTGCTCTTTATAAAATGTTGAAGAATTTTGATGACTTATCTCTTTCCTTTATGAAGTAAATGTAAATGTCTTAATAATTTCCGAACAACCCTAGCATTACAATGCTGTTTCCCATCTCTGTAATGGGTCTATTTATTTTTTTCTCCGGGTTTTGAAAAGCTGTGAAATTTATATGCATTTATTGTTTTCATCAAGAAATGAAACGTTAATTGCTACAAAAGATATATCCTCAAATATCGAACAAATCTATAATGAAACCTAAAATTATAAGATAAAGATAGAAAGGGTTCAAGAGAAAACAACTGTGCAACTCAGTTAAAGATGTTTACTTTCTGTGTGCTATCTTGTCCCATTCAAATGTCTCCCCGAATTAAGAAAATAAACATTTTTTTCTAGATCATGAAATACTTCTTCTTTAATGTTAAGGTTGTTCCAAAGTATCAAAACAGAATTTATCTAAACAACTTACATTCTTTGGAACACGTTGCGTTTTGTCCTGAAACAAAGAAACCAAAAGAAAATTGATAGCAAGCCTGTCTTTGAGCTATTTTTCAATCAATATTATTTTTTTTTTAAATTGAGATAGGCATGTATGTTGAACAATCTTTGCATATCAAATAACTAAAACTTTGAAACTGTGTTATATTTCAAAATTTTGAAACTATACTATTGACATTAGGCACAAAAAGATTGTTATGATGTAAAACCCATACCATAAACATTCCAATGAATGACTAGAAGAAAGCATACAAGGCTTATCCACTTTCGTTTCATTCTCTCTGCACAAAATACACAAGTGACAATAAACGCTTATAACTGTTCATGATGCATCAATTACATTCTTCCGTCTCAGTGTGTAATGTAGTGCAAACTTTTACATTGTGAATACCAACATATATGAATCAATCAAGTATTTATCTTCCCAGTAAGTCTCAATTTATTCTCTGAGAAGTTTTAAGCTATGGTACATTACTGTTTCATCACATGAACGTACAAGTTTATTAAATCTGTCAAATGTTAAGTATTTCATTGACTTATAATACATTAATCGCTGTTTTCATTAAAATCAACTTAATGCTTGTAACCCACCCGTGTTATTCACAATTTAAAAAAAATTGCTTCACCAGGAAGGTTGTTTTTTATTATTATAAGAAATATTTTTTAAAGCTATATGGCAATCCTCATTTATAATTCTTCCATATATAGAGCTAAATTGCATATCAACAACTCATATACCTTAAAAAGTCAATAATAATATAACTGACAAGAACGGCATATAAAAGGGTTATTTAACCTATAAACGTTAATTTTCTTTAGAGTTTTAAGTGTTTTATTACTGATTATTTATTAGCTATATAAAGAAAGAATAAGTGATGAAATTGAATAGAAAACAAAAATAAATAAGGAAATTAAAAAAAATATAAGATTAAGTATACACAACAACTTTAACACTACAAATGCCAGGTTCTTGTTTGATTTAAATTGATAAAAATGCGTATATAACTTATGGATTCTGGAAATGAGCAAGAGTTTGGCAGTATTATAATGCAAGGAGCTTAAACCATATGTTGTTGATTGTGCTTTTAGCAACATAAGAATTTTGTGATTCGAAAGGAATAGAAGGTTGATTTTATGTTTAAAATAGAGTCTTGAAGGTGGACGGGGGATTTTTATTTCTAAATCCTTCTAACGGCCAATGTTTTGTCAAAGCTAAGTTATCTTGCCTTCAACTTGATATTTAGACATATCGAAAACGTTTAATCAATTAACAATAGTTACTTTTATTGATACGTCGACTCGATATGAAATCGAAATTGAAGACACTACAGAGCCTGCCACAACTGTTCATATTTGGATGGTTTACTGACTGTGTACTATAATGACCAACTAATAGCTTAACTGGGTGACACACTGGATGACTTCAGCTTTCCATGGTCAATTTCCTATTTTATGTAGTAATATTGCAACATCACCTGCATATGGTGTTAATATCTCCCAACTGATTAGATAAGCATGAGCATGCTCTGACTACGCAGTACAGTTAAGGTGCCAAATGGAAATATCGGCGACATTTTTTAGACAAAAAAAACATTATTTTCAAGGATGGGCAATTCTTTTTAGGCCTTTACTATTATCGGAAAAATGTAATGTGGCTGAAAACTACATGTTGAGGACGTTTATATTTCTCATTTAGATTTGTCATGTAATGTGGCAGTCACGAGATTTCAGCAAATATACCTGCAGTATTGAGGTCATCTATAAATTCCAATATTGCAAGGGCTTAACCAAGTTAAAAATCTAAGTTTAATTTATAATTATTTTCAACACTTCTTGTAGTTTGTGAAAAGTGCTGCGAACCTATATAGGTTCTACTATATAATTGGTAAAATTACATTTGTTAGACCCTATGTTGAATATTTTGCTGCTCAAGTACATTAAATTTAGATATATTTAATTCATTTGCAAGATTTCATCAGGTTCGCAGCACTTTTCAAATATCTTCATACCTCTTGAGTTTATGCGTAAAAGCTTGTCGTAATTCATTGAGGGTATGCCCTTGCAATATATCGATTTATTACGACCCCTTTATTACTCTTCAATGAATCTGCATACAAATGTACGGCAATTTCACTTGTCTATGGAATGTACGGGAAGTATATGAATAAAATCATAAAATAGACATCGCATCCAAGTTAATGGCCTCTTATATATCTGCAAATAATATTTTATTTAATTACAAAACACATTTTTCATTGTATAAAATATAACTTGATCCGCCTGTCGCTACATACAAACTGCGTCAAATTTTACGATATGACGTCACATTGACAAGTGCATTGCGATCAGTGAATTGCTTATATATTGCTGTGTGGGATTTAACCAACAACAAAAATACATGCAGTAGTAAGTATTGATGTAGTTTAAAGCTATCCAACAGTTTAAAATAGCGTATCATTTCATTTTGTGGTAATTTGAAGAACATGTATTTTTGTGTGATGTCATAGTAAGCATTTCCCGTAAAAATTAGGCCCCGCCTCCTTATTGCAGCCTTAACTGTGCTGCGTACGATAAATCCATTCGTTTGGATTCTGCTTTTATATTGAATTTATAAAGAAGTACTCCGTTTACTTGATCAATATATAGATCGGTCAAGAGGGGAAACTTCGCAATACAGTTAAGGTGCGCAATGGAAATATCGGCAATTTTTGTGATTAAAAATATATTCTTAATCAGGATGGCGATTCGTTTTAGTACTTTATTTATAGCGGACAAATGTAATTATGGTTATTAAATACATATTGAGGACGATTAGATTTTCTATTTAGACTTGTCACGTGATGTGCCAGTCACGTGATTTTAGCACATTTACTTGCAGTATTGAGGTCACCTATAAATTTCACTAGTGCAAGGACATAACCAAGTTAAAATTCTAAATTAAATTTATCAATTGTTAGCTGGTCAACGGCATTAAATATAGACAAAATGAATTAAATTTCAAAATTTCAACAGGATCCATTGAGTGTATGCCCCTGCACTAGATCGATTTATTAAGACCCTTACATCACCCTCCGATGTATACTTGCGTGCAAATACACAGCAGTATCAATTTAATAGGAAATGTACATAACATATATGAATATAATGATAAAGAAGACATTGCATCTAAGTAAATAGCCTCTTAAATATCTGCAAGTAATATTTTATTTAATAATAAAATACATTTTTCGTTGGGAAAAAATTACTTGATCTGCCACTCATTGCATACAAAAACTGCGTCAAGTTTTACAAAATGACGTCACATCGACAAGTGCATCGCCATCAGTGACTTGTTTATACCTTGATGTGTGGGATTAAACTGACGACATAACAGCATGTTGTAGTAAGTTTTGATGTAGGTTAATATTCTGGTACAGATTAAATTCACAGATTAATTCATTTTGAGGAATTTTTTAAAAAATCGGTAGTTTTGTGTGATGTCATAGTTAAAATTTCCCGTACAAATTAGGCCCCGTCTCCTTATTGTAGCCTTAACTGTGCTGCGTTACTCCTCCTAAGCACCAGGTCCAATCTCTGACTTTCCAGGGGCCCGTTTTTTTGCCGAGTTTCCGATTCGTTTTGTTAATTTTATTTACTTGATCAATACATCGGACGGCGGGTTTGACCGGTCAAAAGGGGATGATTACTCCTCCTATCTCCTAGGGATTTGATCCCACCTCTGGAATTTCCAGGGGTTTGTGTTTATGCCCTGTTCACAGATTTGTATTGGTTGAAGATTTTATGAGATCGATCACTGTTATCTTCTCCCATTTTCATTTATAAATGTTCCTTATGTTCACATTTCACATTCAAGAATAGATAGTTTGCAACGATAAGAAAACGAATATAGACCATTTTAAATCATTGTACTTGAATCATAGCGTTGTTTCCTTTATTTTCTTATAAATTAAACTCTTGTTCCAAAAAAAAGTGTCACAAATTTTACTATTCCCATAGAGTGCTTTCGTTTCACATCCTCTGGCTATGATAAAATTTTCTTTATACGTTTTGTTTCAAGAGCCTTAATTATGTCTTTTCCTCATGATGGTATTTTCTATTATACTAAACTGTAAGGATAGAGCAATTAATTATATTTTTTTCAGTAAGGGGTTACATAACCCATGTTTTTGTCCTTATACACAAAATAAACACTGCAAATCTACCTAGCCAAATAAGTTCGATAATACCTTAAGTTTATATATATCTGTAGGACTCCAAAGTACGATAGGACTCCAAAGCCCGATGGTCTCGCCAAAGTGCGATGGTCTGCGCCAAACCCCGGGTTTGATACGCCAAAGTCCGATGGTGTGGAAAAACAATTAAGTTTATGACGTCATAGTACTACAGCACTGATCTGAGATGCCACGCCGAGATCCGATGGTAACAAATAAATACAAATGAATATTAAATAATTGATCACGGAATTGAAATGGTTTTCACTAGAAAAACCAAAATTTATTTGTACTACTACTTCTAATTTCTCGAATGGGTGCAAGGCTAACCATTATCTCTCTGATCTTATCTAATCTGGTGCGAGTCTAACCTGAAAAGTATGCAATAGCTCACCTACATATTTTGGATGTATGGGAGAAAGACTATCCCTAAGACTAATGAGTCGAATGGTGTGCAAAGGTCTACCCTAAATCTCTTTGGCGGGTGCGAGACTAACCCTATCCGTCTAATAGAAAACTATCCCTAAATCTCTTAGTTGGGTCCGAAGCTATCACATTATCAGTCCAATAGTTCGAGGACTTATAGCCCATATTCAGTCGAGTTGTGTGCAAGGACTAACCCTAACAAATGGAAATCAGTCACATAAGATGCAAGGAGTAACTAGATGCTGTCATGAGACAGTAAAACCCGTACTAAGGTGTTTGCCTCTAAATGCACACTCCTTCATGTTGGGCTTACCAAGGAAAAGGTCAAATAATTTACATAGTAAATGTATTCGTCAATTCGAGCATAAAATGCTCAGGTGACCATGTGACCTATGAGTCTCTTATAGGTATTTCCTTTACTTAATTCATTACCAGTCTGAAATAACAGAATTTAACTAATGATGTAAATTAGGTTTTGATAAAAGGGGGGATATAAATTTTGGCCCATAATTGGAACTTTTTAAATTTATTTTCTCAACAACAAATAATACTATTTTAGTACAAAGCGTTTTTGATGAATTTATCAAAATGTGCAATCTTATTTTTTTTGGTATTTGATTAGGCAAAAACCTCCTTGAAAAACCATACCTAATCAATTTTGTCACCCCCTCCCCCCAACACTCACACACACACCCTCACACACACACACACACACACACAGACATATACACACACACACAAATTGCCTGTTTTTGGAAATAGACGTAGATGGCAAAGTTATATTAAAACATCGTTTGTTATGATAATTTAAAACTTGTTCTTGTACTGTACATGTATGTGAACGCCTTTTTGAAAATTTCTACATCACATTGGGCTTGCGTCATCCTACTAGTACCTAGTACTAGTTTTACCATTATCATTTTTACATTGCACATGGCGCAGTGTGGTGTACAATAGAAATTAATTTAATTTGTGTTTCAATTGGGTTACATTTCATGAAGTTGACAGGACCTATGACAGTCGGTAAGTACAAGTTTAAGTATAGATTGGGGTAAAATAACAGAAATGCAAATGGTTAGGTTAAAGTTTAAAAAGTTCAAACATCATCGGATGCCACAATAGACGAATTTCACATTCTGAAGAGTTATCTCCCGTTGTCAACATTACATTCATTTATAGGCACAGATCCAGGAATTTTTTTCCGGGAGAAAAAACAAACAAACAAAATAAAACAATGATGGTGGGGTCCATGTTTTTAAAGGGGGAGGGCGTCCAAAGTCATCTTTTTATTTGCTTCTGTAAATCAGTATATAGTCCTATTTAAATAACTCTGCAAATTCAAGAGGGGGGGGGGAGGGTCTAATCTCCCTAGCCGCTCCCTATCCCTGAAATGACAAATGATCATCTGACTCCAAAATAGTAGAAAACTTTTCCATTTGACTATTCATAATTTTGTTGCTTGTGTTATTATGTTATGTACATCTAATGGTATAAGGTTATGAATACCTGGAGGTCATCCCCACTCTCTTAATGAACTGGAAATATAAAAGTGCATCAATGATAAGATTTCTTGACATTTCATTCATGAATTTGGGTTAACCCATGTACCCTCCTAGAATTAGGAATGAAAATCATTCAAAGAGATGGACTAATTCAAAAACTATTTGTTTATATTCACATTTTTATGTCAAAACAAAGTATTAGTTACATGAACAAACAGGGGTCTGGGGAGGGGCGACGGAAGGAGTTATCTCTTTACGTCTTAATTGTTGAAAACTCCTAAAATGAATGATAACCTCAAATCCGGCTTGTACGTCTTCATTATTTTTAAGTCGTGACAGGTGTCTCCATATGAGTGAACAATTCCCGAGAGGGACATTTTTAAACAAACAAACATTAATGCCTTAAAAAACACAATATACATGTACATGTTTATTAGTCAACGGATATACCTTTGGTCATATCTCTAGTTCTCCCTTGAATCAGAAATGAATGATATCAATATTTTGAGAATGATTAAGAGTTGAAAAGGTTATGCATCTTAAAATTGACTAAGTTCTGTGATTGAATTAGCTATACCAGTTTAGCTTATTTTGCTGCTCATGATCAAAGCACCTTGATTAACTATTTTTAATCATACTGTTTTCTGAAATGTACAATTTGTTCAACATGGATACAAGTCATACATTTTCAGTTTCTGAAAACAATGCATGAAAAAAAAACTGCTTTTCAAATACTGTAACTCTTTCCAAGTACTTGTGATCATAAGTTTTTAGCTCACTTGAGTTTTTCTGGTTTTCTGATCACATTTTGTCTGTCATCCATCTGTCCGTCTGTAAACTTTTCACATTTTTGTCTTCTTCACTAGAACCACTGGGCCAATTTCAACCAACCTCGCCACAAAGCATCTTCGGGTAAAGGGGATTCAAGTTTGTTCAAATGAAGGGTCACATCCTCTTTCAAGGGGGGGGGGGGATAATCAAGAATTAGTGATAGGGCTTTCATATTTCACATGAACATTACCTACAACTTTCTAATCATACTATGATTTTTTGAACCCATGACCTTTACCTTTAAGTTTGACCTACTTTTCAAAAAAATTAACATTATTCTGAATTGATCATTTTGAAAGAGAAAACATAGGGCATTCATATTATACATGTATACTACCTGTGACAAGACCTTTTTAAATATATCATGACTTTCGGCTCTGTGACATTGACCTTGAAGTTTTACCTACTTTTCAAAAATGTTATATTTCCTTATAACTTTTGATTGAGAAGAGATAGCATTTTCATATTTGACATGTGCATTACCTGTAACAATATGTTTCCGAGCATGCTATGATTTTTTACCCCTTGACCTTGATGTTTTACCTAATTTTCAAAAAAATTAACTTTGGTGATTACTTTTGAATGACATATGATGGGCGTGCATATTTGAAACAATATGTCATAAATAATGGCATCCCATCCACTAGGAGACGGAAAGCAGGGGACCGCAATTCTTTGAATTTGCTTGTTAGTCATTTTGATATGGAAGCATCCTCATATAGTGTAGATTCAAGTTTTTTATGCCCTGCCATGAATATGGCTGAGGCATATAGTGTTTGTCATGTCCGACTTCAATCAAACTTCATATGCTGATACATATTAATGTAAGCTTTTCAACTGCATCAACCTTTAAGACCTTGACCTTTCCTTTGACCTTGACCTCATTTTTCTTAAATTAGTGTCTAGATCAGTTTTGAATAAACAATTCAAGATATATTTATCAAACTTCATATGCTGGTACATACTGCTGAGAGCTATCAATTGCATCAACTTTTATGATCTTGACTTTTCCTTTGACCTTGACCTCATTTTTTATATTAGTGTTTATCTACGTGTTAATGTGTTTAAATAGACCATTTATGATATTTTTATCAAACTTCATATGCTAATAGTAAATA